>NW_015549617.1:183032-215489 GCF_001515605.1 Sinocyclocheilus anshuiensis
TGGCCACCCCACTCACAACTGCTGCTTCTGTCACTTTTTCTCTTGACAAGAAGTGCTTTTATTCAGTCGCAGAACAACTGAGAACGGGATACATTTCAGACGCGCTCCTCTTCACTTCAGCGCCAGGCGCGAGTCAAGCGAGCGCGGATACGGTCCTGTGCTCGCAGTGCATGCTCTTCAATTGCACGCACAAAGCCGCCGGCGCGGGCTGTATCCTGTATCCTTTCATATCAAAGCGCGAAATAAACTACGTGCATGCAATGTCGTGGTCAGTAAAGTCATGAAGTTACCAAAAAGGCGATTAAAGCTGCCTTAAAACTGTGCATGCATGTAATATATTTTATATGAGTCACATTTAAGAACATGTCTCTGAAATGGTTTTCAAAACTGTCCAGGAGCAGCCCAGCACTGTCTCACTCATCTATTCTAACACACCCTTTTTTAACTTGTCAGCTCGATATTTGGCCATCAGGAGTTAAAGAGGGTGTTGTACAACACTTGGTTTTTGATATGGTATGGAAAATTGGGGAAGGGGTGGTTGCATCTTTGTCTCTTTTTTCACCCCTGATTGACCTTTAGTGAATACAATACACACAGGAAATGTAGAGGAAATGTAGCTATGATTAAGGATTCTAAAAACTATATTTGTTTTAAAAACGGTAAACACAGGTAAAAACTACACACACACACACACACACACAAAGACACTGCCATAGTTTGAATATAAATTAATTATATTCTCTTACTCCCCCAATACATTTTAAACTATATATATTAATAATATTATAGTATTAAATATGAATATACCACATTTCTGCCAAAACACCATGGTTAATACAATTAGTGTTACTACAGTTCATCCATGGTAAATGCTTGTAAGAATGGTGATTTGGGGATTTAATTCTAACAATGTTCATTCATAGAATAATGTTACTCATGTCAAGGCTGTTTCATCTGATTTTACACTAGTTTAATTATAGAGTGATTTGTGTCTTGGAGCAGGTGTGTTTGTGTATGTGTGTCGGATTTAAATGTTTCTCACTGGAAATCGCAGCCATAGATATGTATATAGGTAGATGCCTCATTAGCGACTGTTTCTGTGGGCCGCTATATGTAAGCCGTCCGCCATATTGGAAGGGTCAACATGACGTCATTCACCATAGTAATCAATGAATATTCGAAGATGCCACAATCCTTACAAATCTGTGGTTCCGCCCCTCTCTCGCATTCTCGCCTGTGAAAGATTATCCCGTTTCTTTGGGAATTTAAATCCCGGCGGTTTTTACAACCATCGGCTGTGCAGGATTGTGGCATCTTAGAATATTCATTGACTATTATGGTGAATGACGTCAAGTTGACCGTTGCAACGTGGCATATGCGTCTATGTGCTTGAAGCTGTCGAATGAGGCATCTACTTATATATATCTATGATCGCAGCACTGTTTAATAATGGTGTCCGGGAGTAAGTGCACCTGCTTTGAGCTTGTGCGTATTGCCACAAGCAGAGCCTTTCAAACTAAACTCCATTTGATCGTCTTTGCCCAGTGTCTGCGCTACTTCTCTTTAGAAATTCAAAACAAGCTAACTGCTGGGTCAAAACAACCCAATAGCTGGGTTTGTCCCTTTTTATCCCAGCGCTGGGTTATATTTAACCCAGCATTTTGTAGAGTGTACTCTTAATGCTCGTTTAAACTAGAGCTGTGGATGTCTCTTAACCGTCTCATACAAGTGCTACTCATCATGGGTGTCTGTTGTAATTGAATAAATAACTTTTCAAAAACATAATAAAAAAAGAATCTTAATAATTCCAAACTTTTGACTGGTAGATTTTATGATTAGCTGTTTTTTATTATTTGCATTTAGCATTCTATTATCTATTCTGTTATCCTACTACGTGACCTTGGTGTTAATATTGGTGTTAAAATATTGTTTGCATTGCTGGTTGTACAGATAAGACATATCAAAGCTAGACTACAAAAAGTCAAACCACAGATATAAGAGAAGATTTTGCTTTAGCCTGTTAGTCATCCTGACCTCTGGGTGTTTTTTTTCTGGCAGGGTGAGGGAAAGGTTGTCTCTCAAGCTCAGTTGTTGTCTTATTCAGTGGAAGATCTCTTTATCTCTGCAGTGAATGGTGGATGGTCTCTGTGGATAGAGTGGTCTCCTTGCAGCGTGAACTGTGGGAGAGGAGTCCAGAAGCGATCTCGGACCTGCACTAACCCCGCTCCTCTGAACGGAGGAGCGTTCTGTGAGGGCATGTCTGTGCAGAAGATCACCTGCAATGCACTCTGCCCAGGTCAGATGCTCATCAACCCCAGCACACCCCTGAGGTGCAGCTTGTCCTCCAGCATCCAAGCTCAGTGTAGTTTTTAGTGTCAGCATAGCACTTAAAAGCCATGTTTTACATTCATAATACATCAGACATCGTAGTACATTTTCCATTCTATATAATAATTCAATGCAAGGGTATTATTATGGGTATTACTGAGGCTTTACTTCATGTATGTAAATGAGACCTTTTGTTCTCCTATCTCTAGTTAGTGTAATTTTATTAGAGGAGTTATTCATGTTGCACTCAGTTGTTTTCTTGTCTTCGTGATATTTAAATCAATTTGTGAACCTGTTTTTTTTCATCCGACCATGCATGATTACTGTTGTTTTGCATAATAAATTTTAATCTTTTCATTTTATTTAATAATTTGTTCACAGTTAGGCTTCAAATGAGTGAAACACATTTAATTTGTTTAATTCTTAATTAATCATGCATTGAGTTTATATATGGTACATGATGACAATTAAAATACAAAGTATTTTTTGTAGAAATTAAATTCAATAGGAAAACATGTTCATAGTATTCTCAAATGTCTTTTAGGTTGTGGTGCAAAAATTAATTCCTTTGATTAAAAATCATACCAGTAATTAGTTGAGAATAGTTGTGACTATTACATAGGTCAGTTATTTTTTTAAATGTTAATTAAATTACACAATATACCATGTTGATTCATTGTTTATAATTAATTTCTAAAACCTCTTAAGCATCTGTCCAATTGGGTAGAGTTAAATCTCACAGTATTTTTTATTTTATTTATTTTATTCACATAATGGGCAGCAAAACATTATGAACAACATAAGTGCCTTTGCGTATTCAGCTTGTTACAGTGTTACGCTACCATACAAAAGATTGATGTTGGTAAGATTTTTTACTGTAAAAACAGTAATATTGTAAAATGTTATTACAATTTAAAATAAATGTTTTCTATTTTAGTATATTTTAAAATGTAATGTATTCCTATGATGCCAAAGCTGAATTTTCAGCAGCCATTACGCTTTAGTGCCACATGATCCCTCAGAAATCATTATAAAATGTTGCTTTGATGCTCAAGAAACATTTCTTATTATATATTTTTGTGGAAACCATGATTATTTTCTTTCCAGTATTAGAAATAGAAATCTATTATAATATTGAGATAATATTGAGAATTTGATCAATTGGCTTAAAATATGTTGATGTAATGTGTGTAACCCAGCCAGGGTGGTCAAGAGTTGGACCATTAAAACTCTTTTAATTAAGTTTATGAAGTCTCTAGAAATCTCATACGTTCATTGCCGAGTGCAGTGAATGCACAGAGCAGCTGTTCACCTTCCTTAAACGGCAACCCCGTTGTGTGCTCTGCAGTGGATGGAGTCTGGGAGGAGTGGAGCGAATGGACGATGTGTAGCGCGCAGTGTGAGAGGCAGCGATGGAGGGAGTGCAACGCTCCACCGCCTCGTCACAGAGGCAAGATGTGTGAGGGAGAAGGTCAAAGCACTGAGAACTGCACGGGAGGACTGTGTACGCAAAGTGAGTATGTGCAAATGGCGTATTATGTCATAAACACTGTCATTTCATCGATGACAACAGCGTCATCGTCATCACATGTTGGTCATGCTATTGCTCACTTGGTCCTTGACACAAAGCTCAAGCGCGTGAATTGCAATGTTTCGGGAACTGTGATAATTGTCTGCTAAAAGTGGATGAAAGTGAAGGCATCATGCCCCGTGTCCCTCTCAATATCTCCCTCGTAGCTGTTATGATGAGAACAATCTCAGATTTCTCCTCCTTAATGAAGGATGGAAACATCCTGCAGCCTAAGTGATCCAAAACCATCTGCCAGTAGCTTCCCATGGCAACAATGCCGAGCAACAGTATCCACAGCTGATGTTGGCACAGCCTGCAGTTGGACATCTACCCGTGATGTGAATTAGATAGCAGATTTGTAATAAGTATTACAGGGATGGACTGTAATTCTCTCTCCCTTTCTTTCTCTTGTTCTGTCTCTTTTTCCCTGCAGATGGGAAGCTGATGCATGATGTTAAGCCTCAGAGTGAGTTCCTACTCCATGTGAATTCATAATTGCCGTACAGATGAGGGAATAAAACAACAAAATAAGCTGTTGCTAATGTTAATGTTGAACTTCTGTTTGAATCTGTTTTATCTTAAATATCCTTTTTATGAGAATTTGTGTGGTAGCTTTTTTTTCTTCATCCTTAATTAAGAGAAGCTCAGTCACCTCAAATATGTCTTCACTTCTACGCTTGGTTACCTGTATCATTATGCTGACAACATGTGCCATTTTCAACAAAGTGGAAAAAAAGATGCTGAAGATTAATTAGCAAGAATCCAATCTGTCTCTCAATTTGAATTTTAGTATGGAAATCACAAACCAACTAAGGCACCCACAGCAAACAAACTTTAGAAATAAGAGTTTTTGCAATGCAAATGCGTAGTTGTTAGAAAATATGAAATCAAATAATACATTTATAATATGAAATTAAAGTATAAAAAATATAACATAATTGGACAAAAAATGCCAGTGGAACAAGAAAATAATTTTTCTCTAAAAACAAAATATTTTATCTAAAACAAGTCTTATTGTCTTATTATGGCTATTTTTCTTCTCAGCTAAATTTATCAGAAAAAGGCAAAGATGCCGATTATGAATTAGATGATTCTCAGTATAGTCCTAAATATTTTGCAGGTGTCATTATGAACTTTTCCAAATTTTCTGCTTATCCATTTCAGAGGATTTCAAAGTGCTAGTCAATGTATTGTGTCCTTTCAGATTAGAGAGAGTGAGTGATTGGATGTGGCATTTGAACGTGCTATATTTAGATGAAGCGACGAGGTGTAATCATTGAATATTAACTCGCCTCGTCAAGCATATTATGTCTTAATTTCTCCCTGTGTATTATTTTAACCATATTGAGGCACTTTGCAAAACATCATTTTAAATATGTATTAGTACCAGGTGCTTCTGCATTGTTACAGTGATGTGGCTCTGAGACTCTTCCGTGTGCATTGGTGTGTGAGCTGGGTTATAATGCTTCTAATTGAATCTATTAAATCTGTTCCATGATGGACATGCAATTAATTCACCTTTACACTTGGACAGAAACTTCTTTCCAGCTTGAAGCATGTAATCCTGTTCAACTTTCCGTAGTGCGTCAGGATATTTGAAATGCAGTGCTGTAGTTTTATAAACATATTCTTCCTCTCATGGCATGATTAATGTCCTCTGTGTCCTTTGTGATCTGGCGAGTTCGGTCTGCCCAGCCCTCCTGCTGCAAAGGTCATTTGGGCCAGTGCTATAGAAGCCAGCTGAACAGATGTATCATTGTGTGGGGTGTTGGCAAACCACCCTGCCAGTTATTAAAGTAGTGGAATTCACACCTCCTAAACTGCCCTCACGTGCCAAGCATATCTTTATATACACTGCTAAACATGTGCATATTGCACCTGTTCCATTTGCACAGGTGTCTAAAAGATTTGTAAGTTTAACCGCAATGACCAGACATGGCAGCTTTAATGTTTCCCTGTCACCAAAATGATATTTTTCTGGCACCATCAAAACATTTCACTGGCACAACAAAACTGTTAAAAACTCTATCTTATTTATCTTATTATCTTGCTTATCTTATTATATTACTATATTTTTTGTCTATTTCATAACAATAATAGCAACATATAATAGCAGCAATAATGATGATAACAATAACAACACTGTAAAAAAAATTCTGTAGTTTTTACAAAATAATTTTGGCAGCTGTGGTTGCCAGAATAATTTTGTAAAAAATACAGAAAAACTGTAAAACATTTACGGCCAAAAACTGTAAATTTTACTCTATAAAACTGTAATTTAAAAACAAGAAAATTTGAATGTAAACCAGTAAATTCAACAATGCACACTGCTATTAAAATCTGTTTTGTACCTTTAACATACTGACAACCACCATAATAATGCAGGTGGTAAAAGAGAAAGCCACATGAAGAATCAAAGCTCATCACAAGTAGCTTCGCCACAAGCAGAAGTATATACTAATATATAGAAGGTGCACAGAGTCATCCTATTAACATTTTTTTTCCATAGCGTTTTTACTAAATTTTACAGTTAAAATTAGACTTATTTTTTACAGTGAACTACTGCTACTACCACTACTAATAATTAAATATTATAAAAGATTACTTATCATTAAAGTTTTTTTATGCTATTTCATAACACAATATAACAAAAACAATAGTAATAATAATGACAATAATAATTATGAAATATAAAATTACTTATAAATTAATGTGTTATATTATTTCATAACTGCTATTTCATAATACTATTATTTAATATAATTGTATTATATTATTATACAATATAATATATTAAATATAATAGATTATATTTACAACTATACACTTATTATTTCTTTATTATCTGGCACAAATCCACAAAACTATTACATGATCAATATCTTGTTTTATTTCATAACACAATAATAATAATAATAATGAAATATAAAAGAGTGCTTATCATTAAAGTAATTCTTTATACTATTGCATAACACAATAACACCTAATAATAATAATGATGATGATAAATGCACAAACAATATAGTAGTAGTAATAATAATATTCGTGTTATGACGTAGTATAAAAGATTAGTTATCATTAAAGTAATATTTTATGTTTTACTACTACTACTACTACTAATAATAATAATAATAATAATCATTATTGCTATACTATTTTATCCAAGATAGCAGAGGTATGTACATGTATGTGCTATTTGGCATATATGTGTGTGTGTACATGTTTTTCTATACTGGTGGGGACTTAAACCTGAATACACACCAACTCATGGTGACTTGTGTCACCGTGGGGACCTAAATTGAGGTCCCCATGGGTACAGAAGCTTATAAATCATACAGTTTTCTGTGAGGGGTAGGTTTAGGTGTAGGGTTTGGTGTAGGGCGATAGAAAATACAGTCTGTACAGTATAAAAACCATTACGCCTATGAGGAGTCCCTACAAGAATAGTGAACCAGACGTGTGTGTGTTTGTGTGTTTATGGCTGTGTCCCAGGTATGGAGAACTCTATTGATGTTGCGCTGTACTCTGGTCTGGCTGCGGGGGTGATCGCTGTGGTCGTCCTCATAGTGGCCATCACCCTCTACAGGAAGAGTCAAAGTGAGTATGGAGTGGATGTCATTGACTCATCTGCTCTTGCTGGGGGCTTCCAGTCCTTCAGCTTCAGAACCACCAGACAGGGTAAGAGTTCATTGTAGATGAAGCAGTTCGGTTGGATTAATAGATTTATTGTGATACTGAAGTTTCTGTGCTGCTTGTCACAATAACAGGCTAAGCCACAATGAACATTCAGACCAAATAAATAAATTGCTCATAAAGGCATGCAGACGCATGCCATAAGATTTTTTTATTTCACAGTGAGACACTAACATATTTCAGTCACACAAACAGCCTCCCCTGAGCAAACATACATTCGCACACAAAAAAAACGAGTAAATGTTTAAGGCATGCTACGTTGACTTCAATTCTGCCTTTTTGTCAGCTGTGCCGATAACTTTTGTTGATAAGACCACGACTATAGTCACATGACCCACACTTGGTTCCGCTACAAGCATCCATATTACCGCCGCTGACACTTGAGAAAGTGATAGCCATCGCCTTGCAGGGTAATCAATCCTGCCTGCTTGTGACAGCACAGTGAAAGGCTGTGACTAGCAGCTTGTGTTTACTGTGCTCAAGGCCTGGGACGGCGAAACCCCCACACCTTTGCATGCAACAGGAATGAGGGGATCAAGGCTCAGCTGAGCCACATCTGTCAGGTCACCAACCCTATTTAAAAAGGCCAACTTTCTCCTAGCCTTCCGCTGCGCCTTATTCCAACAGCCAATCCAGTTCCCATCAGAGTTGATAGGAAAGATGGAAATGGGAGCATGTTGGATGTTCATTTGAGGATGTGGGATGTAGAATGAGACAATAGAGGCTTCTCTAAACAGTTGTTCATTTTGAAAGTTCAAAAGTTTTTTTGAATTTTGATTTGGTTTTATTTCTCTTAAGGTAGATTTTGTGTTATTCATTATATTTTGTATCACTTTCCCTTTTATCTCATTTTGCTGCATGATATCTGTTGCAGTTTTCTCAGTGTGTAATTATGATAAAGTTTCTGAAGTGTTCCAGCTGACTCTCTAAATCTCAGGTAACAGTATGAAACTCCGGACATTTGCCCGCTTGTCTGCTCTTGAAATCTGAGCCACTGAGTCATTTTAAGCATGACTCTAATTCCAGATCTTTCCCCGCAAGGTGCCCACTTCATGCCTGTTTCATTAACTTCTGTCATCCTGCTGTCTCGTCCTTTCATTTTTCTGTCATTTTCTTAAGATTTCCTGTCCCACAGTGATCATATCCTGCTTCTGAAGAGATATGAGAGGGGAAAACCAATTTGTTGTGGATGAGAATTTAAGAAGTCGAACCATTTAATGCTTCATATGTCTGATGAAACTAAATCAGGTTCAGTTCTCTGCTATAGGTAGTGGTTAATTCACCCAAAAATCTAAATGTTGTCATCTCATGTCATTCCAGACCTTTATGAGTTAGTCTCTTCTGTGGAAGACAAAAAAAAAATTTGAGAAATGTTTAATACTGGATGTAATTTTGGATGTAAAAATGTTTTGGACCCCATTGACTTTCTTTGTGTATGGACAAAAACAGTTGAAATGTTCTTCACAATATCTTATGAGTTCTACAGAAGAAAGAAAGTGATAATGGTTTGGAGCAACATGAAGAAGAGTAAATGATGACAAAACTTTAACTTTGGGGTGAATATACCTTAAAAGGATCATGAAGTTGATAATCCCAAATGTGCATATGCAGCAGCATGTTTCCTACATTTTGGCATTTTTCCAGCATCATTTGTTCCATCCTGACACCTTAGAACTTTGTAGGACCGTTCAAATTCGTAAGACACCTGTCATCACCCTGTTGCAAAACCTTGACCTGCCCAAGCATGGCAACTAGAAATATCCCAAATGCCTGACACCGATCAGCCTAGCCTGTGGTAATTAATGATTTTCCTAAAAATAAAGACCCATTAGCCTCCTGCCTCCCACTGCTCAGTGTGCAGCAGCTGGCCAGCAAGGACTAAGTGACTCAAGTGTTAGAGCTACATTGGCACTGGGATGAATTGTGAGGGCTCAGTGATGGTGTGTCTATCTCAGACTGGAAAAGGTGAGAGAGCAACAGCGAGGGATGAAGACCCCCTTCCAGGAGCTGTTCTGAGTTCAAGCTGGGAGGTGACAGATTTATAAACTTGAAAAACAAAAAGGTCATTTAGACGTAGTTCATAGGTATGTCCTCCTGTGTAGCTAAATGAATTAATTTGACAGGAAATCGCAAATCTCTCATGATGTCACTGGAGAACTAATGCTAACTCTGCTTATGGGTGTTAACAAGCCAAGGATGTGACTATTGACATGAGTACCATGTGTAACTTTAATAAAGGTTTATAAAATCGAGTACATTTGCTGTTCGGGTTCGCTTGCATAATCTAAAATTCCAGCTAGCAATGGAATAGTTTTTTGTTTTTTTTTTGGTCATCCGAACCCCTTAGACATAAACTATATACTCCCTGAAATAATATTTCAGTAATTTACAACACAATATTTGCATATTCATGGTTCTCTGATTGTGGTTAACAGTCAAATGGCATGTAGTTAAGGAGATAAAATATTTACAGTTTTTTTCAGTAAATGTTTTATTTTGATTGTTTATAGTTTTTTATATATATATATATATATATAGGGCTGCTCAACTGCACAATTATTTTGTCATAACATTTTAACAGTAATATCACATTTAATCTCGTATTAAGTCTCGTATTTCTGCTGCAGAAACTAACTAGGACCTCTTTCGTGGTCTTTATTATTCTTAATTTTAGCTCTAATTGTGAAACCGTAGACATCAATATATCACTATTGTAAATTACAGTTGTACCATAAAATAAAAATATATTTTAATAGCTTTTAATCAATTCATGAACCCCTTGCAGTTGGCTTATTGAACCCTGGTTTAGGAAACCCTGGAAGAGAAGGTTGAGTAAAGGCAGGGGTCCTAGGTTCTGGGGTCTAGTTTAGGATGAGCAAGTATTCAGTTTGGGGTAGATATCAGAATTAAGGTGAAGAAGAAACCTCTTTCTTCTACTGGACTGACCTTGTTTCAGTTAAAATGAACTGTAGCGTTGGACTTCGAATTCTATACTCTTAATAATCTAACACCTATTCAGAACCACATTTCAGGTGGTTTGATTTTGAAGGGCCAGTGATTTAACAGTAAAAAAAAAAAAGCCTAAATAAATAATTTAGTAGGTGCCAAAGCACTTTCTTTTCTCGCATACTTAAAATTGTCCTTTTCACTTTTGTATTTTTCAAGATAAAACATTTTTTTTCCTTTTCCAGCACTCTTAGAATTAATATTTTAGCCAAAACAGCAAATTAAATATTTAATCCTTTTCTATTTGCATGCCTTGATTTTCAGGCTATGGTCTGCTGCACTGGAGCTGACCCCATCTAACCATATTCTTTTCATTTTACCTGTGTCAACAACTCCTATGAAACACCCAAAAAATATCACAGACTTGTGTTTTCATCTCCTCAGGCAATCCACTTCTGCTGAATTCCTCCATGCAGCCCGATATAACCCTCGGCCAGACGTACAGCAGCCCAATCTGCTTTCAGGACTCTATAGACAAAGAGCTCTTTGACCCCCTGCCAGACAAGGTCAAAGTTCAGAGCTCCTTTATGGTTTCACTAGGTGTGGCGGACCGAGCCGAGTACCATGTGAAAGCCCATCCGGAGACCCTTCCTGCTAACCTTCACCCAAACTACAGCACAGTGGAAGGAAAGATGATGGCTATGATTGTTCCTAATGGATTTCACACACTCAGGAAGACTCAGTTTAAGACAAGTGCAGTGTTTGGGCATCTGGGTGGCCGATTAGTCATTCCAAATGCAGGTGAGAGAAAGTTGTATTAGATTCCATTCATCAAATTATTTTTATGGAATGATGAGCATGACTTGAATTAATCTTAAGATACAGTACAGCTACATTTATTCATATTCTTTTAGCAATTGGATGGAGTTCACCCAAAAATGAAAATATAGTCATTTGTTCACCCTCATTTCCTTCCAAACCCACAAACAGTGGCATGAACAGTATGCAAAATAACTCTAATCATCTGTTTGCATCTAATAAGTACACTAAAACCAAATGCTCTCTTTGGCTGATGCTTGTAAAGGTCAACAGTTCACAGAAACCAATTCTCTGAGGTTTGTTATTTTTACTTGTGAGTGTGCACGAGGAAGTAAGGAAAATAAAGGCAGACTACATAAAAACAACTATCGTTATTAAAATACACGAGTACTGTTATTATCTGTATATTGACTTGAATAAATTAGTAAAGATGAGGAAGAGGATTACAAAATATTTGTCCTCTAAACAAATTGAAAATTCTGCTGCTGAGGGTATGGTGTACATATTCACTATTTCACAAGATTGTAGTTAAATATAATATATGAGCACTTAATATGTAAAAAATAAGGACATGGAATCATTTTTAAGTCGTTTAATGTGTTAACGAATGCTCATATTGGCAATTAGTTCATGTAGCATAGGAATGAATGTGTATTGTGTAGCTGCACATAAATAGTATCTCAGTGTTGTTGTTGATGGTGTTGGTGTTGGTTTTCTAGGAGTAAGCTTGCTGGTGCCTCACGGGGCGATTGCTGATGACACCTCTTGGGAAATGTACATGCTCACAAATCAAGAGGAGTCTAGGTAAGACTGTAGATGACATATTTGTATCACTTTCATGTCATTGTATAAGCATTAGCATTTCTTCTTGAAGGTTCAGAAAACAAATATTTATTTTTATTTTTTTATTTCTTTTTTAAGAAACAATTCAATTTTTTGTTGTTCCAGAAGCTTTTAACTAGACCTGACGTTATACACTAAACAGGCAGCCACCACAACAAAATGTTCCAATGATGGACATACTGTATTTCATAAGATGTTTCATTTACATAATCCGCATATCATGCCGAAAGAGAGATCCAGATTTTAAAAAAGACAATTTACTATTGTCTTTCAAGGACACACCTTAATAAAACTGTAGGGTGTTTTTTTCTGTAGGACAGATGAAAATGACTCTGCTACTTATACCAATGATGAAAGTACGTGCAGTTAGAATAGCTAAATATGTAGTAGAGTGTTGCTAGAATGTGACTATATTGTTAATGCACTTAACTGTGTATTATTAAATCAATGTAAAGTCTAGTTTACACAGTGGTTTATTAACAGTACTGCTTTGAAAGGTTACATGTTTAAAGTCAGATGCTACTGCTTTAAATAGTTACACATTAGAAGAAATAGATACAAATTAGGTAAATTAACATTTCTGATACATTGACATTACAGTACATGCATTGCAGACGCGTTATACGTTTTTATAAGTGCTTTGTGGTATACAGGTATGGTGTCGCCTGTTTTATGGGAAGAAATCCCATTAGTTTGAATAAATTAATACGGAATTGACTTTTATCATCAAGACTCTCTCGCCTTAAATTGAGATCTGATTATTAATATTAGAGATGGAATCTGACTTCACACTGGAACGTGTAATGCCATAAAAGCTCTGTCAAACAAGCAGGATTAGTTATTGAACTCTTTTAGGTGAAAAGCTGAAGTCTGATTATGACGCAAGCAGTGATTTTCCTTTATCACATCGAACATGAAGTTCACAGAAGTGAATCGTTTTTATCCTGATCATTGAGTGATCATTTTATGTGAGTTGTTTTGGCATATATAGGTCACGGTCTATACCCCAACCTGAATCTTTCCCCATAAAACTTTCTTGATAGTTTCTGAAGGTCTTTGACACATTGTGTATTGTGTATTCTCAGCATGTAAAGGTAATGACACTGCATGAGCCTTGATGTGTCTCTGGAGACAATGTGACTGTTGCACTCTGCCAAAACATGAAGGAGATCCAACACAACTGCTATCATTGCTCAGACTGAATACATCTTCATAATGACACAGGATGATTAATCTTCATAACGACACAGGATGATTGAGGAAACAGAAACAACAACAAATGAGTGTAAAATGAGGACGTTATGAGTCATTGTTAACCACATCTGTGGCAGAACACTGATTTAGACTGGACACTTGAGTTCAAGGTGCACCCTGTAATTTTATCCCCACTAAAATATGTTTTACTTATAAATAAATAAAATGAATAGCACTTTTTGCAAATTATGTTAAATGATGCACATGAGGTCAAGGCCTCAGTCATATCAGTGGCCTGCATGTGACTTCGAGATAGAGATCACTTTCCAGGTGTGCAACATAAGCTCATTGTAAATACGTGTCTCTACCTATTTTTGCAAAACTCCAAAAACATACATAGGCAGTTTCCAGCTGAAAAAAAACACTAAAGGCACCAAAACAGCAACAACTTTCCTTTTGCTTTTCACACAAATTATGACTATTTGGGCAGATTATTAATTAATAAAGACTTATTTTTGCACAATTTCTATACATAATTATTTATTACTTCTGAACACTTAACATAGCACTTGATTTGTAAACGAACACATTTTGATATTTGCATGACATTTGTATGGCTTTTTTTTAACATGGTAAACTTGATTGGTGCTCACCCGGAACAGCATTGCACTTGTGCTCAGTTACAAGTCCTGTGAGATGCGAGTCAAGATAAAAGAGCTCAGAGACTTCATTCAAAATGAGAGATCATTTTGTTGAAATGTTGATGATTGGGTTCAAGGTGTGTTTTTAAAAAAATGTACTACTGCTGTTACTACTACTAATAATAAAAATAAAAATAAAAATAAATGTTTTTAAAAGAGTGCTTTATCTAAGCTCAGTGTTTTATACCACACTCTGTAAATGTTTCATTTTGAAACGTGTCTTTGTGTTTTAGGTCTGCTTTTTGTTTATGGTTTGTGTCTTATAAAAACATCTAGAATGACATTATCTTGGAACAGTAGATTAAGAAGCCTGTCCTCAGCTCAGAGTACCATGTAATTCTAAATATCACAATATTGAATTCTAATTTTTTTTAAAGAATTCTTCTAATTCATAATGGAAATATCATTGCAACATTGTATCTTAAAGGGATAGTTCAGTCTAAAATGATAAACCAGTGCTTGTTCCAAACCTGTATGATTTTCTTCTCTGGAAAACAGACATTTATCATGTAACTGCTCTTTTCCTTACAATTCAAGTGGATGGGGATAATCAGGCTACCAAAAGAAATAAAAATATAAAAAATGAGTCCACTGTGAAATTAGTTCACTATATTTCAAGCCTGTGTCATATGATAACTTTGTCAATTTAGGCTATTATTCACAGATATTCTTTCTATGAAATCTGTGCTTTGACATCTTGCTTGAAGAGCAGTTTGGACATTCTGATATAGCTCCTTTTGTGTTCCACAAAAAATAAATTTCAAGTTTAAAAAGACATGAGATTGAGTAAGTGATTATAGACTTTTCATTTTTGTGGAACTATTCATTCAAGTCAAGTTACTGATCAATTTGCCACACTGAAGTCACGGTCAGATGCCCAAATGAAAGAATGAATACATAATGGAAGCATTAAATTTGCCTGTCGCCTCCTACAGTGTCCGCTAATGCTCCAGCACTCTGCTGCCTGACCCTCTAGCAGTGACTCATCAGTCTTTTTGAATAATGCTTCTCAATACAGACCTAGGAGCTTGCAGGATAAGACCCTTGGTAATGAGGAGGAGAGTAGTAAAAAACATGACATACTTAAGGTACTAGATTGGAAACTCGTTTAGAAGTGCAGTTCCTTATGCAACCCAGGTAATCTGCCCCCAGCCTTGACTCAGAAATGCAAACCAGTGTTGTGTTGCAATGAAGAACTGGTTACATAGAGAAATCCGGTCTTCTGTGATGTGAATACCAGAGAGATCTGTACATAGCAATGCAAAGTTTTATCTGTTTTAATATTTTAAAACAAGTAGGATGTTATTTGAATTATGTAAAGATGACAAACCTTCCGATTGAGTGGTTATGTTTTTTTTATGTTTAAATTTAAAGTTAATTGAAGGACAATGTTTTTGCCTCAAGAATGTCATTGTCAAACAGATACAGTTGAGGCATTTCAGACATTCATCATGCATTGTCCTTCATACAGCCTCTTTTAGTTAAACCTGAATGAGGTTTGAATAACATTGAAGTTCTTACAGAGCTGGCATGCCTGGATAGTAATTAGATGTAAATAGAAGAACACTTGAAGAGAGTTTGGAAGAGGACAGGCTGATTGGCTGTGAAGAGTGTTTTAGTCCTTATTCCCTCTTCAGCAAAGCTGAATTAATATAGATTCAGATAAACTGTAAAAGCTTATGGTGTCCTTTGGGCATACTGTAAAAGTCCTTAAAGCGAGTTCTACTGCTGTGGTGCTCCTAGACTTTCGGTTTGTAGTGAGTTTTCTGTTACTAAGTGGTTAGTTGGAAAGACAGAAGGGACAAATCTTTGGATATACGTGGCACTTTGGAGTCCAATTGCTTTCTTTAAAGTATTGGAAGCACAAATGCCATGTTGCAATTTTTTTTTAATTAGATATGTTTGACAAAATATTACCTTACAGAATTATTTATTAATATTATCCAACTCAACTTTATTTTTTTTATTTTATTTTTTTGTCTGTTAAATGTTGATGTCTGTCTAACGTTTATTGTTAGACAATAAAATCAAAAGGGCCACATATGTATATATACATTTTCACATTGTACAGGCTATGCAGTGTTGACAACCAGAAGGCTTCTCCTTCCTTTCTGTTTTCCTTTTTTTTTTTTTAAACCTTTAAATTTGCATGAAAGGCCAAATCTTTCATTAACTCTTTCTCATTAATGGGTTTTATGTTATGGTTTACCACCACATGGAAAAGATGGAAGATCATAAGCAGTGACTAATGAATATGCAGGAGCTGATAAACAACTCCAGTGCCCTCAGAGAATCATAGCTTCCCTAAATCAAGGTTCTCCAAGTCGCGAATGTAATGATTCTGTAGACTGCAGGCATGACAATTTTCTAGGGTTGTGGGCACAAGGATTTTTCTGTCATTGTGTTTTGTTTTCATTTTTGTTCCTGATCACTCTATTTGATTTAGATAAATGTGTTGACTATTTTAATTATTGGTCAAAGGGGTCTAGTGTAGCTCAAACATTTGAGTGTAGTGCTAGTGATGACAGAGTCATGGGTTTGTTTCAAGGATTGCATGCACTGATAAGATGTATACCTTGAATGCAGTGTAACCTGCTTTGAGTAAAGCATCTGCCAAATGCATACATTTTATTTATTTATTTATTTACACTACCCCTAAAAACGTTTCTGAAAAGAGTATTTCTCAACAAGGGTGCATTTCTGTAATCAAAAATGCAGTGAAAACCATAATATTGTGATTTTTGTTGTGATAAATTATTCCTGTGATGTTAAAGGGGTCATATGATGCTGCTAAAAATAACATTATTTTGTGTATTTGGTGTAATGAAATGTTTATGCGGTTTAAGGTTAAAAAAACATTATTTTTCACATACTGTACATTGTTTCTCCTCTATGCCCCGCCTTTCTGAAACGCATCGATTTTTACAAAGCTCATCAGTCTGAAAAGCGAGGTGTGCTCTGATTGGCCAGCTATCCAGTGCGTTGTAATTGGCCGAATACCTCATGCGTGTGACGGAAATGTTACGCCCCTTACCATATTGTGACCCCTGTCCGGCCGGAGCAACGAGACAAAAACATTAAAAGCCATTATAAACGAGGCATTTGTTGCATCCAGTGGACACATAATTACGGATTATAATGACTTATACTGTCTTTTTACGCATTGCATCGCGCCGCGTAAACATAAAACCATGTCTGCATTTGTGATCGGAGAAATGACAAACAAGTGCTACTCTACACTGCCCAAAAAATATGCACACACCTGAATATTTGGGTTAAACTCTTCTGGAACAGTGTTGTAAATACAACTTAACCACTGATTTCTAGTCGTGTCCTCTTTTGGAAGGCCAAACAAAGTAGTTTCGCTTTCACAACGAAACAGCGTCACACACCGTGGCCTTGAGTGAGCGGAGGCGGCCTAGAGTGAGCCGCGGATTAGAGTGAGCGGAGGCCGGCTTGAGTGAGCAGAGGCGGGCGGGCTTGAGGACGGGCTTGTAACACTCCAAAGAGAAAGGAAAAATTGAAATCGCATCATATGACCCCTTTAAAGCTGAATTTTCAGCAGCCATAACTCCAGTCACAGTGTCACATGATGCTTTAGAAATCATTCTAATATGCTGATTTTGTGCTCAAGAAACTTTTTTATATTATCATTGTTGAAAACAGATTTGCTGCTTAATATTTATGTGGAAACAGTTTTTTAGGATTCTTTGATTTTGTCACTTTCATCAATTTTAATGCATCCTGGCTAAATAAAAGTAGTAATTTCTTAATAATAAAAAAAAACCTACTGACCCCAACCTTTTGAATGGTAGTGTATTTTATTTATTTAAAAATAAATAATGGTGTGGGCTGTCTTGAAATTATCAGTGATATATTAATGTGTATATATACTTTTTTTCCCCGTTTTGTCTACTAGTGCCCAATCAGAGGAAAGGTGTGAAATTCTGTTAGGGCCAGAGGTCACATATGGACCTCCAGGGCTGAACCTGTCCTATCCTGTTGCCATGACGATAGCTCATTGTGCTGAAGTCAGCGCTGAAAACTGGAACATTAAACTCAAGAGACAAACCAAGGACAACAAGTGGGAGGTAGGAACAAAGACATGACTTCTATGTTTTTCACAGCAAATTCATTTCATATTCTTTTCTGTATGACTCATACGTTTTTCAGTTTGAATACATTGTCAATTATTAGCATTGGGCCAGTACAGTACAGTGATGGCAACCTTTGTCAACATAACATTTAAAAATGATTTAACACTTTACTCAGCTAAATATACCGCCAGCTCCTTAAGATTAATTTTTTTATGCTGCCATTTAGATATATTTCTAAAGTCTTATATATATATATATACACACAGTGTATATACTGTATATATAGAAATTCTAAAGTCTACAGTTAACCTGGCGACGTGTGCCATGAACTAATTATAAGTGAAATTCATGTGAACCACATCCCGTAACTGCTTGTGGCAGCCTTTGGGGCTGCGCATGTTTTAAAAAATTTTTGATTAGGTGATTGTGCGCTCTTGACAAGAAATCCAGGGACAGCAGCTGCTCAGAGGAGGCTACGGCAGTGAAGTGCTCAAGGAAAAAACAATTACAGCCTGTAATAGCTGGGAAGACACACAGTTCATGGCAGTCAAACAGCAGGAGCATCGGGACAAGGCAACCCATCAGACTCAGGATATATCGATCTGGTTGTACTATAGGACCCCCTGAAATAGGAGTTGACACGAGGCAATCAGGACAGGAGTCATGGACGGGTCTTCCCTCCTGACCCTACTACAGTCATTCACATTTGTCCTAGTCCCATGTGTTTTTCTCTGCTGTCAGCCACTGAAAACCTTAAACTGTCATCATGGTTTGAAAGTTGACGTATTAATAAAAGTTTACCATAGCGGCACAGAGTTTTTTTATAATAACCTTCTTTTTGTGTCTGGCCACCAGCGCGAGTCATTATTTAGATGAATTTCAGATTGCTCCAAAGCACGGTACTTATCCTTGAGATTAAAACCAACAGTCTTCATGAAAATGCATTTGCTGTCTGAGTTTTTGCCTGGCTTTTAACTATTTTATTTGAACAAATTTATTTGAAGTAATTACATAAAAACTGCTGGTAAAATCACTGACTTGTCAAAGAAAGACTGCAGTACGAATTTCCACATCACACATACTTTTTATCAGATTGCAAAGGGTGGTTTTTCCGAGGAGGTCATTCTGTTTGATATTTACATTTCTTTGAAGAGCTGCAGTCACATAAATAAATGGTCGTCTGTCAGAAAAATTAAAAGAGCCTGTATTGTGTGAATGTCTGTGCTTGACTTGATGTTTGCCTAACCTTGTCAAAGAAATACTGAAGTGACCTCGCTGATTCGTGATTTGTGAGTGATTCTATGTCAGTGTGGCAAAGTCAATTTAGCTTTTTCCACTGATCACAATTACACTCGCAAAAATATGGGCTGAGCTGACATTCTTTCACACTTTTTTTTTTTTGCAACAGCTGTAAGTCAGTCTGTATAAAGATTGTTTCTTTGAAGGCTTCCATACCAATGAGAAGCCTCTTAGAATTTAAAGTTACATTTATGAGATGTTTTACTGGGAGTATCATTTCACTTTGAACTTTTCATAGCACTGGACATGAAAACAAATCCACTACATCCTACATCCCACATCTTGGTGAAATTATCATTTAAAAAATCATATACCATTACATATAGTCTCATTTCCTTTGTTAGAATTAGACTTTGTAGACAGCTCTTTGCCACATACAGCTTTTGATAGTCTTGTTAGCTACTAAAAACTGATTAGGTTAATTAACTTAAAATTGCTAATGTTTCCTGTGGTTTTATTGTGACAGAAAGAAAAGGCTGCTCAGTTAAAGCCATATGATTTTTCCCCTCTATGGAAGATTATATTTTAAATAATGTACTGGTGGTTCTTTTCCATGCAATTATGATAAATTTGGACTGAGGTCTCAAGTTTCAAAAAGGGCAAAAAAGCTCCTTATGGAGCCAACCCAAATATTCAGGTGTGTTTCACCCAAAAATGAAAATTCTCCCATCATTTACTAACCCTCATGTTGCTTATAATCTGTGTATTTTGTTTTCTGTGGGACACAAAAGATAGAAGTTTGAACAATTAGTTTAGAAGTTTGTGTTTAACATCAAGGACCACAATGGAAACGAGTTTTAACTTTATTGTGCTATCCTTGACGAATTGAGCATATTTCACTACTTTTCTCTCTAATAAATCACATCAAACCCAAAGAGGGTTTGATATACTGTGATATTTCTCAAAACGATGCTTGTTTAGAATGCTTGATGGTGAGAAAATGGGGGGAAAAATGTAAATTTTCTATTATACTTTAACTATCGCTTTAAAGTCTCGTGAACTATATACCAAGTTTTCAAATACTATCAAGCATTCATTGAAAAGTGAAAAAGTCAAATTTATGAATGTTACGGTGATTTGATCATCTCTTTCTTGGGTTCACAGGAAATAATGTCAGTAGATGATGAATCAACCTCCTGCTATTGCCTAATGGATTCGCATAGCTGTCACTTGTTGTTGGATCAGCCAGGCTGTTATGCACTGGTGGGGGAACCCATCACCGATGCCACTATAAAGAGACTAAGGATTGCCGTGTTCGGCAGTATGGAGGCTTCTATGGACTACAGCCTGCGAGTGCACTGTGTAGATGACACACCGCATGCCTTTCAGGTGACCACAGGACAGTGAACAGGTGGTCTTAATCACATTACTCAAATAGAATGCAACAGTCGATTTCCAAAAGTAAAAATCCCATTCATTTTCATAGTGGAATTGATTTTTAACAATAACTTAACTTAGCGTGACCTACAAGGTCATCAATGGTATAGGCTTTTGTTAAAGCCATTAGGCCACATTTGTTAAACATATTTATTAAATAGTCATGTTTAACAATATATTTCCTGCTTAAAAACCACATTAACTGATGATTCTAGTTTTCTCCATCCTTTTCAATTTGGTTGTCATTCACAGTGCTTCTTGGAATTGTAGTTCTTTCCCTCATGAAAGCATTAAAGGAATAGATCTCCCTAAAATGAAAATTTTATTAGAATACTTACCCTCAGGCCATCCAAGATGTAGATATATTTCATCGTTTCAAATACTTTTTTGCTTCAAATCAAAGTTTGTAAGTTGTGATTCACCTCGTAGCTGGGTGGTTTGGTTCATGGCTTATACCTCTTAACGACTTAAAAAAAAATTTTTAAAAAACCCCATGGGGAAAAATAGGCTGCTGAAAAAGTGGGCGGTCACTGTTGCACTCTAGTTTTAAATATCTAGAAGAACTTCCTTCATTTAAATATTTATATGTAAATCTATGGGGCATCACAAGATGATTATAGCAAAAGTAGACTGCATTTGCAGTGGGGTCCAAAAGTCTGAGACCACTGGTGACAGTGTGGGTTTAGAATTATGATGGTTTAATTGTGTGATCGGAATGTCTGCTTTGGTCAGTGCTATTTTCAAACACACAACCAGAGGTTACAAAAGTCAGAGTCAATTACTGTTGTCTTGCATGAGCGCTCAGACTCCTGTGTGCTCACACGCACACACACAAAGAGAACACTCATCTTTGCAATGCAATGAAACACAAAGCAGTTTTGACAGATGAACACTGCCACGCTTGAAATCAAAGACGCCAGTAATCTATTTAAATTCAATTTTCTTTTCAAAGCTTTAACCAGTACTTTGTTTGAAAGCTTTTTATTTATTTCTGAATATTTATTAGCTGCAGATCTTTTGTTCCTTCCAAACACTGTACCTTTTTTTAGCTACTCAAGATCAAGTTTAGATAATATTTCTGATATTGAGTATTAACTACAATGGATTGACAAGATGTTACACTTGAAATTGGCATAACTGTTTTTAGCCATTGTAGTAATTTCTCTTCTGAACAGCACCTCCTAAGCAGAGTAGCTGCAATACCGTGGTTCTAGGTTATGGTTGTCCAGTCTATCCACATTTTCTTTCTGTACCACTTTCTGCCCTTTCCTATGTCTTTCCCCAGTGTTCTCACTCTGTTTTTCATGTACTTCATTTTTTTACAAAGAGAGTGGTCACTGCTGAAACAAGTAGAGGAGGTCAGCTTCTTGAGGAGCCCAAGATGCTGTTCTTCAAAGGAAACTGCCTCAGTCTGCAGGTGTCCATCCAGGATATCCCCCAGTTTCTGTGGAGCATCAAACCCTTCACTACCTGTCAGGTAACATGCTAGCATGAGTAGCCTACTCTGACCAGTACTGTAATGTGCAACAGTCACCTACCTGCACAAGTGCATTGCAGACATCCCGGGTAAAGCTAGTCTATACACTCTAAAAAATGCTAGATTAAAAATGACCAGTGCAGGGCTATTTGGCAACCCACTGCAGTGTAAATAGTGGACAGAACACAAGATGGTTTATTTTGACCTAGCTTGTTGGGTTTTATACATTAACCCATTTTCTGGTTTGTTTTTTGACATAGTACAGGGTCCAACAACCTGATATTGAAGGTTATTCATTTCAAATAATATTAATGCAATCTGTTCTCTGTTATATATAACAGGGACAGTTCATACATTTCAATTCGTAAATGGTGGTGCTTCATAGGTTCAGCGTTTGCTGCATTTGTAGAAGACTAGCATTCCAAGCAGATATTAGTTGCAACATACATGTAAACAAAAAAGTTATAATGTGAGACTAAATACATTTTGTCTCATTTTGTTTCTACAGTAAAAAATTTGATAGGAAAACAATGTAATCCAAACCTTAATTCCATTCAGGAAGATTCCTCTCAGGAAGTTTTCTCTCAGAAAACAACACAAAATGACAATTGACAAATTGATCTGGTTTTAACCAGTTTGCTAGCCAACACTGGGTTACATTGACCGAGCGCTGGGTAGGTGTGTGAGGGGTTTCATCATTTGAATTGGCAGTAAAATTGACAGCAGCTGATTTACACAAAAACTATCCAGCACCTGGGTAAAAACAATAAACATAACCCAATGAAATGACTCAACAGACTGAACCCAACATTTGGGTCAAGACAAAAATAACCCAGAATTTTTGTAGAGTATCCATAATATGAGGTGAGTTTGCGTGATCAAGGTTTTTGTCTTGTTTTTCCAGTCATTTAGTAAGCTATTAAAAATTGTTTTTAGAGAACATAAATTTAATTAAATATTTCTTACTACATTAGCATAGTTTTTAAGCATAAAACTCTTGATGTGAGATTTATTTACTGACTAATTGTTTTTTATTAATTTTTATTTTTTTTAATAAAAAACTATTAGCAAGTGAGGTAAGAAAAAATAAACTGTATTCTCTGAAAACAAGTCTTAATATTTTATGCAATTTCACTTCAATTTTGCAAAGTAATTGTGTCTTGTTTTAACATCTTAAGAAGTTTGCACTGTACAACAACACAAAGCTTTAGCTTTCCTGTCTATTCTGTGCTATTTTTATGACAAGAGCAAAAAGCCCATAAATGTGTAAAAAAAAAAAATCTAGTCTGTATGCTTGAATCTCTTATAGGAAGCAAAGAGTAGCAGTTTTAGCTTTCATTCATACAGCACTACAAGTTTCATCTCTGAAGACCGACACTGTCCTCCTACCTAGCATGCAGATAGACAGTGACAAGTATTTGGTTCTAGGTTCAGGCGTTTGATCAGTTCAGAGGTGCTTCTGTCTCCTGGAACATGCTTTTGTATGTCTACTCAAGGGAGAAATTAATCCCAGCATTAAGGCATCTGCTGTCCCATCAAGTGTCTCTTCTGCTCAGGGTTCCTATTACTGTTGACATAGAGCATCTCGCAGGTCATTTCAATATGCAGGGCTGGAGAAATAGCGCAGGAGAGGTCAAGGACACTCCCTGCAGACGTGCTGCTTCACAGAAATTAATTATACATCAAAGGCAACTGCTTTCCCTTCTGCTGCCCTGCTCCCAGATACGTTGTGTTGTACATACCCCAGCACTGATCCCTATCATCGGAATTAACAGGGATTAGAGTTTGTGTCTCTTTTGTACTGATGGTCTCAGAGACGAGTCTCTTAATACGCATGCTTCCACATTTTTCATGGATCAGGCGCTTTCCCTGACTCAGCTCTCTGATCTCTCTCTCTCTCTTCTTCTTTTCGTTTCTGGTGACCTCATCCCGCTGCAGGAATTCTCCTTCACCCAAGTATGGTATAGTAACCAGCAGCCTATGCACTGTGCCTTCTCGCTGCAGAGACATAGCGCCTCAACCACCCAGCTCTCCTGCAAGATCAGTGTGCAGCAGGTCAAAGGTCACGAGCAGATCCTTCAGGTCTACACCTCAGTGGGAGAGGTCAGATTCACTCTGTCACAGTGTTTAGTAACATCTCTGTGTCTTCGGGTACTGTCATTATTTACTCAGCCTCATGTTTATTTTCCCTGTGGAACAAAAAAAAATAATTTTAAAGAGTCTTGACATCTCCCACACAATGACAGTTTATAGTGACAGTCTGTCAAGCTCTAAAACAAGTGTCGTGAACAGAATTTTTTTTCAGTGAATTTACAGATTTCAATGTAGACTTCTCAAATCAAATATGCTGCTACTGACATCTAACCTGCACCGCACACTCTTAAAAATAGAGGTTCTTTATTGGCATCTATGGTTCCTTGAAGAATGTTTAACATCCATGGAACCTTTCTATTGCACAGAAGGCTCTCACAGTGGAAAAAGTTTTAGTTAATTTCTTCATGCTAAGAAAAAAAGGTTCTTTTAAATTGTTCACTGAAAAGTTATTTGGGGAACAAGAAATAGTTATTCTATGGCATCACTGCTTGAGAAGGTGGCTATTTTGATTCCGAGGCACAGTAGCGTTGAAGAGTAATGTGAATAATGACTTAAAACTATAATGACTTCTGTAATATAATAATGATCTGTACTCATTCAAAGTGTGAATTCAAAATGTGTCTTCAGAAGACTTATAGCGTGAGTCATGTGGACTACTTTCATTGTGTTCTGTGGTGCTTTTTATGCATTTGGAGCTCAACAGTCTGAATTTACAGTTATTGCATGGAAAAAATTAAATATTCAGAAATTATTTTGTGTTCCAAAGAAAAAACAGCGTACAGGTTTGAAATGACAAAACAAGTAAAAAAAATGGCAGTTTTCATTTTAATTTAAAAGTTACTGTCATTTGGGGCCAGATATACAGCTAACAGCTTGTGCCAGCGCAAACCCTCTTTTGGCATTAAAAATCTCCTAAAGACACGCAGTAAAAAATTAGCATGAAAAGGCGTGGACACAGCTGACCTTATTGCATATGCATTTGTAGGAGTTTCCCTTTCAGATGCAGAATTTATGGGAGGAAAGTATTTAAATGAGTCATGCAATGTGATATACCAAGGATTGTGGTAGTCAATTGGTATTTTTGCCATTAATAAATGCCCAAAAACATATGTCTCAACCCATTTTGTGCTTGGCATGGCTGCAGTAATTACTAATTTGCACCGCTCTTGGTATTTTGCGTTGGTCATTATGGAAATGATCCGTGTTCTGTAATCTGCTCATTGTCAGTAGATCAACCGCAGAACATTCCACTCCCATCAGCAATTTTATGGGATTGCGGTCTCATGTTAATTTGCCTTATTTAGTCATTCTGAGCCTATGTCTTTTAGTACATGGGTATAATATATTATAAACCACAACTGTTTTTTCAAGCTCCTTTGTAGATTAACAAAAATGCATGCCAAAACCACAGTTTTTTTTTTTTTTTTCAGAGTGAGAAAGAGCCGGTCCCATTTTTTATGCAGGCAGATTGCACGGTGACTTCACAGACGGGAGCCAAAGCCTTCAAAATCCCCCTGTCCATACGTCAGCGAATATGCACCACCTTCGATACTGCCAACGCCAAGGGCAAGGACTGGCAGCTCTTAGCTCAGAAACTCCACATTCAAAGGTGAGCATCAGAGAGAGATATAGCCAAGGAAACAGGACTGATTGAAACTTATTGCAGCAGTGCTCACTTTGTTAACAATGCCCTTGAATAATAAGCTGAGACTGCGCTCCGCTTTGCTCAATCATTTCACTCGGAACTCATACTCCTCAGGCTTTTCATCTTTATTGAATTCCGTTTCTACAAAGGTTAGAAGTTAAAGAAACCACTAGAGATTTGAGAGATATAAGAGCTGCCACCTTACCTTTATCTATAAAATGATTTTATGGCACATTGATAGTTTATACTGATTTTTATTTCGGTGTAGTTGATTTATGAGCTGAACTTAATCCAAACCCTAAACCTTCCTTTTAAATCTGAACGTTTTATTTGTTAGTTTGGTCTGAAATGGGTCTGTTTAGCTTTTATTTTATTATTATTATTTATTATTTTTAACAAGAGTTGCATCCAAGTAACTCTACAAAAGGAAACCATGCAAATAAAAAGAGAACTGATTACAATTGAAGACTTGTTTTTCATTCCTACAAATACTTTGGTACTACTTATACATAAATACATCACAGTTATGAAGATATGAACGGGAATTGCAGCTGTGTGATTTGTGCTATTTGAAATAAATGGCAATTCAGATTTATTCAGAAAGCAAACATCTTGTTACCTTTTCTAAACCGATGTCACATGACCATTTGAGTTTGGAATTATATTGCAACACTGCCATCTACTGACACATTACAAGTAAAAGCACACAGGTCATGTATTCATTTCAACTGTAGACCCTAATACTTTGAATACTCAAAGTCATACATACAGGCTATAATGCACATATAATTTAATGCAAATATAATAAAAAGTTATCCAGATGTGCTTGCAAACATTGTGTATATGACTCAGGCAGGATAGAAGGTTGAAAATATGCTATTGCTATGTACTCAATAACATTGTCATCTTTGTGAAACCTGCATTTCCTTTCGGCACAGGAACCTGTCCTACTTTACCAAGCAGAAGAGTCCATCTGCTGTCATTCTCAGTCTCTGGGAGGCCAGGCATCAGGACAGTGGAGATCTTGACTCACTTGCAAGTGCTTTGGAGGAGATTGAAAAGATCCACTGTAAAAGTCTGCCTCAGAATCCAGATGAAAAAGAAACAGACTTTACGTTTTGAGGGACTACTGAAAACTACATGTACTCCACCAGGTGCAGTTCACCAGCATCTTCAATTTAGAGTCCAGGTGGACCCAGCTAAGGCATATCCAGTCTGAGAGAAGACTCGGGCAAAATGCGACCAATCAGACAGTTTCACATATCTACGTGCAAAGGAAGTAGTACGAGTTCGTATGAATTTGGCACAGATTCAGCAGCTTCAAAATGCTTTTCTCAAAGTAAACATCAAAGTGCCAAGCCATCACATCTTACATGAAATTCTGCTTTAGCCTTTCTTTGGTGTAGGGGTGGGCGATATGGCAAAAATATCACGATTCTTTGTCATGTTGATTTTACTATTTTGCAAGTTGTCTGAGCAGTACAGCCAAACTAATTTCCCTTTTTTTAAAAACAAAACTTTACAAAGTAGCAAAATATAAAATAAACAACAATGGCAGACATTTAGGCCAAAGTGGGCGAAGATAAAAATCATTGACATTATTTTATCTTTGTTATTAAAAAATAACAACAAAGATGCACATTACAAATACACCTAATATACAAATGAAACAAACTGCTTTATTTTTCAGGTACAGTAGGTGTATTTAGCTGTAGCATTCAATAAATTGAATTTATTTTTTATTTATAATTCAGTTATAATTATAATTTTAATATATTTATTTATAATTTATTTCATAATGAACAAATATAAAAAATAAAACACTATATACACTTCACTGTATAATTATACACTGATTCTTATTAAAGCAACTGTATTAAAGTTCTTCAGTCAAGAGCAGTGAGTGATTTTTTCTGTTTGTGTTTTGTTGTTTTATTGACATTAAAGGGATAGTTCACCTAAAAATTAAAACTGTCATTATTTACTCAAGTGTCTAGTTGTCTCAAACCTGTATTAATTTCTTTCTTGTACTGAACACAAAGGAAGATAGTTTGAAGAATGTGGATAACGAAAGAGTTGCTGGTCCCCAGTGACTTCCATGGTATTTATTTATGTTTTTTTTTTTTTCATACTATCAAAGTCAATGTGTACCAGCAGCTGTTTGGTTACCCACATTCTTCAAAATATCTTCATTTGTGTTGAAGCACAAGAAAGAAATTAACAAAGGTTTGGGACAACATGAGAGTGTGTAAATAATGACAGAATTGTAATTTTTGATTGAACTATCCCTTTATTGACAAGCGCCATCATGTTTGAGATGGTCCTCATTGCAGGAACACAAGATCCGGGGGCGTGGTTGGATCTAGATCCAACTCCTCCCACCTTACATATACCTGAACCTACCCATCTCCACCCCCTAGATGTGGATCCAACCATGCCCCCTGGGTCTTGTGTTCTGCAGTGATGAGGCTACTGTCATGTTTAGTACAATTAGTCTGCTGTGGCTTTAAGAGCTGCAGGCGTCTAATAGGCTATACAGGCATGTATCTGTATTTCTCTCAGCTGTTTACTTTCACTTTAGACAGAACCAACTGTTTAGATGTAGTCCAGGTGATATGTGCAAAATTTGAGGTGATGTTCACTTTTTCATAAAAGCATGAAACTTGGTACAATTTTCAGAAATGGAGCCATTGCAGAAACACCTCGTGGTTGCCATGGCGACCATTTTACTTTCTGCCATAACCAAATTATGTATTTTGTGTCGTATCTCCTGAACCAAACGTGACAACAGAAAAGGTGATGTCTACCCCTATGTTTTGATGGTCAAGGATTACAATGATGCCATATACCGCAACATAAACTGTTCAGGTGAAGAGCTAATGGTGAATTCAGCAATGTGAGAAGGAAATAACAGTATCTGAGTATCACAGCATTTATAATAGTCCATATTATGGCTATTAATTTTTTCTTTCTTTGATAATTCATGTTTTATTCAATAGTACAATAAAAGATTGTTTTACTTAATGATTAATTTGTTACATTTATATAGGCTTTTCTGAGTACTCAAAGCACTTTACATGGAAGGGGGAATTTCTGCAACCACCACCAATGTGTGCAGCATCCACCTGGATGATGTGACAGCAGCCATATTGCGTCAGAACACCCACCACACACCAGCTTAACTAATATTTTATTCAATAGTACAATAAAAGATTGTTGTCAAGAATACAATCAGAGATATAAAAAAATATAATCTCAAGTAAGTGTATTTTTCCTTACCTCTCAGGCAGACAGGGGCATGTCTACGTGGTGGCCAGGAGTGGCAACCCCAGGTGCCCCCCCTACCAGATGTCTTGCCATAGGCTTGTTTTTAGTAAATTTCTAATTTTAGGCGGTTTCTATAGTGTGATCTTAATGACAATGTCGAGAGCGCATAATGTTACGCGATCCATGTGCGCGAGGATGAATCTCTCCACTCCCAAGCGGATTTCCTTCACTCACACAAAACTGGACGTGTGCTTTTAACATACATCGTTCCGCAAACACAACCCCCCGCCCACCCTCTTTTGAGCCAGTGCCCCCGACTGGCCCCCCCATTTAAAATGCTCTAGACACGCCCCTGCAGGCAGAGTCAGGTAGGTGGTAGCATGTTTCCAGTACATTCTTGTTCTCTCTCAACAATGCTCTTAACATCACACGCAGACGGCTAAGCTGCTAATCTTGCTAAGCTGTGTCCTATCTGCACCAATTCTGCTGCACCTCTGTCATTTTCTGTGGGTCTCTGGAATTGTCAGTCAGCTGGCAACAAACTTCATTCTGGCCATTGCTTCTCAGTCTACTCTTAGTATCTTGGGCTTGACTGAGACCTGGATTCGTCCAGAAGACTCCACAACCCCTGCTGTTCTCTCTAACAACTTCTGCAAAAATTAAGTAGGCTTGACCAAAAATCTTTGTGGGGAGAAGAATTTAGCAGATTCTTCAATAGCAATGTTAGCATGCCATCCTTCAAACAATCATAACCCTTGTAAGCATCTTAGCTTCTCCCAAAGTTCTGTTTGTGGGATAGAATTTTATACCTAAAGACAAAAGGGCTAGAAACAATACTGTTAGGACCTTCCCGCTGGAGATCCTGCAATCTACAAGACGTTCCTGTGGAATGCTGTTCCTTTGTTATTCTAATGGAATGGACCATTTGGTTCACACCTTTATAGACACAGTTACATTATTTATTTCACAGAATGACCAACTGAATGTTAACCGATCAGGTTTCAGCAGCGACCATTCAACTGAGACTGCTTTACTGTCGGTAAGTATAGCCCTGCAGATTGCGAAAGCTGATTTCAAATCATCAGTTCTTATTCTGCTGGATCTATCTTTATAGACACAGTTACATTATTTCTTTCACAGAATGACCAACTGATGTTAGCCAATCAGGTTTCAGCAGCGACCATTCAACTGAGGCTGTTTTACTATCAGTCAGTATAGGCCTGCAGATTGCGAAAGCTGATTCCAAATCATCAGTTCTTATTCTGCTGGATCTATCTGCCACTTTTGACACTGTGAACCATCAGATTCTCCTGTCTACCATCACAGGATCTGCACTCCACTGGTTTGAATCTTATCTCACAGGTAGGTCTTTCAGGGCTTTCTGGGGAGGAGAGGTATCCAAAGAACATCAACTGGCCACAGGGTTTCCTCTGGGATCAGTTCTTGGACCCCTCCTCTTCACTATATACACTACATCACTGGGACCCATTATACAAGCACATGGCTTCTCCTACCATTGCTATGCTGATGACACACAGCAAAAATTATTCTTTGGTGACCAGCTGACCTTCAAGGACCATATTGTACAATATGCATTGCACAACATCAGGAGGATCAGGCTCTTCCAAACAGAGCATGCTGCACAACTTCTTGCCCAGGCCCTTGTCATTTCTAGGCTGGACTATTGCAATGCTCTTCTGGCTGAACTTCCATCATGCATTCCAATCAAACCTCGACAAAAGATTCAGAATCCAGCGGCACGACTGGTCTTCCATGAGCCCAAAAGGGCCCACTTCACTCCTCTCTTTATCTCCCTGCACTGGCTACCTGTTGCAAAGTTCAAGACATTGATCTTTGTGTACAGAACAGGCTCAGCACCCTCCTACTTCCTTCTCACTCTTACTAATCTACATCCCCTCCAGAAGCCTGAGATCTGCAAGTAAGCGATGTCTCGTGGTAAGATCACAGAGAGGCATTTTCGTTCACCTTTCCTGGCTGGTGAAATGATCTTCCCACAATCGCAGTAATTAACAGAACACCCAACACGTTATCTGACAGCAAAACTAATTTAATCCCATACCCAACCCATTTGACATGAAAACCCGGACCACACCTGCATTAAATCTCCTACATGAGGTAGACAAAACTCATTCATTAAAACTTTTATTCAGATTGTGAATAGATTAAATACAGAAAGCCAGCAAAGAGCGCTACCTTTAATATAATCACTACAGCTGTCAATCAGTGGCATAACATCACAGAGAGGCATTTTCGTTCACCTTTTCTGGCTGGTGAAATGATCTTCCCACAATCGCAGTAATTAACAGAACACCCGACACGTTATGTGGCAGCAACACTAATTTAATCCCATACCCGACCCATTTGACATAAAAACTGGGACCCGAACCACACATGCATTAAATCTCCTACATGAGGTAGAGAAAACTCATTTATTAAAACTTTTATTCAAATTGTGAATAGATTAAATACAGAAAGCCAGCAAAGAGTGCTCCCTTTAATATAATCACTACAGCTGTCAATCAGTGGCACAACCGCACCACACCCTACACATAAATATTATTCCACCCATTACATCAAATATTAGCGATTCACCTGCATGTACCCGCATGCAGGACTCTGGCTTCCCCCTTGTGGACAACATAATAGACAACTCTGGCCCCAGAGAGTGATTGTAACTTAAGTTTACATTAAATATGTTTGACTTTGAAATTTCATTCTGCATCATCTGAGATTTCATTGTAATCCTTCTCATAAAGTCACTGAATTAACCATTAACTGTTCACCTGATTGCATTGCCATCTGCGTGTGATGTTAGAGCATTGTTGAGAAAATGTATTGGAAACACATTACCGCCTACCTGACTGCCTGAGAGGTAAGGAAATATACACTTACCTGAGATGATTTTTTTAATATCTCTGAAATATATGATAGTATTCTTGAAAACAATCTTTTAATGTATTATTAAATAAAATATCAGTTAATTATCAAAGAAAGAAAAATTAATAGCCATAATATGTACTATTAATGCTGTGATGCTATGATACTCAGATACTGTGATTTCCTTCTCACATAGCTGATTTCACAGT
>NW_015549617.1:217554-242088 GCF_001515605.1 Sinocyclocheilus anshuiensis
AAATTGGGGTTATAATGCTCAGGAACAGAGTTAAAAAATAAATTGCAACCACTGTTTCCTGACATCATCCGCTTTCGGAAGCCCAAACAAAGACGTTTGGGCATGGAGGTGAAAAAAAAAAAAACAGCGTTTCAGGCGGTCGCACACCGGACGAGAAGCGCAGCGTTGTGTCGCGCCATGTCTTTAAAATTCAAATACTTTATTTTCTATGAGTGTAGGCTCTGCAGCAGCATTTCTTCTTCGTCGTCTCGTCTGATGCACTCACTCAACCAAGCGTTCTAACCACAACCTCGCCCCTCCCCACCCCCCAACCATTCAAATTTCTGTAGGCGGGAATTATTTGTAATGATATTCCAATGAGCCGCTTTGTGATGTCACAAAGCCCGGAAAACAAACGCTGTAGTCCAAACGTTCGTTGTAGTTCTTGAAAAGGGATTTTTAAAAAACGAAATATCTCCCTTTGGAGTGGACTTTGAGATTTGTAACTTTCTGGATCTTTTTTATGCCCAAACATACACACTACACACTGACTAAAAGTAAAAAAGTGAAAAGGCATAATAGGACCCCTTTAAATATTAGTTAATTATCAAAGAGAAAAAATTTATAGCCATAATATGTACTATTAATGCTGTGATACTGTGATACTCAGATACTGTGATTTCCTTCTCACATAGCTGATTTCACAGTTTATGTTGCTGTATATGGTATCATTGTAATCCTTGACCATCAAAACATAGGTGTAGACATCACCTTTTTCTGTGTTATCATGTTTGGTTCAGGAGCTATGACACAAAATACATGACTTGGTTATGGCAGAAAGTAAAATGGTCGCCATGGCAACCACGATGGCTCCATTTCTGAAAATGTTTAGGGCCGCAAACTATATAAGTGTACCAAGTGTCATGCTTTTATGAAAAAGTGAACATTATTTTCACATATCACCTGGACCAATGTAAACCTTGTGTGTTTCTGGCAGTAAGTATAGGCCTTTATCACACTTCCGCGTTCGAAAAGTGGAAGTTTCAAATAGTAGTGTAAAAAAAACTTCCGCTGCAGCCTGTATCAATGGCTGTGCCCGTAGCACGGGATTGTTGTGATTTAGCCTATGCAAAAAATACAATGGAAAGCGAAACTGTCAAAATATCTTTTGTTTTCTGCAGGAAAAAAAGAAACTCATGATGAGATTTTTTTTTTTTGGCTGAACTATCCCTTTAATCTTTTCCTATTTTTTTTCCACTAGTGTTCCAGAGTTGCAAAGTATTTATATCCCTTCTGCATGTTACTACTGACGTGCGCTTTTTTTGCACTATATGATGTTTAGAGAAGGGAAGAGAGGGAAATACAATCCTGCAAACTGCCTTTTTTGCTCATCACACATTGTGATCGTGGCTCAGCACGTTCTTTTATCTCCACTGTTGTTTTATTGTCATTTTGCCATCTTAATGGGATCGGTTGAGGAATAATTCTGAATAATATATGGTAATATTAAGATTTTAAAATTGTTTTCAGCTATGGCAGATTATTGCGCATTAGGAAAGAATCTCGTTTAGGTAATTGTGAAAATGAATAACGATTTTTTCCTTAAAAAAAAAACCTAAGCATGACCCACTCGCTCAAATGCATTACTCTGTTCCTGTGAGCGTTTGAGTCATCGGGGCAGAGAGCAGGACGGTATCATGCCTTTTATAGAGAGCGGCAGGCCTGAGTCTTTTTATTGACCAGAAGAAGCGTTTACTTAAGCCATGCAAATGGCAGCACGTCCCTTTTGTTAACACTTATAGCTTTCTTTTGAAATGCATCTGAAAAGGAAGAGCTCTAAGAAACCTCTGTAAAATGAATCCTCTCTTATCTCCTCTGACCAAATTCCACTGTGCGGTGGGAAACACGGACCGATGAGCAGTGATAGTTGTAATTAAGGTCTGATAAAAGGAAAAGAGCTATGTGGAAAAATGCTGTCAGAAGTGCAGAAAAAAAGTTATGTCCTCCTTTTCCAAGTCATCTACTTCATTAACCTTCGCTTTCAAACAGACATGACTCCAAGAGCTTATTTTAGTTGGTTTTCAATGTTCTAGTCACAACAATGCTCACCACTGGCTAAAAAAGTTAAGCTTTATGTCTTACTCTGGATATTATATACACACATACATATACATATGAGTTCATTTGCAAAAACAGATAACTGTTTTTGACAATTCTCAGGAATCATGCTTTTTTCATTGTGCATTCCAATTCATCTCAATCAAATTGCAGTTGGGTTATTTTGATTAAGCTAAAAAAAAAAAACTAACAAAAAAACAGCTAACTAACACAATAAAACACAATAAAAACATGATAACATAATAAAAAACATGATTTTTGAAAATAAAAAAAAAACAGTTATCTGTTTTTGCAAATAAACCCTTCATATATATTATTGTATTTTTAATATAAGTTTAATGAAGGATTTAACTAGACTGATATGCTGGTCGCTTTACTTTATTTTGTGAAGCACTGAGAACAGCAGCCTGTTTGGCATGTTTATTACTGCAGTTGTCCACAATTATATCAAATATCCCCAAAATATTTTTATATTATTTCTTTTATTTTAATTTATTAGCGAATTTGCTTTCACCCCTCTAAAATTTTATTAAAACGTGTAGTTGCTGTCATGTTAATGAATTTTAAAGAAAATCACTTTGGTGCTCATTAAACTTTATCAATGTTCACATTTATGTCAAAATATTGAACATGACGTTAAAGTTACAGAAATAATTCTAGCAAAAAACAAACAAACAAACAAAAAACATAATTCTAGAAATGGCTATCAAACCAAACTTAAGATTTTGCCCTATTATTTGTGGACTGCATTTATAGTGATACTATTTGATAAACTACAAACTACAAAGCCTTTGAACGGTAAAGTTAACAATGTTTAACCGTCCCACATTCATGTTATATTTAGGCCCATGCTTCAAATTATGATTCTTGTATAACTTCTGTAAATGGTGAATGTTGTACAGGTTAAGATGGTTATGAATCGCGCAAATGTACTGTAAGATATCAGTTAAAAAAACACTATAGGCTATTACACTGATACACAGGGGTCAAGAGCTTTTCTAGTGCTAAATAAACTTGTTTGGTATCGCCAGGCCAGCTTTGTGGTATATTGTATCTATGATTATGAACATTTTGGATGTTTTCTGTACAGTGGAGTTTGCTGATGTATATGCAGTCTTTTGGAAATATATGTAAAGCTGAAGAGAGCTGCAACTGTAGCAAACATGCCTCATGTCTTTATTTTCTTTCCAAGTGCTCATGATTTTCTTTATTTTCATTTAGTGTCAGGCAGGCAATCTTATGTCTAACAGAAATGGCACAGTATGTCTGCAATGTTTTTTTTTCTCCTGTTCCTCTTCTTCAGAGCAAATGTAGTTTTTACAAATTAAACTAATATCCTGTTATTCCAACAAAAGCAAAGTGATTCCCACATATGCTCTTCTGTGTGTAAGAAATAAATCAGCTTACTCTTTGCAGAAAACTGTAGCCAATAGTTCAATAGACATTTAACGATGAAAGTGTTAATTTCAGCAATACTTAAAAGTCTCAGACACAGTAATTCAGGATCATAAATGGCTGATGCAAAGTCCACAGTTGGTCTTATCTTAAATGGGCCCCTCCTCCTTCAGAACTTTCTTATCAAAGGACACATGAGTGACTAAAGATTCAGCCCTCATAACCATGGTAACCAAAAGGTTTGTTTGTTATTAATGCTGAATGGATCATTAGAGTAACAGTCAGAAATCTGAACCAAAAATACATCTTAAGAAAACCCAATTCAAAGATTATACAACCAGGCATTCTAATACTGTGTATAGATATAGCCTATTCAGGCAATTACATTTTAGAAACGTGCGTTGGTCAGTAAATGTAGACATAATTGGTTGTCTGGCATCTCTGGCTGAAGGAATTAAACTCAATCAGTTTCCAGGAAGCAACAAAACAATGACTAGATTTGTTGAAAGGAAAGAAAGGGAGAAAGATGCTTTCAATGAGCCACAGTAATGCCTTACAACAGGCCATACACATATTGTAGTTTTTCTAGAAAACAAACAATTACAACTCTGTTGAAACTCAGTTTAATCTAATAAAGCTAATGAATGGATCACGTGGTGGAGAGTATTTGCTAGAAGTGAAAGGAGTGACCTTTGTCTGCATTCTGAAGCAGCAGTATGAAATTCCCCTTAGACTTGGTAAATGAATAAACAAACATGAGTCCCACCTTCCTCCGCGCGCACTACTGGAGTATCAGCCAGTTTCCTGTGTTTTACACACTGTCACTCAACAGTCATAGTATCGCACTGTCACAGTCAACTGTCTGCTAGATAGCGCCAAACTGACAGAAATGCCCTTGCATTTCGGAAATTGATAATAATGATTACGATTGCGTGTGCGTTCAGAGAGCACGCCAAAGTGAGACAGCCTAAATTTAGATGTGTGATGACGGAGATTCACTTACTGGGTTATTTGACTGACACCAAAATTTACACGGAGAATCTGGCCCTAATATCCTCCTAAGAAATAAAACGAACGTACAAAAAAATATTGAAATATTTTAAGTAGCTATTCAACAGGAAGCGAAGCTTGCAGGCGATTCATGTGCCCGCCAGGTTGTTTCGCGAACTTATGAATCCTTAATAGCGACGGCTTCATGAATATTAATTAGGTAACTGGACTGGACGCTAATGGACAACGTCACCAGAAACCTAATTAATATTCATAAGCCAAGTCTCGACCATCCATCAGGTCTGCAATTTACCATTCGTAACTTCGTTTGCTGCGTGTTCTGGTTTAAATAAGCGCTAATTTTTATAATATAAGACTGGAAGTTTTCAACAGCTAAATACTCAGAGGAATCAGTAGGATGGTGCTTGGACGTGACCTTCTTTCAGTTAATCCGGAGAAACGATGATTTGACTAATATGAGATACAACATTTTCTTGGTAAGTTAAGTGAATCCAATATTTATTTAATTTGTTTTATACAGTATATTTCCGTGAATGTCGGTATAGAGAAAGTTTAAAAGTTTAGTTTGCTTTAGGGCTGCACGATAAATCGCATGCGATATTTAACGCGCATCTTGTCAGAAAGACGGTTCTGTAATCAGCGGTAACTCTCCATAAATATCGCATGCGATTAATCGTGCAGCCCTAGTTTGCTTCATGACGCGTTAAATTGAGACGTGTTTGTTTGGACTAGTCGATGGCGATAAACGACGAATTGGCACTACAGAAAAAAAAACTTGAACTTGTAAATAATTAGAAAATGATCTTAAAAATATATAATCTATATTAAGACCAGCATCTCTAGATTTAGAGAGACTTTATCTCTCTCTAGATACAGGTCCTCATAAACCTTTAGACTGTTTTACCATGGAATGGCAATGACTTGTTCAAAAATTATTGACCTGACAAAATTATATAAATGTATGTAATAAAGTTATAAATTAAAATAATATTTGGACAATTATATATACAGTGTTTTGACATATAATGGCAATAAAATCTAATTTACCTAGGTAGAAATAAAAGGACAGTTCATAGTCTGAATTTACTTAAAGGGGTCATATGATGCTTTTTTAAAGATCATTATTTTGTGTATTGAGGTACTTAAATACTGAAGATCATTTCCAAAACATCTTTATACAGAGAAGGTTCAAAACCTTCAACTCTAGACCCATAGGAACCAAGTCTTTAGTTTCTAACAAATATAAACAAACCTATGCCTAAGACATAAATTAAAGGTTTATAACAATAGGTGTCCGTATAAGATCCAACACCACTTCATCCCAAACTATAATTATTGACCAGAAAGCCAGGCTTTTTTAAAGCTGTATATGTTGCATATATAATCCTTTTTTTAAATGTTTCTTCTGTGTGTAGGTTTTTTTGTTACTAAATCTCATACATGCTGCTAAAAGTCACTTGGATCTGGCCTGGGCTCAAAGATCCATAAAGAACAGATCAAGCAGAGATGTTTCCTGCAGAGAGGGCATGGAGTATGAACATGACAACATCTGCTGCCTACACTGCCCTGCTGGTCCATAATAATTGTTTTAATCCTTTTATTCGGATTAGACAATGTCTTCTTGTATGTGCACTCACATTCCACCGTCTCATCTTTTGCAGGAACATATGTGAAAAAGGCCTGCCTTACTGTTTCAGAAAAAGGAGTGTGTGAGCCATGCGAGTTTGACACATACACTGAGCATGACAATGGACTGCGGAAGTGTTTATCATGCAGCAAGTGCCGTATAGGTATTTCTGTTATTTGGAAAAATCAGTATTGTCCCATACTGTCAAGTCTTTTAGTTTTACGCAAATTCTTGTAACATAAAACCTTTAAGGTTATTCAATGTTGTGTTCACACAATGTTCGACTTCCGTTAGGCATATTTCTATGTAAATTGCATTATATTTGTGTACATTCATTACTTCTGCAGATCAGGAAACCACAGCGAAATGCACAAGTACCCAGAACACACGGTGCAAGTGTAAACAGGGGTCATTTTGTTTACCTGACCAGGCATGTGAGGTGTGCAAGAAATGCAGTAGGTATGTTCTCAATGTAATATTTAGGGTAACAATTAACGCAGGTTTTGGTCAAAAAAGTCTCACACCGTGTCTACACCGAATGCGACAGTTGTTGCATCGCATTGCGCCGCAACAGCTTGAGGCTGTCTACACTGGACGCGACAAGCAACCGTTGCATATCATTTGAACGTTCTGTCAGTACGCCATACGTAGAATGAGGCATCAGTTTGCTATCGGGGATTTGTCATGTTGTGTCGCGCCGCATCCAGTGTAGACAGCATACTGATTATAATGGAATAGTATTTGTTGCACTGCGCTGCTGGCATCCGGTGTAGACACGGCGTCATGTTAATCAAGCTGGATTACTAGTTGTCCATGAATAGTTACCAAAAAATGAAAATGTTGAAGAATATTTGATCTAAGTATGTGTGTTGATCAGTGTTGGGCAGTAACTAGTAACTTAGTTACTGTAATAATATTATTGAAAATGTATTTTCATAATTTTCACGACTCGCACATACATGTGATGTCCCCAGTGCAGCAGGCGAGCTTGGAATATGGAAAAGCTTACATTCAGCATATAGAAATATTGCATTATATTGATGTTGTCAGGAAAAAAGATTATCTGAGCACTGTTGTGTAAGTTGTAGCTTTACTTTACTCTGGCATTACATCCCACCCACATCCCTCTGATCAGCATGTGGTACATTATATTACTATAATTAAAAATCTTTTTGGAAAATTAAAGTTTCTTACAAACTTAATGAAATATAATCGTATATGGGTAATGGAGAAATGACAATTAGCTTCAAGCTACACATGACAATTAATGAGATTAATACAACACTTCTACTTGAATGTCAATATCAATCACTAGAATTTTATGTGGAAGATACACAGTTACTTCTGTGGGGCGTGAAGAAAAAGTAATGTAACTAGTAGTGTAACTAATTACTGTTGCCAGAAAGTAATAAGTAAAGTAACAATATTACTTTTGAAATGAGTAACTAGTAATGAGTAATATATTACATTCTTTGAGTGACTAGCCCAACACTGGTGTTGGATCAATGTTTTAATGTTAATAAAAGTTAAATATGTTCATCATATAAAGCGACCATCACTCTTCAGAAGACTTTAATTAAACAGCTTGAGTTGTGTGGATTTCTTTTTTATGGTGTCTTATGAACTTGTTAAAACATCAAAATTGTGGTGGAATAGACTTTAATGAAAGAACAGATATCTCTCAGGTTTCATTAAAATATCTTTGTTTCGAAGATGAACAGACGTCTTATTGAAACAACATGAGAATGAGTAATTAATGACAAGTTTAATTTTTGGGTGAACTCAAGATCATCTCTTTTGTTAAAACCAGATGCAAAATAGATGAAGAGACTGTAAAAAGCTGTACAGACATTTCCAATACCGTTTGTAGAAAGAGAAGCTCTTTGGGCAGCGCCAACTCAGGTAATAGAAAACCCTTCTTAATCTATAGCCCAATGAAATTAACTGCATACATACTGTACTAGATGATTACAGCTGATCAAATGTAGTATTTATACAAGTAAAGGAAATTATAATTGTTCATTGATTAATCCCAACATTGTCTTTTGTGTTGTGTGTATAGACTTTGTTTCCATATAGTGTTTCACGTGATTACATCCTATTTGTCCTACAGTGACTTTTATTGTTGTTGTGCCATTAATTGCAATGCTGGCAATCATTGTGGTTATCGTCTACTGGACAAAGTCAAAACCAAGTAAAACAGCAGGTAGACACATCTTGAAATCTTTTCTCAGTTCTTTCAGTATTTCTTCTTATTTCAGTTGTTTCTTTATTGCTTGTCACAATCTTTTTCAATTACAGTAACATCAAGAAGTCTAAGGGAAATGGTTAAGATCTGTATGGTAGGTCAACAAAACACAGCTAATACATTTCTCAGCTTTAACCACAGAAACTCGTATACATTTTGATGTAACTCTACACTGTGCACATGACCAACCAGATGACATCTTTCTTGTCCTGCAGGGTGACAGTGAGGAGGTGAAAGAGGAGTGGCAGAATGCCCACAACTCCATGATAGATGACTCCTCTCAACTCCAGCCATTCCTTGAGCAAAACTATGCGGTGGGTACCAACACAAATAAACAATTTTTGCTCTGTTGGTTTGTCAGTCTTTGAGTGTCTTCTTGGTCAAAAACATCACTACCTGTGTTTTGTAATTACACTGAATGTTTAACAATTTCTCCTAGTTAAAATGGCCTGGAATAACCTTTGTTGTAACTAACTCACTGTGCCTTTAAGATGTTAAATTCTTCCATCTCTTTTAGGAAAGAGAGTCATTAAGAAAACTTGTTCCTTTGAATGGTAAGGCCATACCTTTTTCCTTACACAGTTTTATGTTGTTAACTTTCACATTAACCTGAGTGTGAGTAAATGATGACAGAGGCGAAGCTACGGGTGGGCGTGGGCCCACCCACTTTCCACTGTGGCTCACCCAAAGAGAAGTTGGTCATTTTCCAAACGGATGTAATTTATTAAACGATAATAATAATAAATGTCTTATTTCACTGTAACTTTATATATTTAGTTTAAAAAATATGTTAAACGCGGGTTTTCATGGTCAATTACAGGCAGTTTCTACCACCATAAAGTTGGCTTGATGTTGGACGTTAGATATTCGCAAATTTAGGGACCGTCTCTAAAGTTACATACTACATTGGTATTCACGTTTCTAACTTCAATAGCATTTGAAGAGAATGACTTTCAGTCACACAACCAACTGTAAAGTGTTCAAGTAGGTGTCAACTATAATGCACACCTTTTAGATTTTTAATATTTATTAAAATAACCTGTCAAATCATATGTAAAAATAGCTATTTTTTCATTACCGAATGGGCTCAAACACAAAATATAACATAATTTGAGCTTTAAATTATGGCATATTTTGTGTTTGAGCCCATTCGATAATGAAAAAAATAGCAATTTTTACATATGATTTGACAGTTTATGTAAATACATATCAAAAAATCTAAAAAGGTGTGCATTATAGTTGACACCTCCATGAACACTTTAAAGGGGTCCTATTATGCTCTTTTACAAAGTCTTGATTTTGTTTTGGGGGTGTACTAGAACAGGCTCTCATACTAGGTTGTTCGAAAAACACTTTATTTTTCACATATTTTACATTATTACAGCACCTCTCTCCCCAGTCTGGCATGAACGGCTCGAATAGTTCCTGTATCAAATGAAGGCCCGCCTTCTGAAATACGAAATGTGCTGTGATTGGTTAGCTGGGCCATCACAAATCCCGGAAAATATGCGTTGTAGTCCAAAAGAGTCGTTCGTTGTAGTTTTTGAAAAGTGATTTCTGTTAAGTGATGTTTTATTAACAAATTTCGGGAGGAGCACGCGCAGATAATTAACACGGCCAATCCATCATCAGTAATTACACCATCTATCCAACCAGCACAAGAGAGAACCCCTATAAATAATCAAAGCAGTCTTACCTTCACTATCTTTAGTCTTTTTAGTCTTTCAGCATTCGGTTCGCTCCTTTTGCCATTTTACCACAGACACAATTTCCCGTCCAATGAAGAGACCTATACTGGATATTTTTCGGATCCTCCGCCGCAATTTGCCGGCCCCAGGATCACTCTTTCTCTGCCAGACACCGCCGCCGAGCACCAGGCTTCATCGCGGCCGCCGCTCTGCTCGACCAGCCACACGCTCTCCACGATGCCGAGGCTTAACCTCGCCTCCATGGGTGAGATTTCCAACTTCTCCGGCATCCTCGTATCATTCGGCCATGCAAACAATTCCTCCGATCGGAAAGTGGATAGTATTTAAGCCTGAGGCAAACGCTGATTAATTCCGACGCTCCGTTCTCGTGGAGGGTAAACAAAGCGGATCTGTACGACCTATTCGTCACCCTGAAATCAGTCAACCTCACTCCTAAATTCACTCCAACAGGCGGCCAATATTTTGGGCAAGCTTGCAAGGCCCCGAACTCGCCTCGCTCGACACCACCATCGTCGTCCCGCACAAGACCCGGCTCTCCTCGAGCGTCGGGTCGCAGCAGCAGGCCTCCAACGAGCCTGGGCCACGTCCCAGTTCTCACCGCAGCAAGCCTCACTCGCTTCTCGCCTCGGCTCAATCTTTCCCCTCGGCTCTTCCGGCCGCCGCACCGTATGCAGCCGGGCCTCGAGCTCTCGTAGCAGACGCTAGCGCGAGGCTGGCGGCGCAGGCTGTGTCGCAAATTAACTGATTTTTAGGTGAAGTCGCTAAAAACAGGTTTCATGTCTAAAAGTTTGTTAAACGACGTTATGGCATAAACGGATGTCGATGCCATTTTTGTAACCATGACACAAACTGCGTAGAATACACAGTGAAATTACTCAAATTCAGTATTTTCACTAGCATTTTATTTATATTTTAAATTAAACATTGTACTCAGATAGACGGATAGATAAGATAAAAAAGGTCAATTTTCGAGAAAATAAGTTCAACAGTGTACCTAAATGACTAACAATTATAGGTACAAACTAACAACTAAGGTGTATTATAAGAACAATTATTATTATTGAACAAGTGCAACTAGCAATTGGCACCTCTCTCCAAGTCTCTACCAGTTAATGTGCGCCCGCTCCCGCAGAAGCCCGTATCTTTACTTCCCACTGCTGCAGCAGTGCCCGCTTCTGCAGAAGCCACATTCTCTTTTCAGATTAAAGGACAGCAATTGTGAGTACATTTTCTGTCGTCTTTCTAGGACTGTATTATGAACAGTGTGCGAAGTAAATATATTTAGCAACAGCATGAAAGTGAACAGCACATTACTGCACAATTAACGTTACAGGTATAAACAGATGTCTATTGGTACAATATGCCACAATGTCACAAACCCTTCCACTTTCCCACGGCCTACAGCAGCTGAAGCAGGTGTGGAGCTGCTTCCGCTTGCAACACAGGCCCTCATGTCTCAGTCTTTTCCTCCTGTTACTTCTAACTTCTTTTCCTTTTCAGTAGCCTCCAGCTCCCATAGCAGACGCTAGCGTGAGCACGCCTCCGCTAATGGTGCGGACCTATCCACAGCCCTTTCCTTACCCCACTCCCAACCCTCTCCCCTTCCCATGGCCTAAAGCTACAGCAGTTGAAGCAAACATGAGGCTGCCTCCGTTTGCAACACAGGCCCTCACATCTCAGTCCTTCCTCCTGCTACTTCTTACCCCTTTTTTCCTTTTCAGTGGCCTCCAGCTCCCATTGCAGTCGGCGCAGGCCCCGACGCCCACCATTCCCCCTCTCTTTCCCCCTCGTTCTTCCTCTCCCGGAGCCGTCCCAAGCGCGAACATGTCTCCGCTAATGGCACAAACCCATCCACAGTCCTTCCCTTACCCCACTCCCAACCCCCTCCCCTACCCATGGCCTGCAGCCCCACCGTCCAACCCTAGCGTGAGGCTGCCTCCGCTAATGGCGCAGGCCCTGACACCCATCATTCCCCCTCTCTTCCCTCCTTTTCTTCCGCTCCCGGAGTCGACCCAAGCGTGAGCGCGCCTCCGCTAGTGGCACAGACCCATCCTCAGCCCTTTCCTTACCCCTCTCCCAACCCCCTCCCCTACCCACGGCCTGCAGCCCCACCGTCCAACCCTAGCGTGAGGCTGCCTCCACTGACAATCGCGGCAGTGTCTGCTCCCGCAGGAGCCTTATGTGTATTTCCCCACTGCCGCAGCAGTGTCTGCTCCCGCAGGAGCCTTTATCTGTATTTCCTCTCTGCCGCAGCAGTGACTGCTCCCGCAGAAGCCTTTGTCTGTATTTTACACTGCCGCTGCAGTGCTCTCTTCCGCAGAAGCCATTTTCTCTTTTGAGATGCCGTAGCAGTTCCCACTCCCACAGGAGTTTTCTTTTCAGATGCCGCAGCAGTGACTGCTCCCGCAGGAGCCTTTATCTGTATTTCCCCACTGCCGCAGCAGTGTTTGCTCCCGCAGGAGCCTTTGTCTGTATTTCCCAACTGCCGCAGCAGTGGCTGCTCCCACAGAAGCCTTATGTGTATTTCCCCACTGCCGCAGCAGTGACTGTTCCCGCAGGAGCCTTTATCTGTATTTCCCCTGTGCCGCTGCAGTGACTGCTCCCGCAGGAGCCTTATCTGTATTTCCCCACTGCCGCAGCAGTGATTACTCCCGCAGGAGCCTTGTCTGTATTTCCCCACTGCCACAGCAGTGACTGCTCCCACAGGAGCCTTTGTCTGTATTTTACACTGCCGCTGCAGTGCTCGCTTCCGCAGAAGCCATTTTCTCTTTTCAGATGCCGCAGCAGTGCCCACTTCCGCAGGAGCCTTTGTCTGTGTTTTACACTGCCGCTGCAGTGCTCGCTTCCGCAGAAGCCATTTTCTCTTTTGAGATGCCGTAGCAGTTCTCACTCCCACAGGAGTTTTCTTTTCAGATGCCGCAGCAGCGCCCGCTTCCGCAGAACCTCTAGTTCTCTCTTCTAAAGCCTCAGCAGTGCCGCTAATACAAGCGACGTCCAGCACCCCACCAATCTTAAGCTTTGCTAATTTTGGGGGGTTATCAACGCTCCTCTCTGGCTGCTGTCCTGTACTAATTGCATCTTTGGGGGAGCGCTTTGGGTCCGGGCTTAAAACCGAGCTCGGACGACCTCTCCCCGGACAGCACGCCAAATACGCATAACCTTTACTCAGTTTATTATATGTAAGTGTGAACTCGTGAAGTGATGTTTTATTAACAAATTTCGGGAGGAGCACACACAGATAATTAACACGGCCAGTTCATCATCAGTAATTACACCATCTATCCAACCAGCACAAGAGAGAACCCCTATAAATAATCAAAGCAGTCTTACCTTCACTATCTCTAGTCTTTCAGCATCCCTCCACCACCCCGACTCCTCGCCTTCAGCCCGTTCCTACCCCAGCACAGGGAGGAGCACTCAGGGGGAGCGCTCTGGGTCCGGGCTAAAAACAGAGCTCGGACCCCTCTCCCCGGACAGGGGGAGTACCCCGGGCTTGAGAGTAATGACCGAGATCGGAGCCCTCTCCCCGGACAGCACGCCAAACCCTCTCCCCGGACAGGGGGAGTACCCCGGGCTTGAGAGTGATTACCGAGCTCGGAGCCCTCTCCCCAGACAGCACGCCAAATACGCATAACCTTTACTCAGTTTATTATATGTAAGTGTGAACTCGTGAAATAAAATATCTCCTTTTGAAGTGGACTTTGAGGTTTGTAACTTTGCAGATCTTTTTTATGCTCAAGCAGCAACATTACAGACTAACTAAAGTTGAAAAAGTGAAAAAGCATAATAGGAGCCCTTTAAAGTTGGTTTTATGATTGGAAGTCATTCTCTTCAAATGCTATTGAAGTTAGAAACGTGAATACCAATGTCGTATGTAACTTTAGAGACGGTCCCTAAATTTGCGAATATCTAACGTCCAACATCAAGTCTCGCCTACAAGAATGTTATGTTTTCGGAAAACATCAATCGGATCAATTCTTTAAAAACTCTTAGTAATGAATCCGGGCCGTCTACAAATGAAACTCAACAAACCACTTGCAGGTGATGGATTTATCGATCGGGAACTTCTGAACCAAGCGTGTTTGAAGCATAGCATATGTACAGTGTTTGATCCTCTAAACCAGTGGTCGGGAACCTATGGCTCGCGAGACACAGCTGGCTCTTTGACAAAAATCATGTGGCTCGCAGGATCTCTCACCCTTTACCAACAAATGATGTTTTACAAAAACTATACATCACTAGAGATCAGCAATTCCTTTGTTGTAGAGACCACATAAGATGATAAAATGTTTAAAATAATAATACATTTTTTGTACTGGCCAAAGAGCGCGTTCAGTGCTGTTCACGAGAGTCATGACAGCAAACCACTGACGTGTCTATAGGGCCTTTCGCACCGCGGGAACCTTTTCATAGTACCAGAACTAATTGTGGAACTACCCACTTTTTGGCGTTCTCGCACCGCCGGAACTGGGTATGATTTTAGTACCGGACTGCCTTTTTCGAGAACCAAATTAGCTCCTATTCCGGAGCAGGGTCTAACCAGCACAACTGGTACTAATCGTGACGTAAGTAGACATTGATTGGCCAAACGCATACGACTCCATCCTCCTGTTGTTAACGTTGTTCTTCTTTGTTTCCGTTGTTGAGCGCCGCGCACAAATAACGTCGCTGTCGACCGGCTTACGTCACTTCCTAGTACACACTGTCGGTGCGAATGAAACCCTTTAAATGGTACTGGGAAATAGTTCACGCAAAATCGTCCCAGTACTTTAGTACTGTACATTTAGTTCTGGAACTAAAGCAGTGCGAAAGGCCCTTATGGTAACGTAGAGCTCCTGCACTCAGATTCTAACGTTAGCTTGTTTGTGATTATAGCGAAAATAAAGATTTTTTGAACAGCAGAAAAAGTGTAAAAGTATGTAAAAATGACAGGACTGAAACATGTACTTTCTATAGAAGATGGTGTCCTCCTGTGCCAAGAGCCAGTATGAAACATTTCGCCGGTTACTTCCGCTTTTTTCCGCGCAGCTTTCAGCGTGTGGGACTGTTAGCGTTATTAATAAAGGAACGTGAATGAATGAGACAGTAAAGAGCGGGACATGCTTGATATTTTCAACACCGTAAACCCCTTGTAAATCAACATCACAGTAAAAGCCCTGCACAATTTTTGACGGTTAGTTGAATATTTGTGTATTTTAGTTTCCATGGTCCTAATAAAGTTACTATTATTTAAACGTTATTGAAAAAAAGAAAACATGCATTTTTTTAATAATATTAGGCTATATATATATTATATATATAATAATATATATATTGGCTCTTTTGGAAAAATGCATTAACCAAAAATAAAAAATTGGCTCTTTTGGCTCTTTAGGTTCCCGACCCCTGCTTTAAACAGATGCGTCCTTTGTGGAAAGAAACACATAAACGTTGTGCAAGATACTATTCACAACTAACTGCATGCATTTCTACAGAGAACTGACAGAGAGAGAATTGATTATCAGATCATCCGCGAAGCCCCGTTATCTCAGACTGAGATAATGTTTTACAATAAACTTCCTTTAGTTAATGTTAGTTAATGCATTAACTAACATTAACAATGAGCAATACATTTGTTGCAGTGTTTATTCATCTTTGTTAAAGGGATAGTTCACCCAAAGATGAAAATTTGATGTTTATCTGCTTACCCCCAGGGCATCCAAGATGTAGGTGACTTTGTTTCTTCAGTAGAACACATATGATGATTTTTAACTTTAACCGTTGCCTCACGCACCGGATGCCGTGCGCGCCCAAAGACAGTTGGACATAGTGGTGTATTAGAGGTAAAATATGATATAAATACTGTTCGGTTTCTGGCACAAACCGATCGTTTCGTGTCTTAGGACATCAATGTGTCGTCACGAGCCGCAGGGTTTCATTTGGATTTGTCTGTGCATATTTTTTTTACTCTCATAGATTTTGTTACCATTGCCATGCATTATACGACTGATAGACTGCAACGGTTAAAGTTAAAAATAATCATATGTGTTCTACTGAAGAAACAGTCACCTACATCTTGGATGCCCTGGGGGTAAGCAGATAAACATTAAATTTTCATTTTTGGGTGAACTATCCCTTTAACGTTAGCTCAGGTACAAATGCTAACAGATACAACTTTTAATTTTAATAATTTATTAGTACATTTTTAAATTAACATTAATCAATGATTTATAAGTATTGTGTATTGAATTTGTGCTGTATTTTCTGTTGGCAGTTTGACATGCAGTTTACATATGCTACACTTTGCCCACCCTGTTTTATGTAGGCCCACCCAGTTAAACATTTCTGGCTAGGCCCCTATGACAGACCTTACATTTTTGGGTGAACTATTCCTTAAATTATCATTCCTAAAAATAATGAGTTATGCTGCAGTGTTTTCACTCTGTCTCACCTTTTCAGGAGAAGAATCGTTGAAGAAAACCTTTGATTTCTTTGAAGAAATGGATGTCCACTATCATAACAGATTCTTCAGGTTCATTGGACTGAGTGATAATTCAATCAAAAGTGCAGAGTCTCTTTTTTCAGAAGACAGAATTTACGAACTGTTAAAAATCTGGATGGAAAAGGAGGGACTGAAGGCAGATTTCAACAGTCTTATTGAAGCATTAATCTATTTAGACCAACGGCTGTCAGCAGAAAATATCATTGCAAAGGCAATTAGTAATGGTTACTTTAAATATGAAGATGAGTGACTGGAAACATGCAAATATTTTCACCACCATATTCTCCTCAGAGAGCAAAGTTATGCTTTTGATTTTTTTTTTGTGCATGGCTTACCTTAGATAAGATGTTATGCCACTGTTTACAAGCATTAGTTACATTTAAAAAAAAAAAACATATTTAAGATTTTTATTATTATTAAATGTGTGGTGTTACTACATATGTTTTGATTGCATTATTTCCCATTTTGTATACAAAATTGTGATTCGTGTTATGATCTTGAATTAGATGTTTACATGTGATTATTTTGTGAACTAATAAAAGCAGTGTATGTGTATATTCGTTTTTCCCTTAATGATTGTGACAACGTTTTAAATCTTAAGGTTCTGAATATAGAACTCGCATACTTCTCTGTTACTTGAAAGATGTTTCATATATATGTAAAAACTGCATTTCAGCCTGCTCGCCACCAGAGGTCACCTGATCTGGAAAAGTAGGATTTCAACCTCTAGGGCAGTGGTTCCCATCCCTGGTCCTGGAGGCACCCAAACACTGCTCATTTTGCATGTCTTCTTTCTCTGACACACCAAGTTCAGGTCTTGGAGTTTCTACTAATGAGCTGATGACCTGAATCAGGTGTGTTTGATTAAGGAGACATGCAAAACGTGCAGTGTTGGGGTGCCTCCAGGACCTGGGATGGGAACGACTGCTCTAGGGCAGGGCTGTCCAAACTCGGTCCTGGAGGCCGGTGTCCTGCAGAGTTTAGCTCCAACCCTAATTAAACACACCTGAACCAGCTAATCAAGCTCTTACTAGGCATATAAACTTCGAGTCAGGTGTGTTGAGGCAAGTTGGAGCTAAACTGCAGGACACCGGCCCTCCAGGACCGAGTTTGGACAGCCCTGCTCTAGGGAATGGAGTGGATCAAAACAGATTCTTTAGAGTAGAATCCTCTGATTCCAAACCACAGGAGTGCAGAAGAAAAATACATGATCCTAAAATAAAATATATTTGTTATACAAGTTTTGTGTGTTTTGTTCAGTGTTTGTTTTGGCAGTGGTTGAAAGGCTTTCATAATTTCTTCCTCTTATTAAAATCCTCATTAAAACGTGATCATTCTCTGCATTATGCGGATTCATTGTAATGCAAATATATGTGGGCTTGTGTGCATTGTGATGATGTAGTGTCCAAAATCCATAACTTGTGATAAAACAGACTTAATAATTTTGGGACATTTGTCTTATGTAATGGTATTGGCAGCAAAGTTTAATTTCCGTCTAAAGACAGATCTCATGAGGTAAAAGTATCACTTTTCTTTTGTTTGTTTGTTTTTAAATTGCTAGTTTTATTTATTTATTTATACTTCTGTAGTAATTTATCTGGGTGTTTTGCCGAAAAGTAATCGAAATGTAATCTAACAAATAATATTTACACATAATCTTTCATTCGTAAATTAGGTTGTGTCCACTACACTTCCCATGCAGCCTCGCGGTTAAACAGGAAATTGTCATATCGCCAAACGGCTACGTTTCCCAAAAATATCATAAGCTTGGTCGTTAAAGTTTGTGTACGTTTTCTCTCTTGCCTGACAAATAGTAAAATCAGCTTATCTTATGTTAACAGTCAATATTGAAAACAGTTTGCGCGGGTACTTCGTCTGTTTTCGAGTGTCCTCATACTGGCATTATGTCACAGAAAGAAAAACCCTTTAAGATTCAAACTACAATAATAATGTAAACCTACAAAATTTTTGAAATAATAAAGCACTCCCTCTAAGCCTATGCATTAATCGGACAGGTCTTATTTTTTAGAACAACAAATTTTTGTTACATTGTTTCTTTGCCTCATGGAAGTACTTTGAACAGTTCTCTGTTATAAAGTTCTCTATTTGTACGGTATTTGTAGTCTTGAGTGACAATGTCCAATTCATCCTTATCACTGCTAGTTTGTCCGTTTTTGCTGTTCCTCATTTCTGTTATTGTTTGTTTGCCATCTGGTCTGTGTGTAGACGAAATCGAAAATCATAATGGGGAATCATGGAAAGAGGAACTGAGATCAACAAAAAACGCTGTCACGAGGCTGTTTGAAATTTGTAAGACATCAGATAAAGGTACTGCACATTCAGATGTGCTACTCTTATTAAAAACTGCCTTATACACCTTGGTTGCTCTGTTTAAAATTAAACCTGAAAATCACTAGACTGTTTGATTTTGAGATATTTTTAAGTTAAAATATTAGAAAATGGCTATTAATGTTGCTTATGTCTTTGTAAACACATCTATAATTCAGTGTACATTTAATACATGTGTCAGGTAAAGTTAATTTCTCAAGATAAATAGCTTAATGAATATTCATGTGCATTGCCTGTCTCTGCAGCACTCACAGGATGAGAGGAATTGTTGCATTTTATCTAACCTATATGCTGTGCCTGATATTGGGGATCATCTGTGTGGCATTAGTAGTTCACTGGAATTACAGCTATCGAGGTGGATTTGCATGGGACGGCTCAGCCAAGCACTTCAACTGGCACCCGGTCTTCATGGTCACTGGCATGGTGGTGCTTTATGGGAATGGTATGTTTGGTTGGGTATTGTTTCGGCTTGTGTTTCATGCTACTGTAGCTATAATATGATAACACAACATTGCACCGTTAATGTGTTGTAAAAAGTGTGTGGTTGTTTTATTGTTAGATTTAAGTTTGGCATGTTACATTGAAATATTAGACTATTTGGCTAAATATTACATTATGTTGACTTCTAACTTTTGTCAGTTTTATCAGTTGAACAGACTTTCTGACATCAGTGTCTTTTTTTCCTCTATTAACCAGCGGCCATAGTGTACCGTATTCCTCTGACATGGGGTCACAATAAGCTCCCGTGGAAGCTGTTACATGCTGGACTTCTGCTCCTTTCTTTCATTCTTTCTGTTATCGGGCTTTGTGCGGTGTTCAACTACCACAACGCAAACCACATATCCAACCTTTATTCCCTCCATAGCTGGGTGGGGATTTGTACCACTGCGCTTTTTACTGCACAGGTGAGTATCATGTTGAAAAGTGTTAATGTACAGTGTAGTGGTACATCTTCAGTTGTTTCTGTAAATAAGAAGTTTAATAGTGGCTAAACAATTAACCATCTACATATGAATATGCTAAACGACATTGTCTGTATCCAAAATGTTTGAAATTATCAGTGATGTAAGAATTAAAGAAATTCTCAGTTTTTCTGATGCTTTTTCTAGTGGGTTATGGGTTTTACCGCATTCCTCTTACCCTGCACTCCAATATCAGCACGTGCTTTTATAAAGCCAACTCATGTTTGGATGGGAGGAATCATCTTGGTACTGAGCATTGTGTCCTGCATCTCAGGGATCAATGAAAAACTCTTTTTTGCACTGTAAGTGATCACACTACATAAACTGAGTGCTATGCATTAGCTTTTGCAGTGAAGACTTGAAGAACTTATATTTAACTTAATTATATATGTGACCCTGGACCACAAAACCAGTCTTAAGTGTCAATTTTTCAAAATATAAAAATAAGCTTTCCGTTGATGTATGGTTTGTTAGGATAGGATAATATTTGGCCGAGATACAACTATTTGAAAATCTGGAATCTGAGGGTGCAAAAAAATAAAAATTGAGAAAATCACCTTTAAAGTTGTCCAAATGAAGTTCTTAGCCATGCATATTACTAATCAAAAATTAAGTTTTAATAGATTTACAGTAGGAAATTTACAAAATATCTTCATGGAATATGATCTTTACTTAATATCCTAATGATTTTTGGCATAAAAGAAAAATAAATAATTTTGACACATACAATGTATTTTTGGCTATTGCTACAAATATACCCCAGCGACTTAAGACTGGTTTTGTGGTCCAGGGTCACATATGGCTATTAATGTTAGAGAGATCTTCATGGAGCGTTCAGTGCTGTTTGACTAGATCTGATCATTAAGCTCTAATCAATCTGATCTGATCTGATCATTATGCTAAAATCAATATGTTTTAAGATTTGAGGTATGAGGTATAAAGAAGTGGGTAAAAAAAACATGCATTCATAAATGTAGAACTCACAATAGATTTAGTGTATTGTCATGGCAAATGCGTTGTACTATTGGTTCTTTCCTCAGAAAAGGAAACACCAATGGGACTCTGCCTTATTCCGCATTACCACCAGAGGCAATAACTGCAAATTCATTGGGAGTTATCATTGTAGCATTTGGATTGGTTGTTTTGAAAATCTTATCCAATCAGATATGGCATCGTCCTGAGCCAGGCTATGAAGAGGGAGTTTACCAGGTAAAAGACAAAGGATTTTATGAAGTCTTTGTTCTTTGAGTTTGGTGTGCTTAATATTGTGACAAAAGTAATACTAATTATTTTGTCTTAGTACAAACCTCTCTATATTCATAAATCCGTAGTCAAGAAAGTATGCAAAGAGTGTTTTATTTTTCTGACAGGATTGGTTTAATATTGTTCCTTTTCTCTCATTTTCAGCCACTGGGGTATGATGGAAGCTGAAATCCCAAAGCTGAAATGTCTGAAAGCTAAATATTTATCTGCATTCTGATTGATCTGCACTCTTCAATGGAATCAAAGTCCCCTGATGTTACAACCATTAGTCTTCCTATTTCTAACTATACAGAGCTCTGCAGTTTACTGCAAATCTTCTCTTTATTATGTTTTACATTTGATTTGATTGCACTGCTGCTGCTGTTGTTGTAGAGCATAAGGCAAATTATCATAAATGTAAAATCACTGCTTGATCGTCAGTGGTTTGTGCTTATTTATTATTTGAGAAGACTTCTGTAATAATTGATTGAAATTATACACGCTATTTGCCTCTGTGAAGTGAAATCAGAAGAAGTTATTGCCTGCCTCTTTGTTCGTTAAACCGGTTCAAGCCGGCTGGCGTTCAAACCAGGGACAAATCACCACGCGTCATCATCAGCATCAGCAAATAACAAATAGAAATCGAGACTGTCTTAGGACCAATCAAAACACTCGGAAGAGTTGTATACAATTTGCATATCTTCGCTGAACTCGAATCGGTTATTCTTTGAATGTTTGAAATTTACGCACTAAAACATAAATATAATGCAAATCCGCACTAAATCCGTCCTAAAAGGAATGAAATTGAAGCATTCGGAAAAACTGTGAAGTGACAAACAACCATACTACGACAATAAGAGCTAAGCAGGTCAATCCTAATTACTGAAATATCGCGAATACCACAACAGAAGCATAGCGCACTTGATACGTGTTTATTAGTTATATAGTTTATTCGATTCCAAGATATGTAATCAAATAAAAGAAAACTGGCGCTCAATAGACCTACTTCCCTACTTATTTTGCATTGTTGCGTGTGCCCCGCCCGCAGAGGGGTTGTAGCCAAGCATGGTTTCCACTAGGTCCTCTTTAAAGATATACTTGTCAGTCCTTCCAAGAAAGCCCATTCATTTCGGTTTCATTCGAGTTTCTGGGAATAGCAGTCTGCTATCATGTCTGGCCGAGGAAAAGGCGGTAAGGGGCTTGGAAAAGGTGGTGCAAAACGTCACCGCAAAGTTTTGAGAGACAACATTCAAGGAATCACAAAGCCAGCTATTCGTCGTCTAGCGCGTCGTGGTGGTGTGAAGCGTATTTCTGGTCTGATCTATGAAGAGACGCGAGGTGTACTGAAAGTGTTTCTTGAAAATGTTATTCGCGACGCTGTAACATACACCGAACATGCCAAGCGCAAGACTGTGACCGCTATGGACGTAGTGTACGCTCTGAAGCGTCAAGGCCGTACACTGTATGGTTTTGGCGGTTAAGTTTCACCCGGACCGGATTTTCAAGGAAAAAAAGGCTCTTTTAAGAGCCGCCCAAACATTCAATCAAAAGAGCAAATTAATGTCTTAATTATTTTCTCTTTTTTCCTCTTATTTTTTATCTTCTTTTCTTTTTTGTTTTCTTCTTGAAGTTCCCCACAACCAGTGTTGGGCTAGTCACTCAAAGAATGTAATATATTACTCATTACTAGTTACTCGTTTCAAAATTAATATTGTTACTTTACTTATTACGTTCTGGCAACAGTAATTAGTTACACTACTAGTTACATTACTTTTTTTTCATTATGTATTTTATCAAATCACATAATTTTGTAAGAAACTTTATTTTCCAAAAAAGATTTTGAATTATAGTAATATAATGTACCACATGCTGATCAGAGGGATGTGGGTGGGATGTAATGCCAGAGTAAAGTAAATTCAATTCAAGTTTATTTGTATCTGCTGAATGTAAGCTTTTCCATACTCCAAGCTCGCCTGCTGCACTGGGGACACCACATGCATGTGAGAGTCGTGAAAATAAATCTAGGAATTATTTGATTGTTGGATTTTAAATCAGCGGGGTTGAGGCATCAAAAGTAACTAAGCTGCTTTATGGATGGTAACTAATATTATTACTGAAATCTTATTAGTAATTAGTTATACTACTAGTTACTGCAAAATGTAATAATATTACAGTAACTAAGTTACTAGTTACTGCCCACAACACAAGTCCTGTTTTGATTAGATCACTACAGTTTTAAAATGGAACAAAAAAGCAAGCCGTTTATAATTAGTCATTGTTACATAATGATTTGACAGTTCATTAGTTAATAGGTGATCGGACAGAAATGTCAGTAAACCTTTTGACATTTTCATATTTACTAAATGTTTGTAAACTACTAATTATAATAACTAATTATAAACTACTAATTATAATATAATTAATGTTAATGAGTAAGATATTGATTTTAATAAGTAATGCACGAATGTGTCTAATTAGGCAATAAGGCACTAGAAGTTGTTCCGTATTGTGAATATTTATGGCAGCGGTTGTCAGGCACAGTACTTCCATAAGACACAGTCTCAAACAGAGGCGTCATGCCCATTCAAAGTACAAGTGCACTTGCCCCCTCAGATTTTTGAGCCAAGTGGATTTTGAATGCAGCTTCCAAAAGACAAAAAAAATTGCAAAATAATATTTTCTATATTTGATACAATCACATCAGTATGATTAAATCGTTCAGCGCGTCATATCATCAGCTGCTAAAATTCAAATCTGCATTCGCTGGCTGGCGCTGAGCCAGATACAGAGGCGTTTTACAGCACTGCGCATTATAACCAATTACACACGATGCTGTTGAGCTTATGAGTGCAATGGCCAATCAGAGGCGTTCAGATGAGTCATCGCTAAAATGCCTGTGTTTTGTTCACTCTCTCGCTGTCTGAATACTTCTTTCTGGCGAATTCTCTGGTTATAAACAACAAACTGCAGATGTGTGTATGACTCTGTAAGTAAGATATTCATTTCACAGTGTAAACAGCTTCAGTGATTTTAATGGGAGTTTTGAGAGTGCTTGAACTCTAGACTGTCAGTGAAAATGTTCTTTGATAATGTACATTTTCTTTGCTCTCTTTCTGTACAATGAAAGTGTTATGATAAGTAGCCTCACTTACAATGTTTTTATTCACATTAACTTTCAATGTTAAATTCACATTAAATATAAAGTCAGTCGTATTAAAAATATGTTATGGCATGACACACATATCTGTTACTTAAAGGGGTCATATGATGCTGCTAAAAAGAACATTATTTTGTGTATTTGGTGTAATGAAATGTGTTTATGCAGTTTAAAGTAAAAAAAACATTATTTTCCACATACTGTACATTATTGTTTCTCCTCTATGCCCTGCCTTTTTGAAACGCGTCGATTTTTA
>NW_015549617.1:245915-246576 GCF_001515605.1 Sinocyclocheilus anshuiensis
TGTAACACTCCAAAGAGAAAGGAAAAATTGAAATCGCATCATATTATGTATAGTTAATAGACTACATTACTAGGCTACTTTGACCATTGCCCATAGATCAACTAACATTATCTATACTAAAGATGAGAATCGAGATGTTTCATGATACAGTTAATGCGTTTGGGAATGTTTCCAATAAAAAGGAAAAAAAATTAATAAAACATGAGTGCTATTGTGGCTGCTGTGTGTCACATGACGACCATATGTCATTTCATGTCCAGGACTTTATCTTCAAGCAGAGGAACTGCGCCTAATGAATTTGCTTAGTAAAATAATAGTTTAATAACATGCTAACTCCCAACAACATACTCGATTAAGAACAAGAGTCATTTGATCTGGATTATCAAAAGTCCTGGCCTGTAATTTGTGCATTTTAATAGGTCTAAGAAGCCTGCTAAATTGTGCATATGGCCATGGCCTAAAGGGTGTTGTATAGGCACAACACACAGCTGATTGACTGTCACAAACGATACCACATAGGGCCAACAGAATCATTACGAATACATTTTTTCATTAAAACATCATTTTATTAAGCAAACTCATAAAGTGCCATTCTTTCACAGGCAGACATAACAGAAAGCAAAAAAAAAAAAAGTTGTGGGGTAATCTGAAACGATTGACT
>NW_015549617.1:246761-265258 GCF_001515605.1 Sinocyclocheilus anshuiensis
GATTACCGATTTTATATATATATATATATATATATATATATATATATATATATGTGTGTGTGTGTGTGTGTGTGTTTACTGCAAATTAACTATTAATAAAAGTCGTATTTATCATAAATAAGCTTTTTGTGCCCTGGTCGATGTTTAATATTTCTTACTAATAAACAGCCATGAGTCCATACGCTATAGTCATCAGACGATGAATAGTGTACAAAACGCAATCTTAAGATTTCGCTTAAAATAAAGAGTGAAGATTCTGTCACACGCATTTATGAAATATTTCATACATGTGTGTGACAGATAAAAATAATAGTTTTATTGTTTAAAGTCGATCAACATCACAGTACAGAAACTACGTGCAGCAATAGTTCCGCGCTGGACAATGAAGGAACATAGTGAAAATCCTCGCCGTTTTTAAGCCTATTCGGATAAAAAGTGACTTAGTGGCCTTTTTACAACCACTAAATATAATTGTAAAAAAAATTGCCATAAATTCATCAGAACAACATTATACACCGCGATCGCTTGCCTCTGTTATGGCACTTCTCGATTGTTGAGAGCACTTTCCCTTTAGATACTACAAACTCCCGTTTTATTACTAACAGGCAACGTCTTTAAATGTGTAATGTTGGTAAACTTGCTTATATATAAGTTATTCGAATCATGTACTGGATGTACCTACAGATATGATCATTAATAGATCATTGTAGAAAGAATGAGATTAGGGGAGGATGAAATGGCGACAGCGCCGATCTGTGTTACCTTCACTAAAGAAAAACGCTTCAATTTTTTTATTCCTTGAGCCGTCTTAGTCTAAAACCACCACAAATGTGTAGATTAGGGTCTTTTCTGTGCAAAGTGTCCATCATTTTAGATGTGATTTTCGAATTTTAATATATAATCTACAAAAGAACAGAGGAAGTGCGATATTTCCCGCTGCGACTCGCACTAAATGTGGACGCGTTTTTATTATTCTACAATAAACCGAGCGATGTTTTACACGAAACATGAGCTGCCCTTAAAGAGGAAAGACTCAGCTATCGGGACGTGGTTTAAAGTCTACAATCCATCGATCTTTATCGCGGAAAACCTTGTGTTTTTCAAGATCAGAAAACACATCTACGAACGACTCTGTCCTGTTGAGAGCGTCGGGTGAGGCAGTTGAGTCTATATGGTTCTCATCTCCCTTTTAAATCCCGCCCTCAGCTGTTGGATGTAAACATTGTTTGTTTGACAGCTCTGTACTTCGTGACAAGTTTACTGAAACTATGGCAGAAACTGCTCCTGCTCCCGCGGCTGCTCCGGCCAAAGCCCAAAAGAAGAAGGCGGCAAAGGCGAAAAAGTCTGGACCAAGCGTGTCAGACCTTATCGTGAAGGCGGTTGGCGCTTCCAACGAGCGCAGAGGAGTTTCTCTCGCGGCTCTGAAGAAGGCTTTGGCAGGTGGTGGATATGACGTTGAGAAAAACAACTCTCGCGTCAAGATTGCTTTGAAATCGCTGGTGAAAAAGGGGGCGCTTGTTCAAACTAAAGGCACCGGGGCATCCGGATCTTTCAAGGTGAGCAAGAAACCAGCCGCCAAGAAGCCCGTTAACAAAGTTGTGGTGAAACCGAAGAAACCAGCCTTGAAGAAGAAGGCGGCGGCCAAGGCGGCGAAGCCCAAAAAGGCACCAGTAAAGAAACCTGCCCCGAAGAAGTCTCCCAAGAAAGTGAAGAAACCGGCTGCGCCCAAGAAAGCCGCCAAAAGCCCGAAGAAAGTGAAGAAACCGGCTGTGAAGAAAGTTGCAAAGAGTCCTAAGAAGGTCAAAGCAGTGAAGCCTAAAGCCGCAAAGCCCAAGGCTGCCAAGGCGAAGAAGACGGCCGCTAAGAAGAAGTAGACTGACAGACTTCACTCCATAAACCAAAGGCTCTTGTAAGAGCCACCCCATCTTCACAAAAGTGCAAATGTTCCTAACGCATGTAAGAAGGCTAATGCCTTTTTAATAGACTGAGAAAATGTTTGTTGGGTGGGATGTGACACTTTTTGAGCTGTCTTGTTGGATAGGGTCTTATTGCTTATAGATATCACCAGCGCGAACGAGCAGCACAGATACGTCTGTAAAAGATCGGTTTGTATAAACACATGACAGTCTACCTCTGTACCTGATGTACAAAACCGATTATTTGCTGTAGCTTTTCAATCCTTCACAGATTAGACAGAAGAGTCCGCTGGTTGGAAAGTGTCCGAAATGTCATTCATAGTTAGTTCATCGTGTGCACGTACGTGAGAGTTTATGTGACTAAACAGGATGAGTGTTGTCACATGTCACTGATTCGTGTAATATTTATATTTTGTATAGGATTATACTAGACTTTCCTGTAAATATAGCAATACAGAACACACATTTAATGTATTCATTGTTAATGGTTTGTTGAATGTTACTACAAAAGGCAAGATTGCATCAGTTGTTGTTTATTTTTTTATTTTTTGTATACTATTGTTCTTAACATTTACTCATAAACCTATATTTTGTCCAAAATCTGTTTTAGTATAAAACTCCCAATAAAAACAAATATGGTATCAGCAGATGAGTGCCCATTTGTTTTCTTTATCTGCTTAAGAGAATGTACATTAATGTTAAATTGAATGTTTTTAAATTAAGGGCACATTTTTCTTATTAAAAGCCATTGAATACTTTGGGCAGACCTCTTTTTTGTATAAAAAAAAAATCAACTTTTTTTTTTAGCTTAAAATTGATATGAGTGTGTATGGGAATGTAAATGTAACTGGACATGATTTCACCATTTTGATTTAAGTTTTTCACAATTTTGATTGTTTTTGCCTGTGGATTGGCAAATGTAAATATTCAAAGTAGTTCATCAAATAATATGAGGTAAAAAAAAAAAGCAGCAGGTAAAAGAAGAGAAAAACAACAACCTGTCAGTGCCTTTTCCCTTTATGAGTGAATACAGGAGTCGTTTCAAAGTCAGGTGTTAAAGTAAACAAAAATATTCAAGATGACAGACATATGATTATTATTTCCTCCATTAACATATCTAACTGAAAAAGACTGAGCATTGTTCAAGTAGAAATAATAGTTGGTACTGCATTATTAGCTTTATATGATAAAAATTAATTTTAAAGCTCTGTATGGAATCTATATATATCTCACAATGAGTGACCTTTTGAATGATTCATGAGCAGAGTAATGTAGAAACAGCACTCAAAAACAGGTCTCTAAGCCAGTTCAATTACTCATGGTCTTACTCATTATTTTCAAAACACACCACCAAAACATATTTAAAGATCACAATATTCCAGAGATACTAGGAGATTCACTTTCATTATGAGCCACATGTTCAAGAGACGCTAACTCGTCTTCTTTTGTAAATGGTATGATTTTATCCAATGATAGTTCTGTTTCTCCATGACTTAGCATAGGAGGCCTTTCCCCATATACAAAGTTACATTCAGTCTCATAAGGGACTTCAGCCATCTTTGACACTGTGTCAAAGCACATATCTTTATCACTTTCCTCCCTGACAGCATGCGGATGCAGACAGGGCTGACTGAAGAGGTGAATGTCTTGAAGGTTTGTGGAGTCGCGATGGTATGACACCAGCTCATTGCTGAAGTCAACCGTTTGCACAGTATTCCGAGAGCACAACTTCCCACATCCCAAGAGACTGGAGAAAGCTTTGCGGAATTCTGCATTAAATGCATAAACTACAGGATTCAAGGTAGAGTTCGCCCACCCACACCACACGAACACATCAAAAGTCGTCTTATTGACACATGGGATCTGTCCGGTGTTGTGGAGGCCAGGGTCACAAAATGGCACCATGCAGTTGAGAATGAAGAAAGGGAGCCAACAGCAGACAAACACACCCATGATCATCGACAGGGTTTTCAGGACTTTGGTTTCCCTCTTAAATGCACTTTTTAATTTCTCTTCAGGTGCTTTATTGCAGCTCTGGCAGGACTGAACATGCTTAATGGTGCACTCTTGCATTGATATCCTTCGGATCTGCCTTTGCGCTATGAGGAAGATGTGAGTGTAAGTGACAATCATTATGGAGACAGGGATGTAGAAGCTGATTACAGATGACGTGATGGCGTAAGTGCGGTTTAAACTGGCATCGCACTTTTCAGCCATTTCTCCCAGGTCTTCTTTATGGCGGAGACTCTTATGCCAACTTAGCTGCACAGGAATGAATGAGATCAGAACAGAGAGCATCCATGCCACTCCAATCATGACAAAAGCCACTCTTCTGGTCATTTTCTGCTCGTAGCTCAAAGGGATAGCAATAGCCCAGTAACGATCCACACTTATGATGCACAGGTTAAGAATGGAGGCAGTGGAGCACATGATGTCAAAGGCTATCCATACTTCACAGAAACTGCCGAACGGCCAGAAACCCACAATCTCAGCGGCTACTTTCCATGGCATTACAAGAGAGGCAACTAAGAGATCTGAGACGGCCAAAGACACTACAAACACATACGCCACTTTGGAGCGCAGATGACGGAACCGTACCACTGCGGTGCACACCAGAGCATTCCCTAGAAAGGTGGAGAGCACAAAAATAAAAAGCAAACAAGCAGTCGTGGAGCGAGTTATTAGCTCTGAGACATAACCTTCAGTCTGGTTTACCATCTTCTGGGATGTCCCTATTACCCTGGCTGCAACCTGAAAAATTAAGTCCTTTGATCAAGCATCCGTTCTTCGGGGTATATTTGCAGATAGTTTAATATCCAAAGACTTCAGGAATTCATCCATTACTGAGAGAGTTGCCTGTAATTTGAAAATTTCTGAAATAACCTTCCCTCCTTCCTTCAACCAGAGAAGTGTGTGAGAATACAGTGCAGAGGGTGCGACTAATGATCTTGGAACTAGGGGGGAGGAGCCTAAGAAAATACAGTAGAGAGGGAGACTGTGACTGCTGTCATGTATATTATGGTATATATTATTCATTAATTTTTTATATATTTTATGTTTTCAGTAATCAGGCTTTTTCAAAGTAATTCTAATACTTATTAAAGAATTAAAGCAAGTGGAAAATCTTTCTCAGAACACATCTGTAATCTGACTAGTGAAGTCTAATTAGCATTTATGCATTAATTTACGGTTCTGTTCTCCTAAATTCACCGTTATCCACAAGATGGCACTATACATTAATATCCCACAAGAGAAGAAACAGCGGTTCCAGTGATGAGATGTCCGACTCATTTCAGCGAAACGAATCTTTCGAACTGTTCGTTTTAAAGAACCAGTTCAAAAAAAGCTGTTATGTTCAGCTGTTGTTTTACGTCATTGCGTAATTTGTCCCCGATCAACTTTTATTTATCCATATCAGTTTACAGCCACGATTACGTTCATAAAATATATGTAGAACCTAAAATAAATTGCATTGGCAATAAACAATCGTACACAGATGTAGCAGAAATTTCTTTGCTGAAAAAGGTATTTATTAAAACCAATGTTTGAGCTAAATGTGAGCTACCATAGGCTACTACTGTTTCTATTTCTACTGCATTGTTTTTATATGGCAGAAATATTAAGACTAGTATGTTTGCTAGGACAAACAAATGAATGGATGGATAGTATGCATGCTAGCCTATGCTTTGCCGAATTCAGCTACGAATCAGAAAGAATCATTCAGTCCGGTTTTGTGAAGCGGTTCAACGGATTCAATGACAAGATCGCATTAAAAAGGATTCGTTCAAGAATTGAAAATAACTATGAGGTTAACTAATGATATTTGTTTTACTGGAATATATTCGTCCCAAACCAAAGCGACAACAGCAACGTACATAGCCTACTATTAGTGAAATGTGTTTGCTTCCCCTCCTCCAGAAAACTCTCCACCAGTCACCTAAAGTGCTCGTCAGGCTAGGATATTATTTAATCCATCACATTTATTATTTTTGGTTTAAAACAACCGACTTTTTAGGCACGTACATCATGTCTGTTTCCTCAAAAAATCCAGTTTATGTGCCCGTGCGACTGGAGGTCCATGAGGTCACCAGCCCACAGTGGTGGGCGTGAGGGGGCAGTTCTACAAGGAGTAAACTTTGTTTCGACTTTCCTGAAATTGTAGGAGATCAACCAGTGAAAGTTTAGGGGATGTGCAACAGCTGAGAGAAGCAGAGATTCACAATCGGAGGAGTATTCTACTGTGAAAGTTGCACTCGCAGCCAAAGTAAGCTGACAACTGCATCTGCTTTGCTTTATTAAGCTATTGTATAATCGCATTTTTTTTTTGCTTCTTGCAAAGAAAATAATCAGAGTTGTACTGAATATTTCGTTTAAATCTGTTACCTGACATTCTGGTTTTACAAAACAGCACGTTAATTTGTAAGATAGAAGAGAGAGAGAGAGAACAATGCTTCGAATGGTTACGTATGACGTCATGCTTGAGTTAGTGGGATAGAATGCAAGTACGAGCAGTTTATGACTAAAGTTGTGCTGTGGTGTTGGTTTATGTGATTGCATAAGATATATTTCTACTCAAATGTTTTTAACGACAACCTGTTTACATGATTCACTATTAATGAACATTACAGCCTCCGCAAAAGGGGATCTGTGCCTTTGCTATTTGTTCAGGTAGAACACTGGGTTATTGTGTTTAGGTAGTATTACACAGGACTGTGACCCCTTGACATATATCCTGTCAGAATCCTATTCATGGTGGGCAGGGGACTTGCTGTCTGGAAGCGCAAAATACTAACAGACAAGAACCAGGTCTTTAGGACAGGAATGTGAGGTAGTTCCAAAGCTGTAGATGGCTCAGAGCAATAGGTCTTGTCCAGGCGAACAAACGTATACCAAATACATTTCTGAACAAACCCTTTGGGTGTGTGAGCCAAATACAGAAATGTACCAAATACATTTCTGAACAAACCCTTTGGGTGTGGTGAGCTTTAGGTAAATTCCCTTTAGACCAAGCACATTTTTAAAAGAATTGACACAGTAGGCTGCTGTAGAGCAGATTGAAATTTTGGCCAATCATTGAGACTTCTGGGGCCCATGTCTGTTTGCCACATGCATTTGGACAATGCGTCCTATGATCTTGAAAAGATCCTGAAAGATTTATTCATGCTTGTGTAATTTAGTTTACACATTTAGTTTTAGTTTAGGTTACAGGCTTCACCATTGTGATATATTTTAGATGATAACTTTTTGAATGTGTTTGAGAAAGTGAGCGAAAGTCTTAAAAAGTGCTTTTGTTGAAGTGCCTCTTTTATCTTGGAGTGGCAACCTTAAGGGAACCCTTGGAAGCATGTTAGGTTTTTTTTTTTTTGCTTTTAAGACAAACGCTTGCATGCCAGTGGGTACTGGAGAACCAAAACGTCTTGAAGACTCACTCTGTTAATCACTTTTCTGCACAGTGGGATTCACACAGTTGAGAACCCTAGCATGTATTTAGCGGTTTTTAATTTAATACTTTTTTAATTAATAATTTTTATTGTCAAATTATATTATCAGCATTAAAAATAGAGAAAACTGAATTGGGGAAAAAAGGCATTGCACATTGCATAACCTGATCAGCCATATATATTTGTTATATATTTATATATTATTGTTATATATTTGAAAATGACCTTTTGTACAAAAGACTTCACAATGTCTCAAATTTGCTTAGTTGAATAATTAAGATGTAAAACTAGTTCAGAATCCCAAATCATTATTATTCAACTTACATCCTAAAACATTCTGTGTATTACCATGTTTAAATTAGGTTTTCAATTTAGGTTTTCAGATTTTCAATTTGAATTTTGTACTCCACTGTGTATGAAGTGTTTTCCCCCCAGTCAGGAAACCAGTTACCTTATCCCCATTAAAGTGTCATCTGTCAAACTTTATTTTCAATTAAACTGTGTTTTCTGATAAGAACATGATTCTTTTCCTTGATATTCGAAGTGAATTTTATATGTTTCTGGTTAGGGCATGGACATTGTAGATGAATAGTACAGCGTGGTCTAAACAAGTCTCTGTGTCCTCATTATTGCACTCTTTGATGTGGGCTGATTTGGTGATGGATGAGAATTCACATGCTATTCTCCTTGAGCTCAAGACTTTGATAAAAGTGCTTTTGATTAAAAAAGTACACATAAATGGCCAGCTGGAAATTGTTACAGAGGAGGACCCGAACATCTCAGCAGCCGCCTATCCGCAGTAGCCTTCCACCTGCTCAGACACCCCCAATCAGTCCACGACTCGTTTTCCCCAAAAAATTTGATGGTGAACCCGCCAGATGCAAAGGCTTCCTACTCCAGTGCTCACTTTTTGTTAGCCAGCAGCCCTCGCTGTACCCCACAGACTCTAGCCGCATTGCTTTCGTTTGCTCATTACTCACTGGGAAGGCGCTGGAGTGGGTCACCGCTGTCTGGAGGATGAATGGTTCGTCATTTCCTACCTTCGATGCATTCCTTCAACATTTCCGTGATGTTTTCGAACATCCAGCTGAGGGGAGGAGTGCAGGTGATCAACTGTTAACTCTCTCTCAAGGGAGAAAATAGGCCGCTGAGTATGCCCTATCCTTTCGAACCCTCGCGGCTCAGACTACATGGGTAGAGGACACGCTAAAGCTCTTGTTTCGGAGGGGATTGAATTTAGAGCTTCAATCAGAGCTGGCCTGCCGGGATGAGGGGAAGAGTTTGAGTGAGTTCATTGAACTCGCTATCCAAATTGACAATTTGATCCGCTCTCGACGCTCAACTCGAGCCACGCCTCGTTACATGCCTGAAACCACTACCACAGTCGAACCCATGCAACTAGGATTCACTCACCTCACTTCCGAGGAACGAGAACGCCGCATGCAGAACCAACTTTGCCTCTATTGTGGTCAAGCCGTACACATTAAAATCTCCTGCCCGGTCCGTCCGTCTTCCAGTTTTCGATCGGTGAGTGTCAATACTCGTATTGCAACTTCTGCATCTGCATTTATTCAAGACAAAATAATTACCACTACTGCTCTGTTAGATTCTGGAGCAGCCGGTAATTTTGTGTCATATGATTTCGCTCTGCAACATAAACTGAAACTAACCCCGTGTAACTCTCCCATGGCAGTGGAGGCGCTAGACGGCCGCCCTCTCGGAGAGGGAAAGGTTCTACGCATCACAGAAGAAGTCAAGTTGCAAATAGGAACCCTGCACTCTGAATTCATCCGATTCTACGTCATCCACTCGCCCAATCACTCTATTATTCTCGGATTACCCTGGCTGCGCACACATAATCCACGCATCTCTTGGAGAGAAGGACAAATTCTTCAGTGGGCCGCTACATGCCAAGATCGTTGTCTCTCAAAGATTCCCCGAGCTTCCAGTCATGCACCTTCCCCACCTGTTCAGAGCACAGACAACCTGAACCTGCCCCCAGAGTACTCTGATCTCACCGAGGCGTTCAGTAAAAAGAAAGCATCTCAGCTCCCCACTCACATGCCATAGACTTAACGCCCGGCGCCACTCCTCCTAAAGGTAGAATTTTCCCATTATCACAACCAGAATCCGAAGCCATGAAACTCTACATCGAGGAGGAATTAGCTAAAGGATTCATCCAACCCTTGACCTCTCCCGCTTCAGCCGGGTTCTTCTTTGTAAAGAAAAAGGATGGAGGTTTGCGGCCGTGCATTGATTACCGTGGCCTCAACGATATCACCATTAAGTTCCGTTATCCATTTCCCCTAGTCCCAGCCGCGCTAGAACAGCTTCGCTGTATTACACCAAGCTAGATCTACGCAATGCCTACAACCTGATTCGTATCCGAGAGGGAGATGAATGGAAAACGGCATTCTCGACCACTAGTGGGCATTATAAATACTTGGTTATGCCCTTCGGCCTTGCCAACAGTCCGTCAGTCTTTCAGTCGTTTATGAATGACATCTTCCGTGACAAGCTCAACAGATGGGTAATCGTATACATTGACGATATACTGATTTATTAAAACACTCTGGAGGAACACATTCGTCACGTCAGATCAGTGCTGAAACGCCTCATGCAATACCAACTCTACGCCAAAGCTGAGAAGTGTGAATTCCATCAGACCAGCATCTCGTTCCTCGGTTACGTGATCAGCCAGGAAGGGGTGGCAATGGACGAAAGGAAGGTCAAAGCAGTTCTGGAATGGCCACAACCCCAGACAGTCAAAGAATTTCAACGCTTCCTAGGGTTTGCAAATTTCTACAGGCGATTTATCAGAGACTTCAGTGCAATCGCCGCCCCTCTGACAACCATGACTAAACGTCACGCTGCTAGATTGATTTGGTCACCAGAGTCACGTCAAGCATTCAACGAACTAAAGACTCGGTACACTTCCGCACCCATCCTTCGACATCCCGACCCAGAACGCGAGTTCATTGTGGAGGTTGACGCTTCTAACACGGGGGTAGGGGCAATACTGTCTCAACGTTTTCCCATTATCACAACCAGAATCCGAAGCCATGAAACTCTACATCGAGGAGGAATTAGCTAAAGGATTCATCCAACCCTTGACCTCTCCCGCTTCAGCCGGGTTCTTCTTTGTAAAGAAAAAGGATGGAGGTTTGCGGCCGTGCATTGATTACCGTGGCCTCAACGATATCACCATTAAGTTCCGTTATCCATTTCCCCTAGTCCCAGCCGCGCTAGAACAGCTTCGCTGTATTACACCAAGCTAGATCTACGCAATGCCTACAACCTGATTCGTATCCGAGAAGGAGATGAATGGAAAACGGCATTTTCGACCACTAGTGGGCACTATGAGTACTTGGTTATGCCCTTCGGCCTTGCCAACAGTCCATCAGTCTTCCAGTCGTTCATGAACGACATCTTCCGTGACATGCTCGACAGATGGGTAATCGTATACATTGACGATATACTGATTTATTAAAACACTCTGGAGGAACACATTCGTCACGTCAGATCAGTGCTGAAATACCAACTCTACGCCAAAGCTGAAAAGTGTGAATTCCATCAAACCAGCACCTTGTTCCTCGGTTACGTGATCAGCCAGGAGGGGGTAGCAATGGACGAAAGGAAGGTCAAAGCAGTTCTGGAATGGCCACAACCCCAGACAGTCAAAGAATTTCAACGCTTCCTAGGGTTTGCAAATTTCTACAGGCGATTTATCAGAGACTTCAGTGCAATCGCCACCCCTCTGACAACCATGACTAAACGTCACGCTGCTAGATTGATTTGGTCACCAGAGCCACGTCAAGCATTCAACGAACTAAAGACTCGGTACACTTCCGCACCCATCCTTCGACATCCCGACCCAGAACGCGAGTTCATTGTGGAGGTTGACGCTTCTAACACGGGGGTAGGGGCAATACTGTCTCAACATCATGGTTCACCAGCGAAGATGTATCCGTGTGCCTTTTTCTCCCGCAAACTCACAGCCACGGAACGGAATTACGACGTGGGCAACCGTGAACTTCTTGCTATAAAGTTAGCGCTTGAGGAATGGCGTCATTGGCTGGAGGGAGCTGCTCTTCCATTCATCGTTCTCACGGATCATAAAAATCTTGAGTATCTGCGCTCAGCTAAGCGTCCAAACCCCCGACAGGCCAGGTGGGCATTGTTTTTCACAAGGTTTCGGTTCACGGTGACATACCGGCCAGGCACCAAGAATACCAAGGCTGACGCTCTCTCTCGCCAAACTGAGGAAACAAGCCATCCCCGCTGATCAAAATACAAACATAAAAGAGATATAGTAAAACAAAGTACCTACAATAACCAGTTTATGTTAAAACAAAAATGCAACAATTAAAAATCAAGGAAAGGCCCTGCACAAATCTGGTTTGAGACTAGGCTACTTTTTAAAAATGATAACTTTTGACAACGTTTAATTCAGGTGCGAAAAGAATTAAAGCTTGAGGAATGGCGTCATTGGCTGGAGGGAGCTGCTCATCCATTCATCGTTCTCACGGATCATAAAAATCTTGAGTATCTGCGCTCAGCTAAGCGTCTAAACCCCCGACAGGCCAGGTGGGCATTGTTCTTCACGAGGTTTCGGTTCACGGTGACATACCGGCCAGGCACCAAGAATACCAAGGCTGACGCTCTCTCGCCAAACTGAGGAAACAATCCAATCCATCTCCAACGACAATATAATTCCCGACAAGCTGCTCTTGGCACCAGTACAATGGGATATCATGACGAGAGCAGTGTGTATCTGAGCGTGTGCGTCCGGTTTTGTGCAAGAGCAAAGGAAATCTGCGCGCAAGCAGAGAGATTCGCGCTGGCGCATTATATTAATGTGCTTTCGCGCTACAATTATGCGCTCTTGACATTTGTCATTAAAATAACGCCATACTAGACAGCTTCCAGCCGGTTTGCTAAATCCACTACCTACACCACACCGACCTTGGTCTCATATTGCCATCGATTTCATCACCGACCTGCCCAATTCTCAAGGTAACACCACTATACTCACCATTGTTGACCGATTCTCCATTCTCCTGCCGTCTGATTCCGCTGCCTAAACTCCCCACAAATTTATCCAGAACTGTATCACATGCAACACATCCAAATCCCCTAGACAGCTTCCAGCCGGTTTGCTAAATCCACTACCTACACCACACCGACCTTGGTCTCATATTGCCATCGATTTCATCACCGACCTGCCCAATTCTCAAGGTAACACCACTATACTCACCATTGTTGACCGATTCTCCAAAGCCTGCCATCTGATTCCGCTGCCTAAACTCCCCACATCCTTGGAAACCGCTGAACTACTTTGTAATCATGTGTTCCATTTCTACGGATTACCAGAAGACATAGTATCCGATCGAGGACCCCAGTTCACTTCTAGGGTATGGTCCGGGTATGGTATCTCAATGTGAACATCAGCCTCACGTCCGGCTATCATCCCCAATCCAACGGGCAAACTGAGCGCCTGAATCAGGAGGTGATACGATTCCTCAGATCCTGCTGCCAACGACAACAATCAGACTGGAGATTCCGCTGCCTAAACTCCCCACATCCTTCGAAACCGCTGAGCTACTTTGTAATCATGTGTTCCGTTTCTATGGATTACCCGATGACATAGTCTCCGATCGAGGACCCCAGTTCACTTCTAGGGTATGGTCCGCCTTTTTCAGGCATCTCAATGTGAACATCAGCCTCACTTCCGGCTACCACCCCCAATCCAACGGGCAAACTGAGCGCCTGAATCAGGAGGTGATACGATTCCTCAGATCATACTGTCAACAACAACAATCAGACTGGAGCAGGTACTTGCTATGGGCAGAATATGCCCAAAACTCATTGATGAAACCCGCCACCGGTATGACCCCTTTCAAGTGCATTCTGGGCTTCCAACCTCCATTGTTTCCCTGGTCTGGCGAACCCACCGAATTACCTTCAGTTACAGATTGGTTGCAACACAGCGAGGAGGTCTGGGACCGGGCACATACTCACCTACTTCATGCCGTAAGGCGTCAAGAACAACAAGCCAACCGACATCGACGTCACAGTCCCGAGTACACCCCAGGCCAGTGGGTTTGGCTTTCAACCAAAGATCTACGCCTCCGACTTCCATGTAAAAAGCTCAGTCCCAGGTATGTTGGTCCCTTCAAAATTTCTAGACAAATATCTCCAGTATCATTTCGCTTGGAACTGCCTTCTAATTACCGCATTTCTCCCACATTCCATGTATCACTTCTGAAACCCGCTGGTGGTCCGAGAGGAGAGACGGAGGAGGGAGCAAGACCGCAGACCCCCCTGCTTTTCCTGGTTGATGGCGAGGAGGCGTATCGAGTGCACGAGTTGCTAGACTCCAGACGCCGGGGCGGTCCCCTTCAGTATCTGGTCGATTGGGAGGGGTTCGGTCCGGAGGAGCGATCTTGGGTCAACACTGGAGATATCCTTGACCCCACACTCACTGAGGAGTTTCATAGAACGCATCCGGAGAAACCGGCCCCCCGACCCCGTGGGAGACCCCGGCGTCATGTGCGCCTCCTCCTCACCACCAGAGGGAACCGTCTCCTGAATATTAACCATTCCCATTCGAACTCCAATTCCCATCACCCTTCATACCTGGGACTGATTGCCCATCCACACCTGCACCTCATTTACACACACACATATAAGCCACTCACACACACAGACTCTCTGCGAAGTCTTGATTTGCCCTGGCTGTCATTTCTGAGCGTTATACCCGTGTTTGCTTTCTTTGTACTTGATCTTGGACCGTTTCCTGTTTATCTGATTGTTTCACCTGGACTGTGTTTGCTAGCTGCCTGCCCTGATCTCTCACCTGGTATTCGACTCTGTCTCTGTCCAAGCCCCTGCTGTTCTGTCTTGCCAGTGACCCTGTGTGTATTCTCTGACTATTCTAAATAAAAGCTGCAAATGGATCCAAACGCTTCTGACTTGTCACAACAGAAGACTTCGCCGAACAGCGATCCAGCAGCGTTCGTGCAACTATCCACAGAGCTAACTGCACAGGCCTCACAGCTCGCCATGCACCAACACCAGTTATTGATTAAAATTGATAAATTATGTCTATTAGCATCAATAATTTCTTTCTGTGCTGCTTTTTAAATAGTAATAACAATAAAATGTACTTCCATTGCTTCACTTTCACTTTTCACATGTTTTTTTTTTTTTTGTAGGCCATAAAAACCTTCTGAGCCTCTATCATTATGCTAGCCTTCTGGTCTGTGTCATTTGTACTGTTGTGCGTATGGAGATTTAGTTATGCACAGTATGACCATTTGGGTTACCTTCCGGGCTACCAAGACCCTGCACAGGACCTTTATACTGTTCCAGAGCTTCCTAAAGATACGCCCAGGATACAGCTACGTCTGGCAGGAGAGAAACGCAAGCACAACGAAGGGCGCGTTGAGGTCTTCTATGAAGGGGAGTGGGGGACTGTGTGTGATGATGATTTCACCATTCATGCAGCCCAAGTTGTATGCAGAGAACTGGGTTATTTCGAAGCAGTCTCCTGGTTTCCCTCATCTAAATATGGGAAGGGAGAAGGTAAGCTAATGTTCAGAATGATATCATGTGACACTGATGCATTTTTCTCAATTAAAATCACATTGAAGTTAAAGAAAAAGTTCACCCAAAAATTTAAAATGTATGAAAATGTACTCACCCTCAAGCCATGTTAGATTGGAAAAAAATTGCTTTACATGTCTTGCTCACCAATGACGTGAATGGGTGCTGTCAGAATGAGAGTCCAAATAGCTGATAAAAATATCACAGTAATCTAGAGTCATGTGGATTACTTGTGGATTATTGTGATGTTTCTATTGGCTGTTTGCAGTCTTATTTTGATGGCACCCATTCACTGCAGAGGATCCATCGGTGAGCAAGTGATGGAATGCAAAATTTATCCAAATCTGTTCCAGTGAAGAAACAAACTCATCTACATTTTGGATGGCCTGAAAGTGAGTCAATTCTAGCAAATTTGATTTTTTTAGGTGAACTATTCCTTTGATAGTATAGGTTAGTACATGTCCATGAAATTTTTTTTTTCCCTTTTTTTTTAAATCAACATCAAGATTTTAGGTTAAATGTATATGAATGTATGGTTCTAGAATTGGTCAACATGTTTTTTTTTAATTGTTTTAACCACCCTTTTGACTTTGACAGTTTTAAATGAACCATTGCTGTATGCATAATAATTATGAAAGAATTAGCAAAACAGCGAATATTGGCAATATTTCAGTGATATTCTTTTATGGAGTATTGATGACTTTTAGAATATATATGCACTGACTTCCTGTGTTTTTAGGTCGTATCTGGTTTGACAATGTTCACTGCACGGGGAATGAGAGGAGCTTGGCCCATTGTGAGTCTAATGGCATAGGAGTGTCTGATTGTAAGCATACTGAGGATGTCGGGGTGGTTTGCAGTGACAAGAGAATCCCAGGATTCAAGTTTGTGAACACCCTTACCAACAACATCAATGTAAGTGAATTTAATACTGATGTGTTTCTTCTGATATTGTCTAAAACTATTCAGTGGCATCATGCCCATTCAAATTTTGGAGCTAAATGGATTTTGAATGCAACTTCCAAAGGACACAAATAAATATTTTTACAGTCATGTTCCTTATTATTGTAGGTACAAAATTAATAATGCCCCAAAGCCTTTTAGTGAATTTCGCCCGTTTTGAAGCCAAAATATGTCATTTAGTGATTTGTGCAAAACCAATGTGTTTTTTTAGGGGAAATCTGTCCAAAATGTTACAAAATATTAATTTGTCACAATACAACCGAACAGTTTTAGAATTTAATGAGAGATGTGTTACATATCCATTTAAGTGCATTTTGTAAAGATGACTTGCTGCACATGCTAGGAAATCTGTGCAGGTGCAACGCAGCCTCTGATTCTCAAAATGCACTGTCGAACTTAGTAAAAAGGTGCAGTTTAGCCTTGCGGTGATCAGTCCAGATGGTTTACACTAATTTGTTTCTGTAATACATGGAGGACTGAATCAATGCAGGACTTATAGGCCTAAAATTCTTAACACTCTGGAACAGCGACAACAAATGTGTTAATAATGTGTGTTCTTGATTCAGTTCATAATTCAGGTACAAGTACATAATTTGTTTTTACTGGCAGTCAAGTTCTCCATCTGGGGCCGAGGTGCAGGTTTTCGCTGCGGGCCCCTCATGAAATCATTTCCAGGTAGGGGAAACTTGGTGCGGGATGCCCCTGAAACTATTGTTGCTTTTTTTCCTTAGATCACATTTCCAATGGTTCGATGCATTCTTTTCCATTTATTTTCGCACCCAGAGCTAAGTGGCTTGGTTGCTAGGCATATGACAATGGAATGTTTAAACGCCTTCTTGGCACATTTTTTTTACTCTACCCAGATTTATGTTACTTGACTTTGTCTAAATTCATTTCTGAGTCCAGTTAGAGTAATAACAGGATTTGTCCCCATCCTGTCATCCTGTCCACAGGCTGCTCAGTGCCAACAGTGTCATCTTGAAAGAATGCATTAAGCATGCAGAGAAATACTTCATGATAAGCGCTCTTGTAAACAAAGAGAACTGTAATTCCAGACTTATGATGAAATATAGACTATAGAAGATGTGACAAATAAGATTTCAGAAACTTTGATTGTAATTCTCAGTGTAATACCAAATAATGAATGAACCCTTAATGAATGCCCATCTGAGCATTTATCACCACTGTAATTTGCAGCAAGAAAATATCTGAATATACTTACACATGTAGTTTTCAGAAAGATACCTATTGTGTCTGAATTTCATTATTATTGCCTTTTCTAAAAGAATAGGGAATATATGAGTCAAGCAGGGACTAGAGGGAATTCTAGACGTCTTAGATCAGCTTCTATTTGGTAGTCTCCAGCTAAGAAACCTGGAGAGAATGCCAGAGTCAGCTTTTCCGTCTACTGATAGCCTGCAAGGGCTCCACATTAAGGCAGTTAAATCACATGGAGGTTTACCATAATGCCGGCCACATTCAAGTCTTCTGGGAATGTTAATAGGCAGCCCACTGTGGCCTTCCTCTGGTTAAAATGGGAAAAATTATGTAATGTATAAGTGTAGTGCAGAAATGGCATATGTGGAGGAGAGTCCAAAGTTGAGACTTCAAAAGAATATGCAGACAGGCCTTGGGGGAGAATAGTGGTAGTGGTATGGAATAACTGTTGTCATTAAAAGTGTAATATTTTTATAGAATACGTAATAATGTATTTTATCAGATGCACTGATCTAATCATCTTGTCAAGTTGTTTTAAACCAAAAACCTGAAAATACAGTGTACTTTTCTGAACCCATCCAAAAAGCTGCAAATATTTGTGTGCCTCAAATAACCAGTGACTCCGGTGAACATGAATCGGGATCGCAAAGCCTTTTGACATTATGAAATAAATGCCAAACGCTGTTTTGTAATAAAATCAAATTTATATCAAGCACATCAATGTCAGCTCAGTAGAGCTGTTTGGGTCCTACGGTGACACGGGTTGCTACTACAGTTAACTGTTGCTTACATTCAGACATGCGGTTGTGCATGCAGTGAAGAGAGCAGAAAGCAAATGAAACTTTCAGTGAGTGAAAAACAATGGCATTCTCAAAGATTAGGAAAGTTGACGGGTCCTTAAAAAGTCTTCAGTTTAGTTGTATGAGATTTAAGGCTATACATTTTATGGCATAAAAGCTCTTAAATGGTACAAGAACGTCTTAATTATGTTTTCAGGAGGTCTTAAATTTGGGGACGGAAAGACAAGAATTGCGATACGGCTTAATGAGATGAATAAACTTCAAAAGGCGATGATCTCATTAAACACAAGCGCTGCATGTTTCAAAGTCACGTGCTGCGCTGCTTTGTGTACAGCTGTTACCGGGGAAACCATTATTTCTGTGCATTTTCAATAAGCCCGTCTGCTGTTTTTGTTCAGACCAGTGATGGGTAAACTTGGCCCTTCCAGGCCACTTTCCTGCAGAGATTTGATCCAACCCTGATATAACTCACCTGCCTGTAGCCTTCTAGTAGTCTTGAAGACAATGATTAGCTGGTTCAGGTGTGTTTGATTAGGGTTGGAGCTAACCTC
>NW_015549617.1:266563-295985 GCF_001515605.1 Sinocyclocheilus anshuiensis
AGGAAAGTGGCCTGGAAGGGCCAAGTTTGCCCACCCCTGGTTCAGACCAATGTGAAAATCAACCCATGTTTTTACGCTACAAACACGCAGAGTTGTAAATGTGAACTGATGGATCGACAAGAACATAATGCATCATAATAATCTAAACAATTAAGACAGTAAAATATATTTATATGTTATTTCATTAATATAACGATTGATGATAATGGTTTAAATTAATAATTGATACTTTTGACTCCATTTTCTTAAAAAAATGGTTTAAAGGCTGAAATGTGAAGTTTATCTTTTTATAAAACGTTTTATTTTTTGTGAAAAACCTGTATCTGAACTGTAAATCATGCTTTTACAGTCATTTTAATTTTATTTGCGCAGGTCTTAAGTTTGAGTTCAAATATCCTGCAGATACCCTGGTCTGGCAAAAACCATCAATTCATGTTTTTCTATATAATTGTCTGGACCTCGGCTGGTGAGGAGGGTTCATTCAAGCAATTTTAGTTGAAGACCCCTGCTGTAGTTAAATCATGGCATTACATGACTTTTTTTACAGCAAGTCTTAGAGGATTGGCTGGTCAAATCTGTGAATATTTTTCTACAGCCTCATTTTTAATGTGAATGAACAAGATGTTCTCCCTGTTTGGAAAGAAACGTATGTGGTTAGCCAGTCATATGTTTTTAGTAAATGTTTCCATGCCATTTACTTCATTTATTTAGCTCTATACATGAAAACTATATTAATACATTTTTGCCAATTCTGATAAATATAGGCACTACAAGCCCTGTATAAATCCGGACCAATGCTCTTATCCACCATTATCATGGAAGAGTGGGACACGCAGAAGCAGCTGGAAGCCTGTAGGGCCTACCATGCAGACACGTGTTATGCAATACCTTGATTACAACACAGGGAGTTTGTACCTTTATGAAGTACTACGGAGTTCAGGGGAAGTTGCATTATTTATTTGCTGAAGAGTTGACGACTGTGTTTCTTTCACAGTGATACAACATAAAATCCTAGATTGGGCTCAATATGACTTTGAAAGATGTATTTTTAAGGTAAGGCATTTCATAGAAATGTGTGTTAGAAATAATTTTTGTTAATAATTTTACAACAGCTGAAGATAAACATGGTCACCACCACTTCATCTCAGACAGATGCTGCTGATCAGCTCGGAAACAGTCAGCCATTATTTTTCTAGTGACTAATATGTTCCTCATCTCTGGAGTCTGGCCCAGCATGTACAATTATTCTTACTCTACATGTTCCATGAATCCCCCTTTTTAAACCTTTTTTCAAGACTGTACTTCACAGATATTCTTAATATGTCTATAAGCTGTCTATTATGTAAATGTTATGCAGTGTATATTCCCTATACATTTCCTGCACACATCAAAGGTCAAAATGTGACTGTCATTCCTTACCTTTGGGTAAATGAAATAAAGTAGTATTCTTGTTTAAAGGATTTGACTGTAAAAGTTTTTTCCTGTTGTGGAAAATGCTTTTAATAACTGAGGGATGAGTCAAAATTACATTTGAGGTAGGGGTGTAACGGTACGCGTATCGTGTACTGAACGGACGCAGCACGGTGTCCGTAAGCAGATGTCGCTGTTTTACTGTCATAAATGTCTTTTTATTGTTGTTAGCATAACTGTTGCAAATAAACATACATTTTATATTTTAAAATATGCTATATAATATATAAAAAATAATATATATAAAACGTTTTAAAATATAAAATGTATATTTTTTATGCCGGTGTCCATCAGCGAATCTGCTGATGGACCGTGCTGCGTTGTCACGGGAACATCCCAGCTGAAGATAATGAGGAAATTACATCGCTCCCTTTGCTAAGTGCATTCAAAACGACTGCATAATGGCACGCACATGCCCTGCTCACTCCAAAGTCCCCACTCCAAGGGGATAGGGATGATCACTTCCATTTGGAATTTGCCCTTGAACCGTTCGGTACACGGTACCGTTACACCCCTAATTAAGGTAATGAACTGCATGCCACAGACGCTCGATGGATGTCATATTGAAAATAACCCGTAATATTCCTCGAACTACACTACATTTCAATGATCAGTTAGCAGTTTCATTACTATCATAAACACTCGCTTTCACTGTCTCTTTAAATCAATGTTCATTGTGTTTACTTATCTGCCTCTCCTCCCCTTCGAGTTACATACTTAAGGGGAATGACACACCCTACATTACACATGATGTTTATCTCTATGAAGTAGCAAGCGTAATCTCTGAAAATGCAAATCAAACCACAGCTAATGTGACTAGCAGTGTCATTTACTGTGAGAAGAGTTGTTCTTTCAGACTTAAGCCTAGCCTTCAATACTTAGTCACCCTACATTCAGTATAGCATGCGACTATTGCTTGTGGTTTTTGTAGTACATTTTACTTTAGACCCAAGTGGAAAAACACATTTTTTACAGTCCTGAGGATTCTAAGATTTCTGTACGTGTAAATGTTTTCCTTGAAAACTGACACCAATGTTCAGTGTTGCTTTTTCCTCAGAGTTCTTGTAGGAGACTGTTAGGTCAGAATTAACTGCTAAAATAGTTGCAGTCAGAGAAAGAATAAAAAGACAATTAAACATGGACACCAGATCAGTGGAATGGACCATGTTACTCCAATCTTGCTATTTTAGGAAATAGATAATCATCACTTGTGCTAAGGCTTTCAGTCTGTCTAACAAGACAGGCCAGGGCAGTTGTCCAGCAAAGTATAAGGGTTGTTTGTTAACTGTTGTCGATCTAGACTGTTTTAAAAGCTCAGTAACAGCAATTATATGTAAAAAACTATGAGCATTTTTTTAACACACTGTTCTGTTATAAGTTAGGGGAGGGAAATTGGTAATAGGAAATGGGCTCCATCTGCAGATAGCATTCTTTAACATGTCTTTGCAAAGAGTTGAACAAAAAACAAACAAACAAACAACAGCCATTTTTAACAGCAGAAGTCACTAGAGTTTCTAAAACAGGACACCATGTTCAGTATACAGAAAGATGAATGTTACATTTGATACTTTTGTTACTACCATGTCTTTGTTTCCATCTATTTAGCTTGTGACAATAATATCTACCATTTGTACTCCTTTTTTGGATTTTAGACATTCATAGACATTTAAATTTTCTTCATCAGTAAAGTTATTCAAAGTTGTTAAAGAGCTATAATAAAATCATCACTGCAAGTTTTTAGGTTTTTTATGTTAAAGTTTTATATTTTCGTAGGTTGGAAATTTTTACTTGGGTATGCTGCTTTATTATATTTTTTTAATGGGAATTTGTGGAATAGTTTTATGTTATTTGTATTGTTTAGTTGAAGACCCTCTCAACTCTCTCACTCTTCTTCTTGTTTGAAGGGAAAAACAATGTGGGCTGTGTGACATTTTCCTTTTCACAATCTGTCTGCCGGCCAGTGGAAGAATGCCTGTCAGTTCACCACTTGCGCCTCTGACTCCTTCTCCTGTATGAGCAGTAGGAGGGTTCTCTTTTTTTCTTTTTGAAAGACAGACTAGTCTCCTGAGATGCTTACTTACATCCACAGAAGGACAAGCCCTCACAAATCGATATCCCAGCTGCTGTATTTTTCTTTCCTAACTGCAAAATCCAGTTACCATGGAAGCCAGCCACAAGTGTTTAGGAAGTCTTTTTCTTCCTCTTTTGTGCTAATAAATCACACCTCAGGTGTTTTTTCTTCCAACCTTATTTGAAACTTTCCACATTGCCTGTTTAGTAAAGAGTTAATTGAAACCTCATGTAGCTGAGATATGTGCACTTGTCTTTGAACTCACTGATCAAGTCACAAAGTAAATGGTGACTTCACTCAAAAAATGGAAAATCTCATTTATCAAGACTACAGAGTTACTTTCTTATGATGGAAATTCCCTTTTTAATATCCATCAAACAATGTGTTATGCAACATATTTAAAAATTCATGATGCTGTGTTGGGATGATTGCTGTGTTGCTGTTTTAGCTGGTGTTTTCCTATAGCTTTTTTATTTCAGCCTTTGATGGGAATGCTTTGTTGCATCACACAGTAGCTTAGATAACAAAAACTGTTTATGAAAGGTTTACTTGGTTTTGCGCCAAGTCACAGAAACTGCTTCTATATTTTGATGTCTTTTGCTGACCACAGAGTCCAATTTAGATTTTGGAAAGGCACAGTTCTTCATTAAATCCGTTCAACCTGCAGCTGTAACCGCTTGGTGAGAGACATTAAAAAAAAGACTGACCGTTCCATTAAAAAAAAAAGCCTTTCTCTTGATTTACAGAAATGACCATTTCATGTTTTTGAGTACTTGGTTGTTCATTTGTTGGTTTGTTTTGCCTTGTGAAAATTCTGGACATTTTAAAATCCATAATAGTCTTTAGGTCATATGAATGAACGCTTGTCATTCTAGAACTCTATACAAAGTGTATCCATGTTGGAATAAACCCACATAATTGCAGTGCTTGCATTTCCAGTGTGGTACAGTAAGGATACCCTTTTACTCTGCCACATGTTCATCCACAACCGCATTCTCATTCCAAGTTCAAAATCTTTGACTTTAGCTTGCATTACTTGCTTGAGGTTTTTTTTTTTTTAATGAAAGACACCCCTCTCTTTTCTGGTTTATGTTGTCGGGAGGAGGGGGATGACTACTTCATGTTCTCCTACACTTTTCATGAAAAATTATGTTCTACAGCAATGGTTTTTCAACCTTTTTCAGGCCAAGGAGCACTTTAATGCCTGGCCATTGCAAAGTCAAATTTTTTTATTATTTTTTTAATTATTTTTTTACTTAATGCAATTGTATTGTGTAAGAGAGAAGGAGAGACAGTGTCTCTTATAGCATCTTTAACTTTGGTTAAAGTTAATTTAATGATGTGTTTTTAATGCATGTACCACTGTTCAAGAGTTTGGGGTCGTTTTTTGTTTTAGCAAAAGTCTCTCATGCTCACCAAGGCTGCATTTTTTTGTATCACAAATACAGTAAAAACAGCAATATTGTGAATTATTATTACAAATGAACATAACGGCTTTCTATTTTAATATATTAATATATAATTTTTTTTTAATGCCATTTATTCCTGTGATGTCAAGGCTGGCTTAACAGCAGCCATTACAGTCTTCAGAGTCACATAATCCTTCAGAAATCATTCTATTACTATGATTTGATGTTTAAGATATTTTTTTATATATCTTATTATTATTATTATTATCAATGTTGAAAACAGTTGTTCTGCTTAATATTTTTGTGGAAACCATGTTAATTTTTTCATTAGTTTTGTAACATTATAAATGTCTTTACTGGAATCTTAAAGGGGACATCGGATGCCCATTTTCCACAAGTTGGTATGATTCTTTAGGGTCTTTATGAAATGTCTTTAACATACTTTGGTTAAAATTCCGCAATGGTTGTGTAAAACAACACCCTTTTTACTTTGTCAAAAAACTGCTCTGTTCAGTGACCCGTTTCAGTGCATGTCTCTTTAAATGATAATAAGCTTCTGTTCACCCCACCCCTCGCTTCTGTGGGGCATGTCCACACAAGACACATGATTTGCTGCCTTGGTCTTATTCATATAGCTAGCTAATAGCTATCTAGTAGAATGCGACTGCAAATTGAAACAGCTCGCTGGATGACACAGTTTCAGACTCAGACAGCCCATAACAAACTGGCTGCGTATTTTCTTTTCAACTTTTCTGAGCTGGCAGACATGCCAGAAACCTAACTAAATGCAAAAAAAAAAGCAAAAAAAGTGAACAATTTCATCCAGTGTCCCCTTTAATAGATCTTTGATGAATAAAATTATTAAAGTGTATATTTAAAAACAAAAATCTTATATACCCCAAACTTTTAAATGGTAGTGTATTTAACACAAATGTAAACATATTTCACAAATGTGAGGTTAAACTGTTTTTGACAGACCTCCCTTGTTGAAGATTTCTGTTCTATATCATAAGGTACACAGGGCAATGGAATGTTTAGGCCACTATATTTGCTGAGCTCAGCATCTCATATAGTCTTTCAAAACTCAACCCACATGGTCTCATTGCATAGGAATGTAGATCTACTTCTAAAGGTCTTCATGTAGTCTTAAGAGTCTACTGAAATGATTTAGCTTCATTCCTTCTGACGCATTTACAGTTCACGTAGGCCTAGATACGTCCTGGAAGAATTTGGTGTTAGTCCATATAATTAATTATAAATAAATAAATGGGATGAAATGCATTAAGATGCTGTTATATAAATCTAATGCCATATGTTGAAGTACCTTCTGATATTCAGTGTTGCGTAAGATGTTCTCCATGTACTTAAATTTTCCAGACTCTCCAGTAAATTTGGGGAAAGAATTTTAACCATGCACCTTTGCCTGATTATCAAGGTGTCTGGGATTACTTGATGTGAGCTTGAAGGCAGTAACCTCTTCTTTGCCTTTTTATCTATCTACTATATACGTCAGAACCCATTAAATGCATTTTTACAGTCTGGCTACAGACGTGAATTGTAGTTGGCTTAAGGGTAAACACGGCTGGAAGTTTTTTCAGAGGTGGAGCAGGTCAACGAGTCCTGCTGATAGGATGTTTATAATGAAGTGAAGAACTGTAAAACCGGTTTAGTTTACAGTGTTAAAGTTAAAGTGTCCAGTTAAGAGTTTCACAACATGGGTACATTGAATAATGCTGACATAGAACAAATTGAAACTTTATGCTATTTTATATATATATATATATATATATATATATATGAAAACGGAGCCTTACTAGAGTAACCCTACTGACAGGACATTCCTTGTTAAAACATATAATATGTCTGGCCTTCAGTTTCTCACCCTGCAATTATTTTTATTGATAATACAAGAATCATTGTGTCATAAATCAGCTTTAATTTTGCAGTAACAATACGTGTCTTCTTTCGCCCCTTAGAGTCTGAACATTCAGGTGGAGGATGTTCGTATACGCCCCATCCTGTCATCATATCGTAAGCGCATCCCAGTGACAGAGGGCTATGTGGAGGTGAAGGATGGAGGCAAGTGGAAGCAGATTTGTGATGATGAGTGGATTCAAATGAACAGCAGGGTTATCTGTGGCATGTTTGGCTTTCCTGGAGACAAGAGATACAACACCCGTGTGTACAAGTGAGTTCTCAGTTGCCCTTCAGTTGTGATGTCTTTTGTGCAAATATTCCTTGAGAATATAGATTTATTTCTACATAAACGCAAAAGTCATTTTGGTGACCTCAGAAAAACGTAGAATTGTAATATTTTACATGGAGTTACTCCTCTTGAGATAATAAAAATCCTACTCCATTCAACTCTCACTACAGCAAAATGGAAATACAGTGCACATGGAGTTTAATAGTTTGATTGTAGTTTTATTTTGAATGTACACTGACAAATATGTTTCACATAAAAATATGGTAATGTTTTCGGTTGAATTCCATCCCATGATTCGATCTATGGAACAAAGCAAATGTTTCAATCATAGTGCTACTATAGTGTATCAATTCTTAATAGCTTTGATGCATCTTTTGTTGTCCAGGGACCCCTGGGGTCCTTAAAGGTACTGCAGGGTCTGTGTTAGCTGACATATGAAACATATACAAATTTCGTAAAATATATAGAGGTTTTAGTTTTGTAGACAAGTGAACTAAGTTATCCAATATAAGAGTTTCATCACAAAACTATTTTATTTTATTTCATTTTTTTACTGAATGAGGATGGACTGAATGTTCAGGGAAAATCATCCTAAACTACGGATTAAAAAGCAGGATATATCCTATGATGTTGGTAGAGAGAATGTCCAAGTGTGCGTTTTTACTCTACTTTTAGTAGTGTATTTCTAAACGTACTGGATAATACAGTAGAGGAAATCTTTTTATATTAGAGCTTCCGTTGTTTAGAATTTCTAATTTATGCTTACATTTTCATTTATAAAAAATTGAAGTAAAACCACTGGTTACCTCTCAAGCATGTCTAGGCAAGTGAACCTTATTTGAATCACATCATGAAGGATGTTTCTAGAGAGTCCTTGAAGAATTTCCTCGCAGATAAATCTCTGCAGTACTCCTACTAGAAAATAGGCAAATAAATAGGAAAATCTGCCGAGGGCAACTCAAACTTATACTTTCTGCTAAGCTATTACATTCCATACTGTATTCGTAATGTATAACTCGAGTAAATCTTCATGAGCACTTTCATAACTATGTGGAAATCAGCACTAAAGACTAGTTAGACTAGATAATAATTAATCTGCTACATGAGAAAACACATAGGCACAATGGAAATTAAAGCTTAATATTTGGTTGTATTCTCAGACGCTTCAGCTAAGCTACGTGCTTCCCCTCACATGGTGTGCCTTATGAAATGTGCAGGCGCTGTCTGTTTTTTTTTAAATCGGTGCTTGATGTTGGGGGGAGGGGGACACATAGCCAAAGGCTGTAGTTTTTTCAGCATGGAGCCAAAATGGGCTTCTTTTCAACTACCTCTGTCTGCCCTGTGGCTTTAAACCGTGCTTTCATAAGAAAACTTGGACTATCCTTTCAGAGGACCGTGCATGAATGGCTCCTGTAAATAATATGGCTCTTTCCCTGGCTGGAACAAGCAGACGATGTTCTCAGATGATAAAGCACCGGTTTGGAAGTATAACTGCTTTCCCTACAGCTGTTCCGCAAACAATATAAATTAACTGCATGGTTATATGTTCAAGCTTTTGTAACAAAACGTTAGATCAAATCTGTGAGTTAAATGCTATGTCTGGCATTTCTTTTGTATCTACCAAAGTCTGTGTGTGTGTGTGTGTGTGTGTGTGTGTACATATGTGTTTTCCCAATAGTGGTTGTAGTAGGGTCCTGAAACAGACTTTGGAGCAATTCCAGTGTGAGACGTTCTCTCCCCCCCGAGTCTAAACAAATGTGGATTGTGGATTTTTTTTGTGAGTGACAGCCAGTATACTTCTGACGGGGAACTGTAATCATCATGGCATTTCACATGAAGCTTGTTAAATATTCTGTTTGTAGGATGCGCACCATTTTTCCTGCAAGAATGTATGATGTCACTTCATCAACGTTTCATCTTTTTACAGTTCAGTGTGTATCACATCTTTAATGCAGTCATGAATCATTTACTAGCCATATTATGACTAGGATCTTCCACTAGGGCCTATACATGAGTTTTGTTTTAGTAATGTTTATTCAGTTCAATTCTTAAATCCCCTGTGCTTTATTTCTCAGGATGTTTGCCCACCGGAGAAAGCCAACATACTGGGATTACTCCATAAATTGCACCGGAAATGAAGCTCATTTGTCTAGCTGTAAGCTGGGCCACATGCTCTCCATTAAAGCCAATAGCACGTGTGAGCAGGGCAGTCCTGTGGTAGTCAGCTGCGTCCCTGGCAGAGCTTTCGCCCCGACTCCCATGGCAGGATACAAGAAGGCCTTCAGACAGGAGGTGAGGCCAGATGATGTATTTCTTCCAAAAAATGCAAGAAGCCACACGTCCACATGAGGTATTGCTTTGTGCTGAACTTCTGACTCTCACCTTTATGAAAACTATTAAGTATGGAACAGAGCTCAGCACAATTTATTTCCATGATGATAGTGAATCTTGATCTAGACTAAGCGGTTACTTTAAAGTGAATCGCCTCTTACTTATTTAAAGAAGTTTATATGGCAAAAGTGGCAAAAGTTTTCGAGTCCAATATTTTAAGTTGCCACAAACTGTGATTATATGAATACTAATGTTAGAGAGTGAAGAAGAGGATATTTTTGAATCTCTAAAGCACTGTGATGACAGACATTTTAGCCAAAAATGGCATCACTCTTTCCAAATTACATATTTAAGTGGTCCATGTGGAAGCTTGCCTGTTACATACCATTCAGCGAGGTCAGTGAGTTCATTAGCATGATACAGATCTGCACCATTTAAATGTATTCCTGAAATTATTCCTATAGAATATATAGATTGATTTTATGGTCAAAGATGAAGCATTACATGAAATGAATACTATTATCCAGCAATGATATATTAAATTGATAAAGTGACAGTATGAATTTATGATGCTACAAAAAAAAATCTATTTCAAATAATTTCTTTCCATTTCTTTTGAACAATGTACTGTGGTTGCCAAAAACATATTAGCAAGCACAACTGTTTTGCGGGAGAGAAATGGATTTATTAACTTTTATAATCTTTTATAATGATGTTAAGCTTATGATGTTTTGAGGTTTGTCATGCACATCTGCCATAAGAGTTGCCTGAATTATTGGAAAACTTCTCAAATGTGACCCTGGACCACAAAACCAGTCTTATGTCACTGGGGTATATTTGTAGCAATAGCCAAAAATACATTGTATGGGTCAAAATGATTGATTTTTCTTTTATGCCAAAAATCATTAGGACATTAAGTAAAGATCATGTTCCATGAAGATATTTTGTAAATTTCCTACTGTAAATAATAGTATAGTAATATGCATTGCTAAGAACTTCATTTGAACAACTTTAAAGGCGATTTTCTCAGTATTTAGATTTTTTTTGCACCCTCAGATTCCAGATTTTCAAATAGTTGTACCTATCCTAACATCAAAGGAAAGCTTATTTATTCAGCTTTCATATGATGTATAAATCTAAATTTCGAAAAATTGACCCTTATGACTGGTTTTGTGGTCCACGGTCACAAATATGAATTTCCTTCAACTAGCTTATAACCAAAGAGTTTCATCTCTTCTGCTAAGAGGAGTCATTCTCTTCCTCTTCCTTCACAGCAACCCCTGGTGCGTCTCAGAGGTGGCGCTGTAGTTGGAGAGGGGCGTGTGGAGGTGTTGAAAAATGGAGAATGGGGCACGATCTGTGATGACAACTGGAATCCCGTAGCAGCTACTGTGGTGTGTCGTGAGCTTGGATTTGGAAGTGCCAAAGAGGCTCTTTCTGGAGGTCAACTTGGACAAGGTGCAAATAGTTGAATTGATCAGAAAGTTCTAGACAGAACATTACAACCACCCTGACTTCTGTGCATTTGATTGGGCCCTTTTTAAGTATTCATAGCACAAGGTGCTCTAGGGAAATGGAGGACTAAATTTGATATATTGCTTGTTATAATGAAAGTCATTGCCATCAGTGTGTTCACTACAGACACTATCTTTCTAGCACACCTTTATTTTGCAACTTGAATATAACTGCTTTTATGACTCCTGGGGCATCTGGAATCCCCAGGGGGCCGCAAGGTGTGGGAGGAAAAAAAAAATAGAATTTGAGTTGTTTCTCTTCTACAATGGTGTTTTGGTGCCACATGAATAAATAAATGAATGAATAAATAAATAAATAAAATATTACAAGAATAAAGTTATAGAAGTAGCAATACAAGATTAAAGTCATAATATTTTGAAAATAAAGTCAAAATTACGAGAATAAAGTGAAAATAGTTTTCACTTAATAGTTTTTTTTACATGGCATTAAAATGCTGTCATACTCTACAGTTTACATCTTTTTTGGCTTTAGTACAATATAAATATAAGCAATTTAAAACCCAGTTTTTAAAGGGGCATGAACTGATATGACTGGGTAACGTCTTTGCATATGAAACAAATATTACACGTGGAACTCTTTCATGTTTTTACTATTAGTAGAAAACAAGTCATTTTGGAGTCATTTTGAGTTCAGAAATTTAAGGTATGTTTTTATAGTACAATGACCTTTTATATGTAAGAAATCAGGGAAAATTGGATTTTATGATTCCATATTATATTAACATATTTTTTGCCGTTGTTCACACAAATGGATCTTGAAAAATGTATAGATGACTTTATATGTTATGAAATGGGTCCCCATGGGGATCATCATGTTTAGGGGTTTTCAGACCCCTGGCCTAAATAATATATTAATGCAATAATTAATACATACGTACAATACAATATATCTGAATGTTTTGTAGTAGTCCCACCATGCTATGTCAATTATAGGTGTTTGGTTTTGACAAATTGCATGGTTCCATGTTTGTTTTAGGTCACTAATCTCTATAGTTGTCCTAAAAGTGATCCAAATGATATGGTAGATCATGGTCATATAGCCTCTGGATGGATAGTTCCCCTTCAGGAACTCGAGCTGCGTCGAAACGCTTTGGGAACGCCTTCAGCGTGATCACGCTCTAAATCACATGAGTAATCAGTCCAATGGAAGGACGAGACGTCACGGGCGGGGTGACGTAACGACATAATGACCAGGAAGCTTAAAAGCACGTGCGGTGGAACCAGCGTCAGCTTGGTCAGTCGCCATCTGTTTGTGAGTCTTATTTAGTGTTGTTTGTCCACTTATAAGCTCCATTATGTCAAAGCTTCAGTCGAAAGAAGCATTTGGGCGAGCAGGCAGCGTTCAGGCTGTGTGTTCCTCCCTGCCCGTGCTATATTTCGGGTGGGGACACAGTTTGTTTGTTGTCTGCTTGGGAGTGAAGCACGCAGAGTCAGCTCTCGAGGGAGGTTTCGCATATGGTCCGGTGGAGGGAATGTAGATGGGCGAGTCCCATTTTCTTCCTTCCTTCGCCCGCTCTCGGGGTTTCAGAAGCCCGCGCTGCGGTCCTTCCCCCCGGGGAGAGGGCGCGATGCTCCGCCTGTCTTTCTCCGAGGAGATTGATACGGAGTGTGTCGAAGAGCTCGCCAGTTGCACAAGCAACAGTTACACAAGCATATTATGCTAGCAACGGATGTGCCCCTCACCGGTTGAGGAGCGGTCATGAGTGGCCGCTCAGCCCGCGGTCTGTGTAGCGGCCGCCATCTCATGTGGGACTTCAACTGCCTGGAGATGCTGGCCGTGTTTCTAGCAAAGTTGAAACACGTTCTCCCGGACCTAAGAGGTCGCCATGTGTCGGTGCGCACCGGCGACACAACGGCGGTCTCTTATATCAACCACCAGGGAGGTCTGCATTCGCGCCCCCTACATGTTTCCTACTCGGTGCGCTGAGGCCTTCGGCCAGAGAAGCTTATGCTAAGCTGTGGATCAGGATGCTATTCCAAAGCCTCGAGTCCTCTGATCTCCCCTCTCTTTTGGGGGTCAAGACTCACTCCTTCTGAAGTTGGCCTTTGAGCGGGATGTCCCCGCCTACTTTGTCAGGTGCCTACCTGCATTTTGCGCCACTCCTGGCTCCTTCTCTTGCTTTAGCTGTGCTCTTCCACACTAGGCAGGGACTTGTAAGTCTGGCGGCGTGGGCATTCTCGTTTCCGAAGCGTTTCGACGCAGCTGAAGTTCCTGAAGGGGAACGTCTCAGGTTACGCATGTAACCATGGTTCCCCGAAGGGAACGAGACGCTGCGTCTCGGTGCCATACTTCCGGCATCCCTGCAAGCGCTTGCTTCATTCCTAGAAGCTGACGCTGGTTCCACCGCACGTGCTTTTAAGCTTCCTGGTCGTTACGTCATCCCGCACGTGACGTCTCGCCCTTCCATTGGACTGATTACACATGTGATTCAGAGCGTGGTCACGCTGAAGGTGTTCCCGAAGCGTTTCGACGCAGCATCTCGTTCCCTTCGAGGAACCATGGTTACATGTGTAACCTGATATGGTTTAAGCTGAAAATATCAATTCTTTCTCTCTTGAAAACAGTAATTCCTTCAATTCTTTCAAAAATGCACACATTAACTATTTAAAGTAATGCACTATGATTCTTGTGATAAATTGTTTTTTTCCCCCTATGTTACCATCATTAGATCTGTGTTTAAATGTATGACTCTTGTCATACCTTTAAACATGCTTCACTGTTTGAGCTACAGGAAATAATTATGACTAAATATATGTTTATGTCTTTTTATGGGTGTGTCTCTGTATGAAAACTTGTATTTTCCAGGAATGGGCCCTGTACATATGAATGAAGTTAAATGTTCTGGCTTTGAGAAGTCTGTCACTGAGTGCCCCTTCAGTATGGACAAAGACTCTGAAGGCTGCAGTCATGAGGAAGACGCAGGCGTGAGGTGCAATATTCCTGCCATGGGCTTTCAACAGAGGGTAAGAACTCACTGTTTTATGCGTCTGTGGTACCTTTAAGTGACTGAATATTGAAATTAATTTTTACTGTCATAGTCATAGTACATGGCCACTGTGCTCTTCATTATTGCAGCTGCGTTTGAGTGGAGGTCGTAACCCCTTCGAAGGCCGTGTGGAGGTTCTAATGGAGCGCAACGGTTCTCTGGTGTGGAGGACTGTGTGTGGTGAGGGCTGGGGCACAATGGAGGCCATGGTGGTCTGCAGACAGCTGGGCCTGGGTTTCGCAAGCCATGCTTTCCAGGTATGTTTACTCTCAAAACCCCACCAGAAATGTACGTTTAAGTCTCACATTAAGGACTGTCCCACTGTGCTTAACCCTTGGCTACCAGAGTTGCAATAACCAAGATAATCAGGGTTTAGGATGACCCAGGGTTAACAGTTTCAAGTGTGATCCTTTTACACTGCTGACACCTCAACAGACTGTTGGTAAGATATGTCTATCCCTCTCATCAGGTCATCCCTTGATCTTAGTAAATTGGATGCTGGCCCTTTGAAGAAATTCATGGTATTCCAACTTCACATTACTATTCAGCTCTTTTTGTATAAGCAGGGATGGTGGAAGACTGCTGTTAGTGAAATCAAAGCTGTGTGGGCTGAAAGTTTTGCAAAAGCTTGAGTAATCTCTACTTGTAAAGTAGCTTTATAAAAACCTAATCATATCAGTTCTGGAATGTTTCAGGCCAGTTCAGTCTTTATTGATCATCTTGTGACAGCTGTATTAACTATTCCTGCTGGTTGTAAATAAGAAATCGCAGCATTCCATTCCTCAGGCACGTTGTCTAGTCTAATGACATCGCATCTGTCAATTCACAGATGGGATTTTGTAAACAGAGCCGACTGGTGTACCTTCAAAAGAATGTCCCCTGATTCTGTTTGTCAAATATGTCCATAAAGAAACAGTTTTTCTGTGTTTCTCCCAGCAGTGCTCTTTCTCAACTGACTTGGGGAAAGTCAGTTGTCTTTTTACAGCTTGGGACAAATGAGTTGCTGCAAGGAAACATATGTACTTGTATATCTTAAGTCTGAAATGAATCCTAGTTCTGTTAGAATGTGATGTGTTTTCACATTGCGTTGATCTGTTATGCAGAGCTCCGCTTGAAGTCGTCCTGTGAGACTGATGGTTCTGATAGAGAATAACGGTAATTAGTAGAACAGCCACCTGTTTAAGACATGTTTGTTTTCCTCAGATTAACCTTCTTAAATACATGCTTTCTGACAGTTATAGATGTCTGTGTTTACGGTTACCAAGAGAAACTACGGTTACTCCCTTCTGGTTTGACAGTGTTAAAGATAAACCGTTACACCTGGGAAGCATTTAAGAGAGTTATAGACTCTCTGTTCCAAGAGGAAATTATATCTCTTCATCAAATGGATCTTAAATAGATAATAAGCTAGAACAAAACAGTTGACTCCCGCAGGGTTGGAAAAAATGAGAGGTCTGCTTTTGAAGATGTTACTGTTGTGTTGACAAGTGATTTACGGCTGGAAAATGGTTACACAATATGGACTGTTTGTGTTTCTTTTAAATAATGAAATAGTTTGATGGGAAACGGATTGGCTCACGACTTTACAGCGTAGGTAACTTAAAGTATAGTTGCAAAGAGAACAATTTGTTGCTCTGGATATTAAGTTTAACTATCCTATGGCTACTATTTAGTGTTTTGACTTTTCCACTGATTTGATTGCTAAGCTAGGTCTAGGGTAGAGCCCTGCGCGGGACGGATTTTTCAGTCCCGCTCCCGCAAGATTCTGTCCCGCGCCCGCCCGCTCCAGCAGAAATATATCTTATCTGTTCCCGCTCCCGCCCGCGACATTCATGTTTTGTCCCGCTCCCGCCCGCAAAAGCCCGCATAAAAGTAATCTATATTTTTTTTTTTTCAGTACATCGAAGAAATTTACATGAAATGGTTCTGTAACATCTCCTAAGCTCCACAACATCCCAGCATAAACACTATAACCGATCAAATATTTGTTATTTAGGCTAAGCATCAACATTCACAAAAAATTTTTATTTTTAACAGAAAAGCAAGCATGGGGTGCTGCGTGCATGGCATGGCAGAATGCGAGCAGTGCACTTCCTTTATTATAACTAAAAGCTGACATCAGTTAATCGCGATCTCATAAAGCTCTGTTATAACACAATAAATATATGGTCGCTGAGGAAATACTACAACTTTGCGCTGTGGATCGCCGGATCGGCTTTCACCGTGGACGAAGCGGAGTCCAGCCCGGGGTCGTCATATGTGGTTGCTGCAAGTGCAGGTCTCTAGTCTAGGGTGCTGAGGTCTTTTCTCCATTAGAACAAAGAAGTCCCTTAGGTTTTGATAGGGCGACATGCAATAGCAGCATCTTGTGGTTATTTTACGTTTTACTCTTAGTGTTTACTCTTTCTCTGTTGACATTTTCCCTCAGTTTTGTTTTTTAACATCTGTTCTTTCATAAGGGTGCATTCAGTGTATGCATTTTTTTCCTTTACGCCAGTCTTATAACGACACCTAGTGATGTGAATGTAGTATCATGAAAAAGCTAACGTTTTCAGTTACAGATACCACTTGATAAATGCTCTATTCACTGAATTAGATTTTATTTTTAGATTTTCAGTTTTCATTTTAATTTCAATTTGTTTTTTGTAATTTTGAAATGTGCCATTGTCTACTGTATAATATGTGCATAATATGGGTAATTGCATGTTTCTATTTATGTATTTGTGTTAGTCGCCAAGGCAACATTTATTCGTTTTTGTTTAGGTTTTTTAAAGTTTAAAATCCTTTAAAATGATTTATTTCAGCTTTATTTCAATCAATGAAAGCAATTTTTAATAGTTGTAATTTTAGATTTAATTAACAATACCAACACTGTACTGAGATAAAGCAAGTATTATATACATCTTAGGTACGCCTCATACATGTCTGCTCCCATGATGCAACTTGCTTCATGTAAAATAAAACAGCTTTTACTAGGCTATGATGATATTTGATATTTTTATCATTTGAGTCTACTCATGTGAATATACATTTTTCAAAAGTATTTTATGTTTAAAAAAAGAATAAGTTTTAAACATATTTCGAATGAGTTAAAATTACTGGGTGCATCTTTAATAATGTAACAATCTGTACATTGATAAATGCTGTCTTTATATTCGGTGTATTTGCACTTCCTTTAATTCCCCCTGTGGATTGGATGAATGATTTGAGCGGAGGTGTAATTATGTGTTTGTACAGGAGACATGGATCTGGCCTGGTGCAGTGAATGCAGATTCAGTGGTAATGAGTGGGGTGAGGTGTGCAGGAACAGAGATGTCTCTCTACCACTGTCTGCATCATGGAGAATATCTCAGCTGCCCTAAAGGTGGAGGCCGCTTTGCTGCTGGAGTTTCCTGCTCTGAGAGTGAGCTTATTATCATCATATTCAAATCCAGTTATTCTTATATTTTTACATTTGTATTAATTTATTTTTATGACTTGAACTAATTTGTTTCTGGACAAAACACTGACCTCTAATGGTTAAGTTGAAAATAACATGCAAGCCTGTTTGCATTGTATAAACACTAGCACATATATACCCTTTCTGCTCCATTTGTACTTACTAAATTAAGGAAACAAGCTTTTCGGTATGCCATGCCTAGTGATAGATGCAAAGTTTGTTGTCAGTGTGTACTTTTAAATCTTTGATCTGTGAGCTGTTAAAGGAAGAATCAAAATGCATTTTCTTTTATATGTATTGGTATTGTGTTGTTTTGTTATTGTAATACTGTGAGAACTTCTGTGGCTGCTCATCTTGGCCAGGACACTGAAAAATAGATTTTTAATCTCTGAAAGTGAATTTCCTGGTAAAATAAAGGACAATAAATAATGTAGCTTGTGGTGTAATATGTGTTTAAAACCCATCACTTTCAGATAATATGAAGTTGAAAACCAAGAAGAAACATGCATAAACTATTCTTGACACCATTCGACATCTGTTTTAAAACTTTAGCTAAGTTATTTTTTTTTATGTTCCCTGCAGCTGCCCCAGATCTAGTGCTCAACCCCCAGGTGGTGGAACAGACCACATACTTAGAGGACCGTCCTATGTTCATGTTACAGTGCGCTTATGAGGAGAACTGCCTGGGCTCCACTTCCAGTTCCACCCCAGCCAACTCCTATCGCCGGCTTCTCCGCTTCTCCTCCCAGATCCACAACAATGGACAATCTGACTTCAAACCCAAAGCCTCCAGAGAGAGCTGGGTTTGGCATGACTGCCACAGGTGAGGGGTCAGATAACTGACATCTGAAATCATATTAATATGATTTCTAAAGGATCATGTGTCACTGAAGACTGGAGTGCATTCAGGCTGCTGAAAATTCAGCATCACAGGAATAATTAAGTTTTGAAATATATTAAAATAGACAGTATTTAAAACTGTAATGCTATTTTACAGTATTACTGTTTTAACTGTATTTTTGATCAAATAAATGCAGCCTCTGTTGAGCATAAAAGAGTTCATTCAGAAACATAAAATAATCTTACCAACCTCAAATTTTAAAACGGTAGTGTATATTTCTACTTGTAGTTAGATTTATTTTCTTTTTACTGTTTCAGGCACTATCACAGCATGGAAGTATTCACCCACTATGACCTACTTAGCAACAACGGCACCAAGGTGGCAGAGGGACACAAAGCAAGCTTTTGTCTAGAGGACTCAGAATGTGATGAAGGTATGAAAGAATGTGCCTGTTTTTGTAGCCCACAATAGTAAATAGAATTTCACCTCACTCTAACTCTGTGTATTATTGGTATTGAAATTGAATTATTAAATTTACAGTAATGTGATCAACTTTTATGATATGCTCTTTGTATTGTTAACTTTATTAGGAATTGAGAAGAGGTACGAGTGTGCAAACTTTGGTGAGCAGGGGATCACAGTGGGCTGCTGGGATACATACAGACATGATATTGACTGCCAGTGGGTGGACATTACAGATGTTAAACCGGGAGACTACATATTCCAGGTAATTTCCAGGCATTTCCAAAATAGTAGTAATTTTAGTACCAAAGAAATTCTTTTGAATTCTGTTATCCTGGTTCTTGGAAACAGACATTGGGATTAATTGTTTTTACTGACTGTATTCACTCTTTCTGACAGATCGTAATTAACACCAATTATGAGGTTGCAGAGTCAGATTACACCAATAACATTGTCAAATGCAGATGTCGATATGATGGTCACCGTATATGGATGTATAATTGCCATATAGGTAAACAAACATTTATGAATTATGCCTCTTCACATTGTCTTGTCATGAAAAATGTTTTCACATGCCGTCATTTTGGGTTTTACTAGTCCCCTTACTAGTCCCCTCACACAAATATGTATATTTTCTACTAAGTTTAACTACCAAAAAGTGTCTAAATACTACATTTTATAATATACATTTTATAATTTGAAACTTATCTTTTTTGTTTTATTTGAAAAGTGTGCTTGTTCTTTAAAAATGAAATGTAAATGTAAAATGTACATTACCACTTAAATATTTTGGTAAATTTTTTTTTATTTTATAAAAATTATTTTTAATTATTTAAAAAAATATATTTTATTCAGCAAGTATGCAGTAAATTGATCAGAAATGACCATGAACACTTTACTAATGTCAGAAAATATTTCTATTTCAAAGAAATTCTGTTGTATTGAACTTTCCATTTGTCAAAGAATTCTGAAAAAATTGTTTCCACAAACATATCAAGCAGCAAAGCTGTCTTTAACATTGATAATAATAAGAAATCCATCATATTTGGATCATGTGACACTGAAGATTGCAGTAATGGCTTCTGAAAATTCAGCTTTTGCCATCACAGGAATAAATTACATATTAAAATATATTTTAAAAAGAGTTATTTTAAATTGTAATAATATTTCACAATATTACTGTTTTTACAGTTAAATGCAGCCTTGGAGATTTCATTCAAAAATGTTCAAATTCTTACTGACACCTTCATAAATTTCAAAGTAAAATAATATATGTTTGTATAATATAGTACCCTGTATAGCTGTGATTCACTGTGATTCTGTCTCTTTTAGGGGGCTCCTTTAGTGCAGAGACAGAAGACACCTTCCCTGGCCTGATCAACAACCAGGTGACCCATAGGTAAAAGAGTGGCGCTGAAGAATATCCAGAAACCACGGCCAACCAGTGAGATTATCAAGTGCCCTGAACCACTACACCTCTCTAGAGGGCCTTTCATCTCAGCAGTAATTCCATGGTTCTCTTTCAATTATGCTCAGTGTCACCACATAGCCAGCACAGTCAGTCCTCTACTGTTTTACAGGACTAAACATCACTTTTTCAGTTGAGAACTCAGATTTGAGGCAGGAACTGACTCTGAAAACAGCTCTTTGGCTGAGATTAACAGACTGAAATGCTGTTTTTCCCTCTCACCGCTGAGCCAGTAGCAATTCTGAAACCTCATTCTTTCTTTGTTTGCTGCTGGTGTTGAAGATGAAACTGTGGAGAACTCTCAAGTGAACTCACTTCAGACATGAAAGGAACTCTGGTGCACTTTTTTTTTTTTAATTGACAGGACTTGTGGTTTAGGTCTTTTTGTAAGCGTTTTGATAAGGTGAGAGGACTTTCCTCAGATGAGTCTTCTGAATGAATATTACATAAATCTACAGAATAATAAAGGCATGAAGAGACCTTTTTCTTTTTGTGTGTCATGCATTTCAGCTAAATACTTTGGCGTTTCGAAAACCAAGCTGATGACGTCTGCTTATAGATATTATTGGCTATTATTCAAGTACCTTATGGGTTTGTAGTGGAAACAACGGATGCATTAGAAAGATATTATGAGCCTTACAATATTTTCTATCAATGTCCAATTTCATCAGTATTTTCAGGAATTATGTTGTTACATTATGAATTGCAGTGTAAGAAAACTTAAGCCTACCAGTTCAGATAAGTGGTTCATAAACACTGGCATCCTAGGTGCAGGTGACCCTGTGCAAACTCTGTTAGTTTTGTTTTGGGTTTTTGCCCACCCTGTTCTTGTTGTTATTTTGAATTCACTGACGGTGGACAATCATGCATTATTTACTCTATTGAATCTGACTGGAAACATCACAAGCAGTCTGATCCTTTCCAGCTATTCATGCAAGAGTATTCATAGTATTTCATCATGCAAGTATTAAATAACTTATTTTAAGACAGGGATTTGAGATGCTATTTCATAATTTCTTTGTTTTTTTAATGTGGAATGTCTTTCATTTGTTGTCTGTCAATGGTGCTAAAATAGTGTTATCCTCTGTTTTTTGAGGGACAGTATCAGCTAATTTTATATTATGCTTACTTGAATGGATGTAAAAATCATGGATGTATGCGATGTATCGTAATAAACGTGCATTATTTGACAAAGAAAAACCATATACATTCCTACAGTTTGGACAAATTAATTCTCTTATTTCTTCATATTGCACCCTCTTGTGGTGTATTGCAATATGGCAAACACATTGTAGTAGATGCTTTATTCACTTTATTCACTAAAGGGTGCTCTAACAAAATAAAAAGGTGGAGTTTTGGACTCTTCAGTACTGTTTTTGCACAGTATGCAGTATGTATCCACAGAATATAGATATATAGTGCTCGCAACATTTTCTGTTGCATACTGTATAGCCTACTGTTTCATATACTATTTTTTTTAATTAGTAGACAGCATACAATATACACAGTAAGCAGTACAGTAGTATTTCATTCAGAACAACTCTTTGTAACCAGAAACCTGTGTTTTTACTTGTCCACCATATACCACCAATTTATATTTCATACAGAGCAGTGAAGATGTGCACTTTGCTGGTTAAAGCATTCAGTATTTTATTTAACAGGCCTATGCTCTTCAGATGATTCATTACATGTCTGTTTTTACAAAAACAACAAACTACCAATTTTACAAAAAAAATATAAAGTGGTGTTACACCACGTCTACACCGGACTCAGGTGTGACAAAAGACAACAGAACCCATTCTAAGCAGTGATGCTGTCTACGCTGGATGCAGCACGGCATACTGTCGGGGATTTGTCGTGTTGCGTTGCGCCGCTCGCTTTGAAAAACTTGCATTACAATTTATTTTTAAATCATCAGTCAAATTTAGAACGAACTAAACGTACGCACAAATCACATACGTCTGATTGGAGGCCTGTATAAAAATCTGTATTTGTTTTAACTGGTTTTGAGAACTGTAGACTTTGTTAGAGTGCTAAGGATGAGAGAGAAATGAGGTTGCACGGAAAGCTCTTATGGACATATTTTGGGTGTATTCAATGCAAATTTTACTAAGTGTGGGCATGCTCTTCCTCAAGATTGATCCAGAACCACCAATGCCTGGAGCTATGTTATGCGCATGCACCTGTTGTGAATCTGGGGGAAATTTAACAGATTTTTATCTGGGGACATAAACATGCAAATTGTATGAAATTATTTATGAATAAGGCCCACTGTCTTCTAAAAACCTGTGCCAAGAAGTTGCGTTATATATAGCCAGTGGCTCGATCCGCGTTGCTTTCATTGTAACAAGCTTTTCAGTTTCTCCTGCTGAACCTCACAGCATGATGCTTCTATCATTGCGCTTGATGGAAACATTTTCTAATGATGGACTTAATTTGGTCTGCACCAAACAAAGAACTTTGCTGTCAAGCCAAGGAGCTCTGTTTTAGTCTCACTACACCACCAAAAGTTTCTTAAGGTTTCATGTTTTGTCTTAGAATCTTGAAAATTTTCCAAAAGGTTTCATGTTTTGTCTTGGAATCTAGAAAACGTTTGGCATGATTTAATGTTTGCCTCTGCAAGGCTTTCTTCCAAATCTGACAGGCTGAAAAGATGGTTATGTCTGGACAGCTTCTCGCACTTCAGCCAAATCCTCTAAAATTCTCACAGTGTTATAATCTGTCATTTTTCTGCCAATTATTCTTGTCCAATTGCTCAGTTTTGGTAGGACAGAAATATCTTGGTGTCAGTTTTTTTTGACTCTACAATGCACACAGGAACATTCAATCCTTTGTTCCCAAACTTTTTATATCCATCCGGAACTCTTTCTTTCAAATGATCATGACAAAACGACTGATCTGGTTTGTTTTTCACACCTCACAAAAGAGGCCATGTTTGCTGTCATGAGATGGATGAGTTGATGAAAGAAGAACACCATATCTCTTACAGAGCTGAAACAATCAAATACCACACAGAAAAAAGAGCAAGTCAAATTCAAACCACTCAGAAAAAGCTGCATGCCAGCTTTGTGCAGGATAGATGATGGCCAGACAGACTAAAAATCAATATTTGTTTTGATGAAGTGTCCGGTCGAGGCTTTGGTCTCTAAGTAGGGAGAAAAAACAAAACAAAAAAAACAGAACGTGCAGAAACTTGGAATTTGTGCAGTGTAAGAAGCCAGGCTTTGTCAAACTCAATATTATGCTTCTCTGTCTAGTGATTTCACAAGTTTGAAAACCTCTCAATGTGTTCATAAATCAGAAGAACATCTCTTTGTGTGCTCACTTGTCTCAAGGAACATTTGTTCTTATATTCTTCTCTTTTGGAACGTGTGGACTGATATATTCTGAATATATATATTCAGAGATATATGTAATATATAATATAATATAGAATGAAATGTGTGGGGACTAAATGTGTAAAACTGTTGCCAGTATAGCATCAGTCAATATAGGACAGAAAAACAAAACAAAAAACAGAATACATAATTCTGTTATTTATTAATTCTCTGAAGAATAAGCTGCAACGTAGACCAGATCTTATGTGACAAATCTTCAAGTAGATTCCATAAAGAATATTTTGTTTGATCATCCTTTTTTACACTTAGAAAAGTTAAATTAGATTTGATTATTTGTGACCCTGGACCACAAAACCAGTCATAAGGGTACATTTTTCGAAATTGAGATTTATACATCATCTGAAAGCTGAATAAATAAGCTTTCCATTGATGTATGGTTTGTTAGGATAGATACAACTATTTGAAAATCTGGAATCTGAGGGTGCAAAAAAATCAAAATATTGAGAAAATCGCCTTTAAAGTTGTCCAAATGAAGTTCTTAGCAATGCATGTTACTAATCAAAAATTAAGTTTTAATATATTTACAGTAGGAAATTTACAAAATATCTTCATGGAACGTGATCTTTACTTAATATCCTAATGATGAAGAAAAATCAATAATTTTGACACATACAATATTTTTGGCTATTGCTACAAATATACCCCAGCGACTTAAGACTGGTTTTGTGGTCCAGGGTCACATATATACTTAGGGTTATTAGGTAGCCCCACAGCACATCATAAACAACTCCAAATAAAATACAACAGAAAACACAACCCATCATTAAAATTGACAATCAGTTTGATGTTTGACTCGTCTATGGGTTTCATCCTCTGTCCTCACTGAACTGTGCCACAGACAGATGTATAATTAATGTTTAGTAATTGTTACATAAAACAATGAAGTCATAAGGGCCTAAATGAAAAGACAATGATAGATAATGATTTTATTTGCATAAATGAAGTTATATAACATAGATAAACAGTGGTCTACAACACTGATTAAGCACAGAGTAAGGCAGGACAGTGTAGTGTTGCATAACATGGCAGATGGACTTGATAAGATTAATTATGTCTCAACTAAATAAGACATGATGTTTTCACGCAGAATTCACTCTTACTCTGCTTGGATGAGTGATTTCCTAAAGATGCTTGACATATTTCAACTGATAAAGAAACCATTCTGCTTAATCCTTGACAATTTTTACTAAGGTTTACAAAATGTCTCAGCGGAATATTTGCCTTTAGTAGCCAATGACAGACAAATTTGGAGAAAAATAAACAGCAGGCCATTCTAAAATCAGCTTGAAATAACAGTGCAAGGATATAAAGTAGCTTGTTACACAATATCAGGCTTCGTTTAAAGAAGATAAAAACATGTTAGAACTTAATCCACATCAAATTCAAACATTACATTTTGGATTTGGGTGAAGTGGTAAAAATACACATGAATATACAGTGGGTACGGAAAGTATTCAGACCCCCTTCAATTTTTCACTCTTTGTTATATTGCAGCCATTTGCTAAAATCATTTAAGTTATTTTTTTTTCCTCATTAATGTACACACAGCACCCCATATTGACAGAAAAACACAGAATTGTTGACATTTTTGCAGATTTATTAAAAAAGAAAAACTGAAATATCACATGGTCCTAAGTATTCAGACCCTTTGCTGTGACACTCATATATTTAACTCTCGTGCTGTCCATTTCTTCTGATCATCCTTGAGATGGTTCTACACCTTCATTTGAGTCCAGCTGTGTTTGATTATACTGATTGGACTTGATTAGGAAAGCCACACACCTGTCTATATAAGACCTTACAGCTCACAGTGCATGTCAGAGCAAATGAGAATCATGAGGTCAAAGGAACTGCCTGAAGAGCTCAGAGACAGAATTGTGGCAAGGCACAGATCTGGCCAAGGTTACAAAAAAATTTCTGCTGCACTTAAGGTTCCTAAGAGCACAGTGGCCTCCATAATCAAAAATGTCAACGATTCTGTGTTTTTCTGTCAATATGGGGTGCTGTGTGTACATTAATGAGGAAAAAAAATTAACTTAAATGATTTTAGCAATGGCTGCAATATAACAAAGAGTGAAAAATTGAAGGGGGTCTGAATACTTTCCGTACCCACTGTATATATATATATATTATTGTGCATCTCAAACTTTTTTCTAAGCTTTAAGCACACATCTATAAAAAGTCCTGTTAGGACAAATCTTAATGACCACTCAGGAGTAGGTTTTACTGTGCTATATGGTAGTGTTGTCCCAGCATAAATCATGGCTGTGAGCCACACTGGTCAGTCTGTGAAGATGTATGCTGCTTCCTGAGCAATAAAAACAGCCATTAAGCAGCATGGCATGTAAATGGCCACCCCAAATGATGCTTGTTAGTATTCTGTCTGATCCTGGAGAAGGCAATGCACAGAGGACAAATACGCCCTGAGAGAGGCAATGAAAGGCCATGTTCAGGACAGGGAGGATGATGATGCATATTCTAGATCCAGATCTTTTACTTCTTAGGTCACTTATTACGCAGCTCTTTAATAACTGATTCTGATTGGTCAATCGCAGCATTCAGCAGTCAGATATTTCCTGTTATTTCCAGTTGTCCATGACAACTCTATATATCAGTCTGTATGAATTTCTGTAACTCTGCTTTGAAACAATGAGGATTGTGAAAATGGCTATACAAATAAAAAAATGTCGATTGAATCAGTCCACTAATCTGAATAACTGAAACTGTGTTGTATCACAGCGCGGAGTGGCTCTCTTGTTTTATACAAAAAAAAAAATTACATTTAATTTATTGATTGTAGAAAGACTTAAGTATTATTATTGTCATCTTTCATGTAACTGTTGTATGTTAAAGTGGATTATTATTTTTTTTCTTAGTGGATGCTTCAAGATAACATACAGTCCAAAAAATTTAAATTATTTCAAATCAGTTTTTCATGTACATGTATTTATTTATTTGGTGAGTAGCCAGATAAAGACATTTGAATCAATAATTATGAGAGGCAGTATAGTTTAAATAAAGGTGCTTTTCTAGTGGTGACTGCACTTTTTTATTATTGTAATAAAACAGCAAAATCTGACCTTGTTATAGTTTTGGTATTTCCTATCTTGGGATTGTGCATAGTTTAGATCTAATGGTAACAATTTTTTATACTTTAAATGGAAAGACATGATCTCTTTGTTTTGTTTGTCATGTTTTTGGACATGATAAGATTTAAAATTTGGATGCAGCTCAAGGGAACTGACGGATACAGCCAGCAAATAGTAGAATCCAGTCTAAATGAGTGGATAATGTTCCTTAAAGCAATGAATTAATTGCGAAGGGAATAAAACTCTTGTTTTCATTTCATGTCAACAGACCAGTGATGTGCCAATGGAAAACACAGAGAGACAAGTAAAAGTATTCAGCATTTCACCAACCTCTTCCACCACAGCCCCTGCTGAAATGAAAGACAAGGATAGTACTGTTGTCCTGATATACCCCTTTCAAAATCAGTCCTGTTACATTTGTTAGATTGTAAAATGGCTCATGTGTTTTTGGAATTAGAGGGATATAAATATTACAAGCTATATAACTGAAATGCACTCTAGAACTTTAAGTATTTCATGTGAACTACAGCTTCATGAGAAAGCCAAGTATTATTATGGCATGTGAATGTATCTATGTGTACCGTATGACCTACTCATAAAGCCTTATTAAATCAAGCCTGCATTTTTAGTTGGAAGTACTTCATTTATTTTACTTATTCAATCCCTTTTGAGCTTAGAAGAAACTCCATACATAACAGAAATTCATAACATTATTTGAGGTTTCGGAATTCATTCAATACTGAATTTTACGATATTAAAGAGTAAATCGACAATTACATAACTTTTCTGGTAACAGTCTTGAGGATATTTGTCTCTCAATGACCCTAGAGTACAATTCTAGCTTCAGTTCGCAATTCAAACTAAAGGTAAACATGACATAATTGTGGCAACACACAACAATCTTCTCTATTGAAGCAGTACCTTATCTATGCTACAGATGGCAGTAAGTGCTATGTAAATGTTTGAGAAACGTGCAAAAATAGAAATAGTGGCAATAATGCAGTGCAGTGATGTAAATAAAAAAGATCAAATCAGATTGGTTCAAAATGTGATTTAAACTAATTTAATTGCAATGTGTCTCATATTTTATTTTTAGCACATTTGCAGCTCCACATGTCTCAATTCCGGCACCCATTTACACACCAAAACCCATCCATTCCATTGAGCTGACTGGTTACTGGTGTAAACAACAGATGTTAGAGTGACCATAAAAACATATAACGAAGTATTTGTGCTTGGATTAACTATATTGTGAATAATGAGTAATACCTGATGTTAGGGAAAATCATTTAAATATCGGTTGTTATCTCTCAGATTTGAATAACTCAATGACAGACAGCTTACTGTTACATCAGAGTAACACAGCACTTAAAATGGTAGCTTTATGGGCGAAATAAAAAACACAAAAACAATCCGCAACAGATGTGGTGAATTTAGGGCTCAGAGAAAGCTCCTTTCAACTGTACCTGGATCCAGTCCAACAGCAGACTTCAATATGGCCCAGTGTACAAGTTGAAAAAGAAAGAAAAGAAATGGTTGTGACAAAAATGAGGTCTTTGCTAGTTCTTTTCCACCATTAATTTGAATGCGAGAAATTCGTTTCCTTAGGCCAGTCAACTTCACAGAAAGCCAAATACTGAGCAGTAACTTTAAAACAAACAAAAAATTTTTTTTATAGCTAAACAATTTTTTAGCTGTTTAAAGAAAGAACAATGTAATCCTCCAATACAGCCTTTGTTTTTGGTCATATTATGGTCTGGACCCAAAGAGAGTAGAATCTCAGGTCAGTCCATCTCATCCAGTTGTGCATTCAACACTGACATGAGTAACCTTCGAGCGCTTCCCTGCCCAGTATTTTTCACACTTGAATAAACCATGCATTAAACTAGCCATCCAACTGTTTATAGATGACTTCATTTGGAGTGAGTATTGATAGATTTCTAGACAAGGGTTACCCTGGTTTTTGGCTGCTGGCTCATGGCCTTGTAGATGTGCCAGCTGGTTCCTTTTAAAATGCGATTTATAACTGTGAGACTAATAAATATAGACACATAACTGGAACACATTTTCATTTTTATTTACCAGAATATAAACCAAAAGCCTGTTTTACGTTCGGATGGATTTCAGTGTCTTCTTGGCTTCCAAACTTGTGTTTTGATAAATTGTTTTAAGCTGCATCTTCTGATGTATGAAACGTGTTAACACGGCAACCAAGTCTAGTGGTAACAGAAATAATATTCAATAAATCATAATTTTACAACTGTCTATGCAACCGCACAGTACTTGACACAAAATTTTAAAAAAATATATATATATAAAGAAAGTAATAACATGTGTTTGACATATCCTGCATTTAGCTAGTCTCAAACATTGGTTTGGAACTAATGAGGCCTTGTTTTTGCAACACATGGAAGGCTACTAGAAAATGTTCCCTAAACACATTAATTGGACTAGTGAGCCATGTTGTTTTGTCAAGCTGGTAAGCATTAAAGAGAAGCAAAGCATGTCTCTTAATGTTTATTAGCTGTTTAATATCCTGCTTTGAGTCTCTTTTATCATTCGGTTACATTTGATTCCTTTTTAGTCATTACATCTAGCGTAGCGTTAGTTCTGGCAGGTCACGTTAGTCAAGCTCGCATCAGCTGACTCTCAGCTGATCCCCATCAACCTATGGGAATACGACACCTATCTAAGTATTCATATATAAGGTCCCGCA
>NW_015549617.1:296205-301594 GCF_001515605.1 Sinocyclocheilus anshuiensis
TTAAGCTTCATCTTCTGATGTATGAAACGTTTTAACACGGCAACCAAGTCTATTGGTAACAGAAATAATATTCAATAAATCATAATTTTACAACTGTCTATGCAACCGCACAGTACTTGACACAAAATTTAAAAAATATATATATATATAAAGAAAGTAATAACATGTGTTTGACATATCCTGCATTTAGCTAGTCTCAAACATTGGTTTGGAACTAATGAGGCCTTGTTTTTGCAACACATGGAAGGCTACTAGAAAATGTTCCCTAAACACATTAATTGGACTAGTGAGCCATGTTGTTTTGTCAAGCTGGTAAGCATTAAAGAGAAGCAAAGCATGTCTCTTAATGTTTATTAGCTGTTTAATATCCTGCTTTGAGTCTCTTTTATCATTCGGTTACATTTGATTCCTTTTTAGTCATTACATTCCGGTTTAACCCACTAGCTCCTTTTGCTCTCCATTTTCAATCATCTTTGACGATAGTGGTCCTGACAGAAATTCCAGTTTAACCCACTAGCTCCTTTTGCTCTCCATTTCTCACAATCAAGGGTAACATTAAGTCTTCTTATTCTAACGTAAGCTGTGACAATGAACCTGTGGTCAAAGGCTTGCCACCATAAAAAGTTATTTATATTGACCCTTGTCCTTCAAACCAAAACTTCTCTAATATTTACTAGAAATTAAGTATGAATCAGACTTGCATTACTAAGTAAGGTTTCACGCCTTGTAAAGCGGTAAAGCATGTGGCAAACCTGCCAAAGTTATATGGTTTGCATGTTGCTGATGACATTCATTGGCTCTACGGTGTCATGTCTAGTCGTACCCCAACAAGTGAATTTAATTTAAGTTGCATGTTTGAACCAGAGGTGCATAACTTCATGTTGCATTCATCTATATAAAAGCAGTTAATCAAACAGTTACTGTGAAATCTGACAGTTTCATTATTCTCTCTCCCACACTGTGCGTGTATGTGTGTAAACTGCTTGAGTGAGTAGTAAACCTTTCCTTGGTGATGATACTAATTTGTAGTAGATTTTAAAGGTGACATATCATGAAAATCTGACTTTTCCAGGTTTTAAGTGCTATAATCAGGTCCCCGGTGATAATCTGTAAATTTCCACCCACGCGCTGTCATTTTGATTTAGCAAGCGACAACGGTGTACCAGTTTTAACGCCATGGCAAAAGTTTGAGCAAAACATGCTAACTCTTCTGTCTTTGGCTGCACAGACGAGCACAGAACACTATTTAGAGTCCGAGCCTCAGAGGAGACAAGAGAGCAGTGGATTTATTAATTTATTTACTGTATATTGCTGCTTCCACACAGATCTAAAATAAACATGCGATTTATTTCCCAGCTGTTTACCTTCACAGATATAACTGACTGTTTTTTGTAACTCGTGTGTTTTTAATGTAAACTTGTGTATGAATGAGAACTTAGTTTAGTACTCACACATGCTGTGACAGCCGCTTTGTCCATGTGCGCTCAGAAAACTGTATATCAGAAGTTTAAACTCACATGGTTTAAAACGCATGATTTCAGCATGATAAACATGATAATCAGAACCAAAACAGATGTTTTTAGCAGGTACGAGCTGTAATGGCGCAGCTCTATTCTGGAAAAGGGGGCGGGGAGCAGCAGCTGATTTGCATTTAAAGACACAGGCCCGAAACACAGCACATTTCTGCTTCCCCTCAAAATCGGCATTTTCAAAATAAATGATCTGTGGAGTATTTTGAGCTGAAATTTCACAGACACATTCTGGGGACACCAGAGACTTATATAATATGTCTCCTTTAAATGATTAAAAACGTACTGTTGGCAAATGGGTAAAACCTAGTGGTTTGAAGGATAGTGTCAAAGATTGGTAAATGTTTCAAATAACTGCACTGTGATTCTTACATAGAGTCTTTTAGTGTCATCTAATGATTCTTGTTCTAAATATGGCTGACAAGATTTTTTGGTGTATGAACTAATGCTTCACTGAGTGATATTTTAGTGGGTGTCTTGGTAAATTGTGTGATAGTCATTCTTTTTTGCTCAGGGAAGAAATAAATAAATAATCAAACAGGACACATTCTAATGTACAGGAAAAAAGTTTAAAGCTGTATTAAACTTTTATTATTTTGATGCTTGAAAATACCTTTTTGTCTTTGACCCTTGTACAACTGTACATACTGAGACCAGTGCTGCAAATTATAAAATCGTCATACATATGCTTTGTAAATGGTAAACAGTGATAGATGCAGTATGATTGATGAGACATTAATATAGACCCTTGAACGTGTCCAACAACATTCATGTTTGACACAATTCCTTAGTAATGAATATAACAGTGTGTATTAATTAGACAATTTAGACTCGTTGTTAATCAGGGTTCTTCCATACATATAAAATGATCATACTTCTATTATTTGTTCTTCTCCAAATTGTGTAATTAATGAGAAGCAAGGCTGAAGGTGTTTGCTTGGTCAATAAAAAGTGTGTTTTCCCCCTCCAGAACTAATAAATATGAAACAGTCCAAATTCAAAACATATTTGCTGTCCTCTGGATTTGATTACTGAAGGCATTAGGGTTGTAGATATGTTCAGTACAGTCATATTCATTTCATTTTGAATATGCTGTGTTTAAACATTGAGGTATCTAGCAAAGAGACTTTGTGTCTCAAGAGTGCGTTTATCACTCTATCTCAGCTGTAACCGTATCTGTACCAGATATTTCTCTGGAATGCCTTTATATTCCTTAAAGCCATTTCTTCTCCAAACACGGACACAACATTCTTCTGCCTGCTCATTGACAAGACCACTTCATCAGGGTCATAAAAAATATGTTTCATTTTTCATCAAGCGTAAGACTCTTTTAGGAAACATCTATGCATGCTTTTTCCAAAAACATATTCCCTGTTCTGATTCATGCTGGATTGATAACTTATAAGTAGTTTTACAAGGAAGTCGAGAACTATATTAGAATAAATTTGATGACACAGAGATAAAATAGATAAGAGAAAAGATATCTAAAAATACAAACAGCCTCTCCAAATATGAATTGAAGAGACAAACTACATCACTCCATCTGATGTATAACTTTGGTGAGTGTAAAAGGAATGTAGCATGTTTCCAAGGCCTTTTGATCCTCTGATTATATTTACAGTAAGATCTGATCCCCATAAATGGAAGGATGTGGATCAGAACAGAACCGAGAGATTTTAACAAGCAGCACAGGGAGGAAACAAAGCAAAGAAAAAAGGAAAACGTGATATCATGCTCCTGATATCTGAAGATAAATAACTCATCTTTGCACGAGTGATTATAAGAGAATGAAAGACGCCAGAACTTTTCAGACTTCTCCATTTTATGACTCACAAATCGTCTCGGTTACGTATGGTAACCCTCATTCCCTGAAGGAGGGAACGGAGACAGAACCAGGTCCGGGTAGGCCAATAGTGTGCCACCAAGCAGCTCGAGACAGCTCGTCGGCTGCCCGGCTGAGCAGCCCAGGAAGCGTTTTATTATCCTACCATTTTAATACCAGCTGAAATTTCTCTATAAATATTTTTTCAATTGCCAGCATGTCAAGCTGTTCCTAAGCAAGCAAACAATCATGTTGTCTTTCATTCTCTTCTAATTACTCTCACTGAAAACACTTATATTGGTAAAAAGCCACGAAAATGAAATAACAACAACAAAAAAAAATTTTTTTCATCTCATCATGTATATTTTTCTTGTGAAGCAATAATGAATATAATTTTGCCTCTTCAGAATTCCTTCATTTAGAATCAAGTGAGATGTATGTAGCCATCTGAAGATTTATGAATTCCAGTACATGTTTGGACTGAAAGAACAAGCAAAGCAACTCTCCTCGCAGGTTTAAATGATAGATTTGGCACAGATTGTGAATTTGGAGTGTCCTAAAGTTACAAATGACGCAATCAAGACAGTTTGATTGTATACAGGAAAAGGAAAATACAAGAAGGGGAAGAAAACAAACTGACAAATATGTTCATCTGTTTAGATAAAGCTGAGAAAAACTAGTGTATATCCTAAAATCCTGACCATTACAATACACTGTCCTGTCTGTCGCTGGTTGGGATTTAAGGAAAATAAAAGCCTTATTGATGAGTTTGGGAGGATGGAAATCCACCTTGAAATGACCCAAGGGTATAGCCCTAGGCATAAAGAAAGAATGATTGAATATGGAGTGGTAGTGAACAGCGGAGGGGGTAGATGCGAAACCAACTTAGACAAAGAGTCCATTTTTCCAGGGTCCAGACGACCCCCACTTTTGCCATTCAAGATAAATAAATAAATAGGAATGGAGAAAGAAACCATATACGCCCCCTGAAAGACTCTAGACTCGAGTGAGTGACAGACAATTGAAAAGACAAATTGTTACATTGTCTTTGGTCATCGATGGCAGGAGGGTTGCTGCAAAAAGGCAATTATGGGGTGATGTGAACTGTGAGGTCAAAGGTCAAACTCTGTGTCTGACCCCAAATTTGAAGGGGGTCCTCAAACCAAGGAAGCATATAACTGACCTCTTGTCTATCTCTTCATACTTCGTCCTTTTCTCGGTTTCTCTCTCGCCTTCTCTTTGTTTGGGTTCTCCTTCGACCATTTTTTTTCAGTGCCCCTTCCCTCAAAAAGCCGACTAGCTTTCTCTGGCTATGTTGAGAAGTGCTGACGAGGCATTTGTCCTGTAGTCACTCACCCATGTTTGATTTAATTGCTTTTCCAGTGCCTTGAAATGCTTTCCCTGCAATAAGCTCTCAGGGGCAAGAGAAATACATGAAATCACTGCCAAACATTTTATATCCTAACAGTTTTAGGTTCCCGTGTAGCCTATAGATTTAGAGAGCACGATTAAGTGTAATCATTGAAACGGTCTTGACCAGACAAGTCCGATTAGAACCGCACTTAATGGCATCAAGTTGCCCATGGGCTGCCAAAACTCACATTATTTTGACAGTCAGTTGAGACGACAGGATGACCTACTGCGTGCTGGTGGAGGCAGCACTCCCACGAAGCTTGCGGGCTGGAAAACCCTCCCTTTTCCTGTCACATCCAGCCTGTATCCTTAAGCAAGGAACTGAACGCTGTTTTCTCTGGGAACTTTGCCACCAGGCAGGTGACCTCCCTCTTCCTGGCCTCTACTTCAATCTTAGCAGCACCTTGGCCTATCATTAATCATATGTCCACACTGGTATACCATGCATGTTAGTCAGAAATCAGAAACAGATATGAATGAATCACTAATTTTCTTATATATATTTCAAATTTGATCCACACTTTAAATTCTCTATGGCTTTTGGTTTGTACATTAGACACTGCATCTCCTTACCCAGCTAACAATTTTATGTTCTAAGAGTGTTTATGCTAATAATATATATATA
>NW_015549617.1:302452-304339 GCF_001515605.1 Sinocyclocheilus anshuiensis
GTTTTATTATCCTACCATTTTAATACCAGCTGAAATTTCTTGATAAATATTTTGTTTCAATTACCAGCATGTCAAGCTGTTCCTAAGCAAGCAAACAATCATGTTGTCTTTCATTCTCTTCTAATTACTCTCACTGAAAACACTTATATTGGTAAAAAGCCACGAAAATGAAATAACAACAACAAAAAAAAAATTTTTTCATCTCATCATGTATATTTTTCTTGTGAAGCAATAATGAATATAATTTTGCCTCTTCAGAATTCCTTCATTTAGAATCAAGTGAGATGTATGTAGCCATCTGAAGATTTATGAATTCCAGTACATGTTTGGACTGAAAGAACAAGCAAAGCAACTCTCCTCGCAGGTTTAAATGATAGATTTGGCACAGATTGTGAATTTGGAGTGTCCTAAAGTTACAAATGACGCAATCAAGACAGTTTGATTGTATACAGGAAAAGGAAAATACAAGAAGGGGAAGAAAACAAACTGACAAATATGTTCATCTGTTTAGATAAAGCTGAGAAAAACTAGTGTATATCCTAAAATCCTGACCATTACAATACACTGTCCTGTCTGTCGCTGGTTGGGATTTAAGGAAAATAAAAGCCTTATTGATGAGTTTGGGAGGATGGAAATCCACCTTGAAATGACCCAAGGGTATAGCCCTAGGCATAAAGAAAGAATGATTGAATATGGAGTGGTAGTGAACAGCGGAGGGGGTAGATGCGAAACCAACTTAGACAAAGAGTCCATTTTTCCAGGGTCCAGACGACCCCCACTTTTGCCATTCAAGATAAATAAATAAATAGGAATGGAGAAAGAAACCATATACGCCCCCTGAAAGACTCTAGACTCGAGTGAGTGACAGACAATTGAAAAGACAAATTGTTACATTGTCTTTGGTCATCGATGGCAGGAGGGTTGCTGCAAAAAGGCAATTATGGGGTGATGTGAACTGTGAGGTCAAAGGTCAAACTCTGTGTCTGACCCCAAATTTGAAGGGGGTCCTCAAACCAAGGAAGCATATAACTGACCTCTTGTCTATCTCTTCATACTTCGTCCTTTTCTCGGTTTCTCTCTCGCCTTCTCTTTGTTTGGGTTCTCCTTCGACCATTTTTTTTCAGTGCCCCTTCCCTCAAAAAGCCGACTAGCTTTCTCTTGCTATGTTGATAAGTGCTGACGAGGCATTTGTCCTGTAGTCACTCACCCATGTTTGATTTAATTGCTTTTCCAGTGCCTTGAAATGCTTTCCCTGCAATAAGCTCTCAGGGGCAAGAGAAATACATGAAATCACTGCCAAACATTTTATATCCTAACAGTTTTAGGTTCCCGTGTAGCCTATAGATTTAGAGAGCACGATTAAGTGTAATCATTGAAACGGTCTTGACCAGACAAGTCCGATTAGAACCGCACTTAATGGCATCAAGTTGCCCATGGGCTGCCAAAACTCACATTATTTTGACAGTCAGTTGAGACGACAGGATGACCTACTGCGTGCTGGTGGAGGCAGCACTCCCATGAAGCTTGCGGGCTGGAAAACCCTCCCTTTTCCTGTCACATCCAGCCTGTATCCTTAAGCAAGGAACTGAACGCTGTTTTCTCTGGGAACTTTGCCACCAGGCAGGTGACCTCCCTCTTCCTGGCCTCTACTTCAATCTTAGCAGCACCTTGGCCTATCATTAATCATATGTCCACACTGGTATACCATGCATGTTAGTCAGAAATCAGAAACAGATATGAATGAATCACTAATTTTCTTATATATATTTCAAATTTGATCCACACTTTAAATTCTCTATGGCTTTTGGTTTGTACATTAGACACTGCATCTCCTTACCCAGCTAACAATTTTATGTTCTAAGAGTGTTTATGCTAATAATATATATA
>NW_015549617.1:304723-331136 GCF_001515605.1 Sinocyclocheilus anshuiensis
CAACATTTATTCTCTTTATCCAGTCCTATGCAAAGCATACTGGGAAATGGAAAATTCACTGCCCACGTTATCAAGACAATTTCATGCTTATTACAATTACTATACTTACTACAGCTTTATTATTATTATTTATTTATTTATTTATTATTATTATTATTAAACCTCAATTAATGCAGGAATTACCATTTAAATTACACACAATATTAAGTTGATTTAAATTTTTTAACATAATCATGTCAGCAGAACAAAATAATATTCGCAACTTAAAAGGTTTACTTAAATCAATAAATTTGAATTCTTAACTTGCATTTATTTTAGTTTGGTAATAGGTCCCCTGAATTTCTGTTTAGAGTGTTTCACTCTGACTGAATAATTAAAGTGTCTTATGACTTTTAAATATATTTTAATTATTAATTTAATTCTCTTTAACCTATTAAATTGCTGTTTGTTCAAGTCATGGAGTTACTTAACTGACCTGTAGTAAAGAACTTTACAATAACGAAGTATGAATAATGTTTTTATGATAACATTGGGTGAATGTTTATCAAGCCTGATAACACTGAAAGAGCGTTCAAATAATGTTACTATAACTTGTTTGTAAGTTTGTTTCTTGTTAATTGGGATATAGATATAACATATTGTAATATATATATATATATATATATAAAACAACAACTATTGCACATATGCCAAAACACAAAACCATGCTGCAGTAAACAGGAGAAAGACTTGTGGGTAAAATGTGGAGGTTCTGGAAGGACAGATTATTCAGTGGTTGGAATAACTAAATGCAACACACCATGCCTTCCTCGTTAAAATGCAATGAGTTCCTGATGAGACCACATTAAGGCTGCTCTGTGAAAAAAGAAAGAAAGAAATGCATAGAACTGGACAGATTCCCATTTTGTTTACAAATGGTCACCAGTTAGGTGTTTCTCTCAGTGCCAATGGCTTAACTCTTTGTTGTAAAGAACGCAATGCCAGTTACATTCTGTTCAGTTCATTGGACAATGAAGAACTGCTGTGTACATGCCACACAAATAGCCTTATCTGCAATAATCAGCAGCCACTAAATTTGAGTGTTATAAAGGGTTATAATTTCTTTAATTAAAGGCACAAATTTCACAGCAGATCTCAACTGATTACAAAATAAACGCTACTGAACGCTTGTAGTTAGCAGTGGAAGGCAAACAGTTAATCATAATTAAATGCACTGAAATGACAGCTGATATGTCTGGCACACATTTAAGCTAACATTGCTTTGAAATGTTGTTTATGTGATGGTTTATATGTGCTAATGTTAAACAGGGTGTCCCAAGAGCCCTGTTTTGCCTCATACTGAGTAGCGTGCAAAAGAAAGAGGAGAGGCCTGAGGCTGCAGAGCTGGACAAATGTCTCTGCCCATGCATGAAGTCACAGAGCCACCACAACACATGTTTCTATGTCAGGTGAATGTCATGCATCAGCTGACCTTATTTCATTCTACTTTAGTCCTTCTTTGTGCTCGAGGTCAGAGCCATGGATGAAAAAGCTATTGTGTTTTTGATTTGTAAGCCTCATAATTATACCGTTTAATTTATGGATCATAATGATTATTTACATGTTTTTTTTTATAGCCAACAGCACTGTATGTAATGGATCAAAACAGATTTTTGAAAGAAATTTTAAAAAGACAAACTAATTGTGGAAGACCAAATTGCGCTAAATAACCACATATACTATTTTGAAAGATTGTCCCATTAAAATTAAATTAAACAAAAAATCCCTTGGGAATACTGAAAACACTTACAGTATATTAAAGAAGGAAATAAAACAGCAAAGCAACTGAATATGATTTACAGATGAAAATATGTTTCAGTGGTAAAATAGAGAGGAGGAAAAAGTGTTCTTTGGTGGCATGACATTCCTGTAATTATAAACAGATGGATGTCAAAACGGCTCTGAGCTCCAGCATTCCCTCCCAGTCACAAACGCATTCCCCATATTTATTAAGATGTTCTGACATGGATTTGGTAAAGACTCATTTTGCGGTGTTCCTCTTTGGAACATAAAACTGATTTGATATGAGTGCCTCCTGTGATTGAGAGATGTAGGCTAATAACTCAAAACTCTTCTAACTCATTTATTTATGATAAGCTAGCTATCCTGACTGGTTAGTTGAATTTTATTATTTGCATTGTTTAATTACTGTCTGTGGCCCTATTATGACAATATACAACCCATTTTGTGAAAACCGCTGTTTTACAAATAAATATTCAAAATCATAATAAATGGATGGTAAGGCTTGCAAGTGACTTATAAGATAAAATGCAGTCATATTGTTATACTCCATTTGGCTTGTATTTGTAAAAAGTTATAAGTGGTTTAATGCATGCTGTTATTGTTTTGTGATTATAAACAGACATAAAAATGGGAAAATGGTAATCATGTCTGTGAGGTTAGATGGTGATATCATTGATATGTTATATTAAAAAAAAAGTGGGGTTGGTAGACTATAGACTAGAGTGCTTATCAGTTGCGATGTTACTACCGTCACAGGACAGGCTCCTAAATGGACTTTCAGAGGCAATGGGATTTTCTCTGCTTTCCTTGGCTTTGAGCTGTGAAAGAAAAGTAACAGCATGTTTGTTTTACTGCTCCTCACTTTTTCCTCTTTTCTCCTCAGTGCAAATCAATCTGTCATCCTTGCTGGCGGCTGGACAGAACATTGTGAATGTCTGAGAGTCCATCTTTTACTTTTTGGCAAACTTTCTGAAGGCCTGCGGTGCAGTGTGGTGGATATATTGTCTCTTTATCCTGAAAAGCCCTGGAGACGTTATGGTGGTCTACAGAAAAAGGATTCAATTGCTATGCCCAATTAAAGATGAATATTTTAAATATTGTCTCCTGCTAAGATCAACTTAAAATACATCACCCCAGTCAGCTTGAGGGTCCTGAGACCTCTTCATAGGATTCATCTGGCTTCACATTTAAGGGTTTTATGAGCATGAACGTTCAACTGTCATAATTTCCTTTTCACTATACAGATACTTTTTCCTACTCCCACATTGCTCCCACATAAAGTAGTTGTTTGTTTATAAACATAATGGTTGCTATGATCCACCTTGGCAATCAATGTGACATAGAAAGAGTTGGCTATCATTCATTTGTAATTTGAGCCTAGTTTAAACCATAAAATTAAAGATTTACAAAGTAGCCAACCCCCAAAAGGCAGAAGGATGACACTCACTTCAACTCATTGGACAAGCCTTAACAAAGACACAAATTAAGCAACCAATTCAAGCCTAGCTGAGTCTTGAGAGACGAGCAATAAACCAGAATCGGTTTCTCTATGGTAAAGCTGACTGCTTTCTCCCGCCTGAGTGATTATGGAGTGTGAACATGTTTTATAACTTGGCATGTGACATTTAAAAAATTAATCTCTTAGCCTAAATCAACAGGAGTATTTCCTTCTCTCTCTCTCTCTCTCTCTCTCTCTCTCTCTCTATCTCTCTCTCTCTCTCTCTCTCTCTCTCTCTCTCTGTTTCCTCATCCCAACATGAAAGTTCAAGTTATCTGTAAATGTTAGTCATTGGCTTTGCAACACATGCAGACAAGCACTCACAGGTTGGTGTAAAATGTGGAAATGCGTTATACAGTCTTGTGAATTCCCCAGGAGCTGTCAGGACAACATTATTTTAAATGAGGCCTTAGTCTTCAATTATATTAAAGTGGGATACGTTTTGAGTAAATGAAATGGCATGCGTATTTTCAGTTTAACTGAATATAGAAGCTACTTTGGAATTCATGCAACGCAGGTTTAATTAGTCCTGATGCGATTTGCTAAGTAACTTAAGATTTCTTATTTTTCACTCATGGGTGTGGAACTCTACAAACGAAAGACAAAGACCTCCCATTATGCATCATCACATTCCTGCATTTAGCCATCTATTCTCCTTTAAATCAGGAAAGTTGCTGTGTTCAGGTGCTGCAGTTACTATAAGATTAGACCTTTCGTGTACCCGCATGCGCATTTTACTGATAATGATCTCTATTGTGGCTGAGGAAACCACTTTGCATAGGGTCCAATGGGCACTCAATACAACTACCACAGTTTTGCTTTGTTAGTTTAAATGTTATGTTAAGAGGCCTACTGTTGGGTCACTTTTCCACTCACAGCCATTCAATTAGCATTCATGCAGGCACCTCTCAGTGTGATATTAGCTTGATCAAGCCCTTTTCCCTCTATACCAGTGGCTATACAAACAGAAAAGGCATTAATTTATTCAGCTTAAGAGACTCCCTAAACTCCCAGGCCAGCCAACCCACCGGCCAAGAAATTATCTTGAAAGGTGCTGGCTGAAAAATGCTTCAGTTGAAGGCTGTTGTGGGCTTCACGTTGTTCCTTCCGTTAAGCCAGCACTCCCTTTTCCTGACACTTTTGCTTTTTTTAGCCCCATATCTTTCAGATATGTTCACCTTCATGTAGACCATGTCTTATTGTTTAGTTTAGCACAGATGAAGTGCAGTCTCAGCTGACATATGTTTAACCAAATTCATAGAAACATATAGTCTTTCATGCTATAAGACATTATGCATAAGTGTGTTTTTGTGGAAATGCATGAAATTATGTCTAAAATCCTATGGTTGTTCTCTACAGTAGGTCAACGGTACAGTAGGTATTTGATCAAATATATTAGATCATCAAACTTAGAAAATCAAGTGTCACCATTTGAAATTAAGTTGATTACAGTAATTGTTATAATGATGCTGGCTACTGGCAAGTTATGACAAAACAGTTTGTTTTGTATAATATTTGTATCAGGCTTTTATGGCCCATCTAGTATGATAGTGAGAATATGGAGCTCACACTTCAGGAGGGGGAAAAAAAATCAGTTTTATTCAGAAGCCCAAACTTAATATGTCTACTTACATAAAATGCATATAAATATCAGTTGTCACTCTATATCTCCCAGTAATATATCTTAGTAAGATGATTTAAATACTTAGTTTATGATCAGTGCTCTGTAGTTGTAATTGTTTAATAGTTCAGAACATATTGCATTGCAATAAAGTGACTAAGTTGCTTTAGTCCAGTAGCCTAAATGTTGAAATGTTCTTAATCTTAATAATCGTGAAATATTAGCTACTAAACAATACAAGTTATTTTTGCATTTACTTTATAAAAAATATGAAAGATTTCACATCAAAAACACATCTGCCACAACCTTAAGGTGTACATTTTTAGAAGAAAAAAGTATGAAGAGAGGTATGTAGAGGCTTATCAAATATGATACAGTAGTCTATGCTTTATAGGATTAAAACGGTGTTATGTATAAAATTGTATATTAATTGTTGTAAAAAAAAAATTATCTTTTCAAATTAAACTGAGAACGGAAAGATAACCTTGACTGAATGTGTTTAATAATGTACACACCATGGCATCTGTCCTGATCAGCCTCCTAAGCTTAATTTTCTACACAGAGGAACACAAAAGTTGAGAAAACATTTTGCGCTATTCTGCATTGTCACATTTTTCTACAATCTTAGTGCAAGTTAAAACGGTGCTATGTAGAGCACATTATAATGACCGTATTGCTTTAAAATGTCTTGACAACGGGGGTTGGTGGTAATGAGTTCTGAGCTATCTTCAGACTTCATTATCTCACCAATGTGATTAGCAAAACAACTGCACAGATGAGTTAACATGCGTCGGGCGATTTCACACCTCACATTTTAACTTAATTTGGCTCGTTGAAATACAAATGAGACCACGATACAGAGCAAATAAAGTCTTATGAAATATACACCTTTAAACGCTCGCTATGTGAACAGAAATGACATATATGCCGGTTTATCAAGAAAATCAGTAGCCTATTACAGCTAACATAGGTTATTCCGCACATATTGAGGAAACCGCATTGCATGGAATTAAAAATGCACGGCAAACCATAGAGTTCCGTGGTAATACGTGCATGTTTTCCTCAGGTAGGCTACTCTTGTCGGCTTTTCAGAATATTGTAAATGTCATTATCACGAGACTTCAGCGAGTAACTCCTCATACATTTCAATGCCTCGAATAATGTTATCGAAATTAAGTTATTAAGGACCTTTTTTCCACAAAAGGAGAGTGGGAGAAACGCACGCGGGCGGGGATATTGGCTCATTCATTGGGCCATTGAATACTTTGATTGACACATGAGAAGCAAAAGGTGCAGAAAGTTTCCTATTGGTCGCCGAGGCGGTCTCAGCCTCCCCTGGTCTCGAGCGCAGCGCATTTCAAGCAACTCAGCCGTGTGAGTCAGCAACAAGCTATACGGGGCTTCAGAGCTGGAGTTTCTACAGCTTCAATACTTTCACTTCAGAGGTATTTGGCTCTCCCTCCTTATTTTCTCGACAAAGAGGACTTCATTTCACTCAAGGCTCACCGCTTTGGGGGCTGCATTGACTGGGGATCCTGACCAGGTGTTCACAATGAAGTCCTTCGCATCTTTGTTCCTTTGGAGGATCGTCATTTTAATAATGCCAATGGTCTCACTGGGCCAAACATCTGAGTATGTGTATGATACCTGGAAGGCAGAGTTTTACAATGGCGGCCGTATCTATGACAAGCCTCCGCAGTGTGTGGACATCCCAGATGACCTGAAGCTCTGTCACGGTGTGGGCTACAACCAGATGCTGCTGCCCAACTTACTGGAGCACGAGACTATGGCTGAGGTCAAGCAGCAGGCTGGGAGCTGGGTGCCCCTGGTGCACAAGAACTGCCACCCGGGCACTCAGGTGTTCCTGTGCTCCCTTTTTGCCCCTGTGTGTCTGGAGAGGCCCATTTACCCATGCCGCTGGCTCTGTGAAAATGTGCGTGATGGCTGCACACCCATCATGGAAGCATTTGGGTTTCCCTGGCCTGAGATGCTCACCTGCGAGAAGTTTCCGCAAGATGATGTGTGCATCAGTGCGCCCAATGCCACAGAGGCCTTCAAGCCCACTGGTAAGTCCAAATGGCTTAACATGAAAAGTTTAAGTTTGGCCTTATTCATTTTTTATCAGATGTGATTTCACTAAAACATGAAGATATATATGTGTGGCTAATCAAAAATATGTCAAATGAAATTAATATACCTAGATGCGAATTTTGACATGCAAAGAAAATTTGGGTGAAAAAAGTTGTAATTGTTTTGCCAATACTGATTTATTTTCTGTCTGTATATTTCAGTGATGGCACTTTTTATCCTGATAATCATGTAAGGTTATACTGACTGCTTCAATGTATACTGTATACATTTAGTATTATTTTACCTATGGTACAGCCTTTCACCTTTTGCTGTGTGTGAGAAGTAACACTTGAACTTTTTAAAGGCAGTTGCAATGTTAGTTCAGGGACCGGTGTCCATTTGGGGGTTTTCATATAGACTTATCACACCTTTTGTTGCCTCTCAGGCTCTTAAATACCTCATGGTTTTATCTGATTTGACAAGTGATTCAGTTTTGGGAACATTTCTATAGGTAACACGTTCCTTACAATAACATCTGTAGAGGACGCAGGGGATGTGGCTTCTAGGTAAAGCATGAGAGATGAAGAGCTGAGTTTTTGCTTGTTTAACAGCTGGTAGCAATTGATTTCAGGGTGTTAGTTGAGTTCCAGGACAACGCTGGGATGTGTGCCAACAACAGACTATTACATATCTATTTATTTGGTGTTATTTCACAACTGCGGCACCTAATTTTTGAAATAGATAATTTTCCTTAGTGCAGTTTCTCTTTGTAAAAATGACACTGTAGGCAGGCAGCAAAAAATGACTTATTACTGTATTTATGAGTTATTTCTGTAAATGTAATGCTATTTCAATACGACACCAGCAAAAACTTTGCCAGGCTTCCCTGCTGTGCTTGTTAACACATTTTTTTCATAAGGTAATGCAGGAGGATAGTACTTTAGCTCAGACAAAGGGAGAGATTTGAACAGCTGCTTTTATTTACTGGTGGCACCAAAGCAGAAAATTAAAATTTTCGATGGTTAGAAAAGAAATAAATACATTTCCACACTCTTAGAGACTACCATTAAAAACCTCCCCTGTAATTTAAAGCTAATTAGGTAGGTTAGTAGGTAGGTTAGAGTATATCATCTTGTAGTCATGTGGACTATTTTACCAGGTAAGTCAGGGCATCTGGCACCAGCTCCCTATGGAAACACTCAAGCCCTATAGTTGTATGTCCCAGACAAGGGAAAGTACAACTAGCTTATGTAGATGGCTCATAAATTACAAGGGAATTTCCATTTCAAAAGTTACAATGGTGTTTTAGAATGAACAGACTGTGTGCCAGAACGATGTAACACACTGAAAGAAGATACTTTTGTGACTTCAGCCATCTGCCCTAGCCTGCTGTTAGTGACGCACAGTCCTGAGTGAGAGCTCACTAGCATGATGGCTTGGAAGTTGGAATACCAGAGAGAGAAGTTAAATTAATAAGCACCCCATAGAGATCCTGTCAGCTGTTATCACATGCTATCAGCATCACGGTCGAATGAACCCAAAGCCACAGATACATTAGACCCTCCCTCACATATCGACCCACTGTAAGCTTCAAGCAGTGTCGGGTTAAAGAGAAGAAAGGATTTCCTCTCTTCCTACTCTCTACAAGGGGTTAAGCCCTAACCATTTGTCCGCTGTTTTTTGTGATTCCATGGCAATAATGCCTGTGGAGAAAGTAACACTCAACAGGAGCCACTGAATTTTTCGAACTCTGTTTTATCTACCGCGGGGCAGTTTAAGTTTACTGCTGCTGATGCCATCAGCCTAAAATGCTTTAAAATAATAGTTTTTGCACAGTGGTTTGACCCACTGATAGCTTGCAAGTGGGTGATCATTTACATTACGCAGAAAAGTTGTGACATAAAAATGTTTATCTTTGGAATTCCTTGCCAGCAGCTGTCTTTACAAGCTCTTTTCACCTGAGTGCAATTTCCACAGTAATCTGTTAAATAGATGCAAATGAAAAAACAATTAGTCACCAAAAATGTAATCAAAGTTTTGTCAAATAGCGTAAATAAAGACAGACGGGGAGTCTGATCCTGTTGAAATACAGATTATAATGATAATTTGCTTGAATTTCAATACAATTTCATTCAAAATCTTAAAAGGTACTAAGAGAATTTACATTCAAGGCTTAATTTATCTGTTTCCATGACTATAGGGAGGTATCTGGAGAAGAATAGTTGTCCTAATTACAGTCAGCCCATTATTGGGGTGTTGTCCTGTGCCTCCTTTTCTAACCTGTATAACTTGTAACAATAGATTATATACAAATGTAAATAGCACAGATCATATTGGTTTACTTCAAATTACCATGTGACAGCCAGGCAAAGAACGAAACAAGCAAACATTTTTATGTCTATCTAAAAACACCAAAGTAGACAAAGAAAAAAAAAACATTTGGTCACAATTACTCTGGATTTTGATACCAATGGTGAATTTCTCTGACATTTCACTGACAGCATTTCCTCTGTTTTAGGATACTCCCCAGTTTGTCCTCCTTGTGACAATGAAATGAAAACGGATGTGATTCTGGAGCACATGTGCGCCAGTGAATTTGGTAAGAACATAACATCACACATGCCTACACACAGAAAAAACACACATCCATGCTGTTTTGTGCTCACACACTGAACATGTCAGGACTGCAGCCCATCTTCCTCTCTCATCTTCTGTATTCTGGAAATGGAGTAGGCATACAAGAGAGCCAAGACTGATATATATTCGTTTGAAAGAACAGCCAAAACCACACAGTCTTGAACCAAAAGTATTCACCTATTGCTTCAGCTTCCCCAGCAGCCTCATACAGATGCCTGTAGTTTAATGTTCCTGCTCATCTTAAATTTGGTTCTCATGGTCTTGTGTTATAATAATGAGGGAAAACTTTATTCTTTTAGGAGTGGAAACCATAGCAATTAATTTTTTTATAATGACTTGCTGCTTACTGGTATATTAAATCTTTCAGTTTAGTTTAGTTTAGTTTAGTTTAGTTTAGTTTAGTTTAGTTTAAAGATGAGGACCACCTTTCATCAATGTTAAGTCATCACGTTGAGTCATAGCTTTCTTTAGCCATAAATGTCGAGTGCCAGAATGATATTTTATTTAATGGCCATTAACACTGCTTTTGGGACAGATTCAAGCACTTTTAGAATCACTGGATCACAATTTTGTTATTTTGCACATATTTAACTGTCTTGACTGCCAAATCCACTTTTAATGGAACAATGCAATGGTTTTAAACATGAAAACAGCAGCAGCTGCATGGTTTGGATTACCCTTTGAGAGGCCACGACTGTTTAACTAATGAATTGAGGTAATTCACAGAGGCTGTACAGTCTTTATTTGGCTGTTACTAACAGCTCTAAATTGGGATGTTTGCTCTCCTGTCTGGATGTGATGACAGCCCAGGGGTTGACCTCTGGGCAGAGACTGTCAAGAGTTTACTCTTTGGCCACTGGAGTTAACTGGATATATATATTATATGAATATAATATATTTGCAAGGACAGTAAGATAAAACAAAAAAAATGTAATACTTTTATTCAACAAGGATGCAATTGTAAATAAATTAATCATACAAAATATTTTTATTAAAAAAAATGCTTTTCTTTTAAATTAAACTTAAATAAATTTAATTTTAAAATATATTAAAATGGAAAATGGTTATTTAAAATTGTTATAATATTTCACAATATTACTGTTGTTACGGTGTTACTGATCAAATAAATGCTTGCCTTAGTGAGCATAAGAGACTTCTTTTAAAAACATTCAAAATATCTTACCAACACAACTTTTGAATGATATATTGATTGACATTGGTACATTGATGGCCTTTTTTCCATACTGTTACAAAAGATGTGTTTAATTTCTTGTTATTAGATGTTCAGTATGACTGAACATTTATTTTTGAGGATGGTTAACAACAATGACTGTTAAATGAGCCTATAACTGCAGCCATTAAGGCCAATCACAGCAGGAGTTACCTCAACAAAAGGAGAGCAGTGCGAGAGTTACTTCCTGCTTTCCTCTGAAGAGGAAAACAAAAGCTGGTTTTGGTTAGCCTCTGACAAAACCATAAAGTTTCATTCAGTGTTTGAAATGGGTAAGCTATCTCTGGAAAGCTGCCGTCTTTCTCTGGTCAGCTTTATGTAAACCGACCCCACTGACACTCTCTCTCTGTGACCTCAGTACTACGTTTGTTATCCAGGATACTGCCAAAGACAGACAGTGAGGGAAGGCAGGGTTCATGCTGTGAAATCTTGCTTTAAGCGAGGAAGTAAATGCATGGGTTAGTCTCTCCATCAAGCTTCTATACATTCTATACATATTCTATACCAATGTTTCCCAACCAGGGTGTATCAACTGTCGTGTAAAAAATTTTTTTTTTTATATTTTTAAATTGCTAAAATGTTCAAAAAAGCATCTATTATATAATATCCATTTCTGATGTCGCCAATAATTAGAGATGCACCGAAATTTCAGCTGCCGAAAATGAGTTCACCACTCAGGTTTCACTTTCACATGGTGTGACGCTCTGCGTCCCTACTCAAGGAACCATGGTTACACAAGTAACCTGAGACGTTCTATACAACAGCTCTGGATACTCAGAAAATCCTAAAGATTTGTGAATACCAGATATTTGAAGAATATGGAAACAGAAGACAAAGTATAGATACATTTTATTGCCATTCTATCTCTTCTTTCCGACAAAACAGTACTGCATTAACACACTTTAGTTGGCTGTCAATCCTGTGGTCAGTGATGCATGCTCAGCTTTCCTGTAGTAAAACTGTATGGTGTAGCACCATTTTAACTGGAGCTCACCCCGAGCCACAGGTGCCATGTTTGTGAATTGTTTCAGCCCAAACTCTCCCTACTGAGTTTATGGCATCATTACTTCTGGACATGTCTCCAAAATGACAGAGGAAGCCAGGTCAAAGATCAGGGACGAAGGTTAAAAGGTTTTTTAAAGCAATGGTTATCACAGATGAAATGTGAATACTTTTACTGTTTTTTATCAAAATTATTAATTTAATTTTGGAAAGAACACTGATTGTGACCACACGATTTCTGAGATATGCTCTCTTTGTTTATATCTTATTTATCAAATATTTACCAAAGCTTTCAAGCATGAATTACTTATTTGGACCATCTGAGATTGAAACATCTGCTCGGGTTTGTGTTTAGAATCTGATCTACCGACTGTGCTTGGAAATGGTGGCTGCTTCGTATTTTTGTAGTATGTTGTATGAATGCAGCAATTATGTGCGGTCATTGCGCACAATATTTGCTTATACTATCCTCACATCTGTGTAGACTTTGCGGAGTGGTATGCTAGTCAACACTGATATTGATTTGTCACTTTGAGAGACATTAGAAAGGCATCTCCAACGGCTTGATTTATATGGCGATTTATTTTGGCTTGACCTTTTCGAGACACTGGATTACAGAGAACAAGAGAAACCAAACCTATTATAGCTTTCCCATTGTTATTGTTCGGAAAGTGTGGTGTTACACGTATTAGCTGTAAAGCCACATCTGAAGGTATTCAACTGTACCCATGTCCCTGCATTTGTAAGGATTACATTCACAAACACAAGGTGCAAAAGGAGTTCACAGTGGAGTTAAAGCGGGATTTGAACTAAGATAAAGTGGATGTGGGAGGTAGGCAAGACTCTTTCTAGCCTGACTTGATAATTCTTTAACCTTCAGACCATTTTTTTTATTTCATCAAACACTAAGCTCTTTATAGACTTCAGATCAAGCTGTAATCCCTTCCATGTGCACTAATAATACTGGGAAGACAGGCTTATTTCTGCAAGAGTCATTAGAAGTGAGGAGGTGTGAGATATGAGGTTATGGCTTGCGGACTAAAACACATTTCATCATTGTAAGAAAAAGTGAAGACGTCGAAGATCTTGATGAAGAATAACTTTTATTACAGAATAGTAGTGACAAAGTACATGTAGTACCTTGGGTTCAACGGAGTCAGACTGAACCCCGAACATCCTAAGCTCAATCATTTTATACAGTATTACGTTCATCTTCCCGCTCAACATGTAAATTAAGTTTCGTTTTAAATGTAAATTGCGGATGACAATGAAAGTGATAGCCTTCCGTTCCCACATCTTCGGTAGACTCAAGTGGGAACAACCAAATGTTAAGGTGATAAGATTAAACAGAATCCATAGCAGTTATTTCATGTACCCTTTTGGTCAGCAGATGGTTCTTGACGACCTGCTGCTTCTCCCACGCTATAAGTGACAAATTATCGCTCCGGAGGTACTATTTACATATGATTAAGATCGGAAAGAACTATCTATATGATAATTAAGCTCTTTGTAGAGAAAGGAGCATAGTTTAATACACAATTTGGAGTGGAAGCTGGGTCGAGGCAGACTATAATTTCTTACATCATGTAACTCTTTGAATTACAGTATAACAGTGTGAGAAGCTGCTCTCATGACTTAAAAGGGGTCCTCATGGGGGACTTTAACTTTCCTTGGCAATGATCAAGCATTATATTTTCATGCTCCAGGCTGCAGAGGATATTTATAAGTCAAGGTTCAAGAGGATATGATGAGGATTTAGTTTCACTGTGGTCTGCTCACTGACAGCCAATGGAGACTGATCAGGTTGTTAAAGCATAATTAGCAGTAAATCTCAATACCGATGTCTGCTCATTTCCACGGGTCTTCAGGATCGGCCTGCTAATTGGACCAAATTCTTCTGAAGTTCATTGGTGGGTCACTGATGTTAGACCGTTGAAGTTGATAAGATGTTACGTTCTTCGTATTTCTCCATCATTAACCCAGAAGGAGAAAAAAAAATCACCTGCGAGGCGGTGTGAGGAAGTAACACCCATTGAAGTTATATTATGGCAGGACCACCGTGGAGTTGACTCGTGTGAAGGTTAAGGAAATTAAAAGATTAACAGGTTAAAGAGAGTTTACTGACAGATCAGACAGATTAAAGGGGTCATATGATGTTGCTAAAAAGAACATTATTTTGTGTATTTGGTGTAATGAAATGTGTTTATGCGGTTTAAGGTTAAAAAAAAAACGCCACAACAAATGGCCAAGCAAGCGCAGACACTAACAAGATACGTGATACAGAACGAGACCAAACACAATATCAGCACATCTCCACACAGTAAATAAAAACCTATAAAATATATATAAAATATATCAGACATTTTGTGTTAATGAGACATAACTTAAAAATAATTATCAGAATTTTTGTTATCAGTGCATCCTTGGTTACTTTTGGTGCTTGATGAGTGTTTTTTGATGATGATTTTTTTTTCCAGTGGAGTAATAGTTAAATGAGTAACATTTCACCTACGGCCAAGAAAAATTCTGACCTTTGACTAATTGCCCCAAGCTTATAAGAGAGGTATTCAAAGGAACAAAACCTAGTATCTAGTTACGTCTAGAGGGGCAGAGGGCAGTGAAGCTGCAATTTGGGACATTCTTGCCCCCTGGGAAAAGAATACGGCTATGAGATCGGTTTTGGTTTGCAAGGATACTGATGTTTTTTCTTGAACTTGACGGAATTCATGACAGAGAGACCAGTATCATTATGGCTTTGCCCTGAGACCATTGGCAGAGAAGACAGGACTGATATTGATTACACATTCTCATTTGCTTTTTATTCTCCATTCCTTCATCTCTCTTTATGTCCCCTGCATTACTTAGCAGTCTAATCTCTCTTTTATGGCCTTGGATGTTCGGGAACTGACAGTGATACCCCTTGCAACCCAAAACCCTTTTTGACCTCTCTGAACCTAGCACATGGCCTGAGAGATTAGATGACTTTGTGTAGACGAGAGAGCGCTGCACTGTCCAGGGATACGATGCAAGATTGAACAAAGCTTTGCAATATCATAGACCACAACAGATGCAGTAGGTGGGAGCAGTGTTTAAAAACAGTGTGGGGGCTCAAAATCTACATGTCATTATGGAAATAAACATAAGGGCCTACTTTGAAGAAATACCGAAAACTATTATTTACTGGCAAGATGATGTAATCTTCAGTCTCCTCTCCACCCACTGGAGAAGATTCAGAAAGCTGATCGCAATTCTCTCTGTTTTCTTTATCCATATTCTCAACCTTGTCCATATCTCTGTTTTTTTCAGCCATAAAGACCAAGATCAAAGAGGTCAAACGGGAGAACTCGGATCGCAAGGTGATCCTGCAGAAGAGGAAAAAACCCCTAAACCTGGGCACTTTGAAGAAGAAGGACCTGAAGAAACTCACTCTGTACCTGAAGAACGGAGCCGACTGCCCCTGCACGCAGCTAGAAAATCTCGGAAATACATACCTTATCATGGGACACAAGGTGGACAAACAGTACATTCTCACCGGCATTCACAAGTGGGACAAATCCAGCAAGGAGTTCAAAAAGACCATGAAAAAACTCAAAAGCCACAAGTGCCCTGCTTTTGAGAATGTCTTCAAATAAACATTCTCAGAGCTCCCACTTACTTTATGAACTTGCACATCCAGGCAACCCAAAATATTGTTTTATTTTTCATTATTCATGTACTATATATATATTTCTCATGTATAGGTCAAACACTTGAGGTGTTTTGTCTTGGATCTGTGCTGTTTAAGACTGAAAAGATAATGAATGATACAGTAGACAAACTCTCCACCACAACCAACGGATCACTTTTGTATATATCCAAACTGGTGATAATATGTTGTAAAATGATCATAATTCACCTACAATTGATTGTTGACTTTTCTTTTAAATTTTTCTAAAAAAATACTACAACAGATTTCCAACGCATAATTCTCTGCCAAACATCTTCACAATTTATTGATACAATTTTGCACACACTGTGAAAGTACCATATAAGCCATTTCTTTAGGCATATAGACCAATTTGGAGTAGACGCCACAGTTATGTCACTTGCAGCTGCACGAACATTGTTGTGGCAGAAAAACACTGGTAACAAGTGGAGGGAAATGGGTAAAATCCATGGAATAAGACAAAAAAATTTATTGTTGTGCCTTTGGATGTCAGAATCGTAATGCAAATCATTTTTATAGAATACTGTCGTCAAAGATGCCATTTAAAGCTAAACGCAGACGTTTAAACGGACAGACTATACTATATGAAACCTGCTATGATTACCCTACTTTTAAAGCATAAATTTGATTTAAACAGTAGGTCTACATAATATTCACATATGCAGTTCATAGGGGACATATTGTATAGCTCTGCAGTTACAGCATGAAATAGCCTACTATTTAAACCTATAACATTTACCTATTTCAAGGCCAATTCTGACCTTTTTTCCGCAAATGCAAGTTTATATCTCCTAGTTCGGACTTTATAACTCAATTTAACTCAACAATTGCGAGTTTGTCAATTCTGAGGGAAAAAAAGACAGAAGTGTGGGATTATAAACTCATGATTCTGAGCCGAGGGGAAAAGAGAGAATGACGAGCTGATTTTTCTTATCAGAATTGTGAGATATAATCTTGGAATTGAGAGAAAAAAGTCAGAATTACCTTTTTTATTCTTTTATTCCATGGCTTCCATAGACTGCTACTTTAAAACGGTCATTTTCTGCCACCAGATAGGCTCCGCCCACAAAAACTTAATCACTGTTTGCAAACACTGAAATTGGTCTATCCAGTCTATTATAAGTTGCTAGAGTTACTCCAAGTTCAATAGACAACATTATTTTACAGTGTGCATCGGTCACAGTCCTTTCTGTGACCTGTACCAATCAGTCATCAAACTTGTTTAGCAGTCCTCTGGTGAATAATAGGAGGTCTGCTTTGCTTAATTACTGGCAAGATATATATGCATAACATTTATTGCACTGCTAAAGCCATGTATGACAAATTGAACTGCCCAGACCCCTATGACTGAGTTGATTATGGATTCTGTTTGATGGTAGAATATTGTATACATAGGCCTATACTTTATCTGCTGTAGAACAAGCTGTTTTCTGACTAGTAAAATTATTATAAAAGAACAGTACTCAATAGCATATAACGTCAACAATACTGATAGAAGTGTTCATTTCTGCAGGACATTTTTCCATGTAATCTCACAACTCGCTACTGTTAGTGTATAACGCTGTTTGCATTGCAGGTGAAAGGAGGTTTTATTAATTGTAACGTAACACAAGACTCTTGACATTTTAGTCCACAGCTTTGTCTAAAATGCATGTCACCAATCATTTAAGAATGTATAGTGTGCATTGCATAACGTGTCTCTTCATTTTTTTCCCATCAAATTATCTTGTGGTGTAGCACTATTAGTTTCAATGTTTCTCTATTCCCATTTTTTATGTTGGCAATCATTTTGTACATAAAATTCTAGCACAAATATAAAATAAAGACTATAAAAATGTTAATGTCTTTTGCACACCGTGTTATTTACAGTCTTTATTAAACTAGTAATTCAAAGTTTTAGTTTTGAAACACATTTGTGATGGTCATTTGTACAGTTTGTACAGTCATTGGTCCATACAGATAATTTATATGGTTAATATGTACAGAACATCCTGACCAGTATAGTCACACCATTACAAAACACTAGTATTATTTATCCTAGAATTCAGTTTGCACATTTAGAACATTTAGATTATTTTGAGTTTATTTTGCTTAGTTGATACGAGTTGATCTGTGAACTTGGTTCACTATGATGTATGAGGGACTTTTCATAATGAGGGTTTATGCCTTGATAGGTAGCAGCTGAAAAGTTCAGGCCAAACACACAGACTGGTACATAATTACAGAGAAAAGAATACATGTACGATGGCCAAGGTAAATTATTCATAAAGTGAAATTACTTGAATATACTTTTTTAATATATAATAAATGGCAGCATTCATTCGTACTGCTTGTTTTTCAAGCATGTTAATCCTCTCTAGAATGTTGCAACAGTCTTATGTCAACAATGAGCATAAGTTCAATAAATGGCGATTTCACTGCCATGCTTCAGATGATTTATGGGCCATGCTCTACGTAAAAAAAAAAAAGACTGTCAGAGTTAATCAAACTGTCTGCATCTCTCAGACATGACTGCCAGATACAGCTAATTGTTGATTTTATGCTCCATTTTACCTTTGTGGTGTTTTGAGAAGAATCCCAACCTAGGCATGCTTTTCTTATTTGTTTCAATATGGTTATGATATGAAACACAAACTCTAACAAATCTCTTATGGTTCAGCTGTCAAACTGATTTCACAGAGTTGGTTTTGGATGATGGCATATCCATACCAACTATACACAGCCAAATACATAATGCGATGTGTTTTAATTGTGATAATGGTTCACCTTTCGGCATTCGTGTGTTCTGAAAATTCAAAAGTAAACATTTTAAAAGTCTTTCTTGTTGGTCTAGGCTAGCACTCTTGCCACACAAGGACTCACATTTTCAGGTAACAATAAACCACATCAACCAATCAACTAACATGTTAAATCAATCAACGAGACAACTACATAACCTCAGATTGATTGGTGTGATGTTCAAACAGAACTGTTATTAAAAAGCCAATAAATGCAGAGTTCCTGTTAACGCCGGTAAGAAATAAAAAGCAAATTATTTTGCTGTGTATCTCAATAGAAAAACATTCAAGAATGAAAAATGCAGGAGTAATACCAAGACCAATCTTTGGACATATGGTTTTAGTAAATGACCTAGTATTGCAAAATGTATTTCAGATGTGGTTTCATCCCCGTCATAGTTACTGCAGCTGTCTTCAAAAGCCTGGAAAGAGTCAGGATAGAGCTTTGCCTTATTAGGAAACGATCTATGATTAAAACTCTCTCTCTGTTTCCAAAGGTCAGACAACACCTTCTGCTTTTAATTAGTGTTTGTTAACAGACCATATTTGCATACTTTAAGTGGGGTTTATTAGGGTTTACAATTGTAAAACATCAGTGAGATGAGTTTGAATAATAATAAATGCTATGAAAATATGGACAAACATCATGGTTTTGATAAAGAAAAATATGTGGGCAAATAAATTAGATGCACAACCCATAACAGGTTGTGTAACACGTTTAAAATTCATTCTCATCTAAATTATTAGTATTATGATAAACTGCCTTGTTATTATATATCAAATTAGACAATTCGGCATACAAAAAGCTCAACACACCATAAAATAGATGCAAAGTACCTTACAGTTCAATTTCTGCCATTTTGTCATGCATTTTAATTAATGATGCTAGATAGATGTTTAACGTTCCATTGTTATGCTTTCAAATTGTGTCCCATAGGAATTTATCTGTTTAAACGGTGTTTAACATTAAAATTGTGTCATATAGTGAAGCAAGGCTAATGGAATTGAAAACTTAAAAAATATAAAATGTAAACACTTTTTAGGTCGTTCCTATGCTCATGCTTGTACTGTGTTCATTTACAAAACCAAAATGATCCTTAAAAGGTATTGAGGTGCTTTCATGAGACAGTCTGAAGATGATTGTTTAGATTCCTTACAGATATTATGTTATTATTACTCTCTGTAAAATGCTTGCATCAAAGAATGCTAAGGTGCTTTGTATCTCCCAGTCACCTCTACCTCCATTTGGTCTTTGACTCCTCTCTTACTTACATAGGAATTTGCTTCATAATGTCCAGGAATAGATAACAGCCAACCTCTTGATTAAATAAATGCTGATAAAGCTGGAAAAAGCCTCTGCAATTTTTAAAGGCAAAATATAAACTGTAAGTGCTACTTATCTTCATGCAGTGGCCAAGACGGATCTATCACAGTGTTCTGGTGCTATGTGGGAGGTCTGATCTTTCCAGCAACTCTGATATTTGATAAGTGGACACACTCATCTGACCTGACTGAATTCCTGTAATTATAGTAGATGTGAAGGTTTTGGTCATGCCTTGGCACAGTTGGCCTCACTAGAGAAAGAAAAGGGGAAAAAAATGTTTTCCCTTGTGTATATCATTCAAATTTCTATGACAAGAATTCAACATATTTGTTAAATCAAATTATGTAGACCAGGGGTCACCAAACTCTGTCCTGGAGGGCCGGTGTCCTGCAGAGTTTAGCTCCAACCCTAATCAAACACGCCTGAACCAGCTAATCAAGCTCTTACTAGGTATACTTGAAACTTCTAGTCAGGTGTGTTGAGGCAAGTTGGAGCTAAACTCTGCAGGACACCGGCCCCCCAGGACCGAGTTTGGTGACCCCTTATGTAGACAATCTTTGGAGCCTAGGAACAGATGAGCAATGATAGTTTTGTGGTAAAGCACATGAAACAAAGGTAAAGAACCCATGGCAAGCAAACTATGAAGATGCCAACAAAATGTCAATCTTAAAAGTGGTGCCATTTCTGTGACACATACATTTTATTGCTAATTCCTGACATTAATAAATATTAATGTAAATCGTGAAAAATATCTGTAAAATTGCCATTAATCTATTATCTAGTGAAAAATATTTTAGTCAATTACTTTAATGTTAAACATTCATTGTTGCTTGATAGGAATAAAATATATATCCAAAATTGCATACTGATAATTATACATTGTGTAACTTTGAATTAAAATGCAGCTTAGTGGTCTAGCTTTCTTAAACAGAATGAGTTGGGGGAAAAATCTTTACTTTTCAATGTAGGTCACTTACTGATAATATAAAAACTGAATATCAACATATCAATCTTGTAATATAACATTCAAATCTTCATCAAAAATGCATTTGATACTTAAAAATTAGACACCTAATTTATAAAAACACCTTAAATCCTATAGATTGTGGAAAAATATCTATTTAATATTGTTTTAGTGGTTCAGGATGTTCCATTATTTGCTACAGTTCTCATATGAAAGACTCTAGTCTCTTGTTGCTGGAAAAAAGGACGCAATCTGGCAAACCCAGGGTTTTATTTAACAGGTTCCTGTGTACTGACATAGAGTTTGCAAGAAAAAGAAAAAATGAAATTTCCTCAGTGCAGGATTTTCAGTTGAAAGTTTCCGTTTTCTGTATTGCTATTGTTGAATTCTTTTGGGTATACCAAAACCCTAAAGGGAACATGAATGTAGAAGTAAGTTACAGCCTGAAACGTTCACCTTTAAGCCTCCCAAAAACCAGACATGGAATGAAGGTTAAGGGGTTGAACTCTCTTGAAACTAGCCATAAACATTACATTGAGTAATGAAGTGCTAAGTGACCAGGGAAATGAAAATGGTAGCATTACTGCAGAGGCATAAATGTACAGGTTAGCTGAGTGTTTTATTGAAACATGTCGCACTAAAGCTTTCAGTCTGAGGGAAATGTGCCGTAATTGTACATTACATATATGCCATATAATTATGGTTTGCCAGAACAAAACATGATCATACAAAAGCAGCTTTATCTAGGTTTAAATATATCACTGACATCCTTGCCATTCTTTCTAACTCCCTTCTGGCTTCAAGGTGTTTCCTGACGGGACTAAGATGAACACAAGTGCGCAAAGCTGTCCCGGACTCCTCACACACCGAGAAGAGGGGGTGCTGAGAGAGAACCCGAAAGAGTGTAAGGGTGGGGGTGTGGGAGGACAGGGTTTGCCAGCTAAGCAGCTCAGGCAGCTATTGTTGGTGCACCTGGCCACAAGACTCATTTCTAATTTATAAAGCGCCTCCCAGAGCTGCCAAGGGGAGCTTTACTCCTGAGGCACCTCAGACCACTATTGTTTATTATTCTCCCCCAGCTCCCACTTACAACTGACTGCAGAACGTTGTCCAGAAACACACTTGTGGCTCGATTTTTCATTTTAGTGTGGAGCTTGGGAGGTGAGTCATGGTTAGAATGTGTTTTATACCAGGCATATACAGCACACACATTTATTCATATTGTAAACACACTTACTCGGACTCCAGCGCACACAGAGCCATAAATGTACATGCTCTACAAACTGCTCATTCCATAACTCAATCATCATTAGTTTGTGTGTATAGTGCCAGTAAAGTAACAGCACTTTCTCAAGAATCACTATAGTAATGTGCAGATTTGTTTAGGTGCAAAATGATGGACAGATCCTTTTACATAGCTTTTTTTGGTCACACAGAGGACTATGTATCTTCATAACTGTCAAAATTAATGGTTCACTTCTCTGATTTAAATATTGAAAATATCTGTTTTGCCGGGACACAAGAAATTTAAATGTTTACTTTAAATAATTTAATGCATTATACCCATTAAGATTCACATGTTTTTTCTTTCTTAGTAAAATGCCAATAGATTACTCAAAAATTCATTTAGTCATTCTAAACCTGTATGACTTTCTTTCTTCCATGGAACAGAAAAGGAAATGACCATGAGAAAAACCCCAAAATAAGTCCATATAACTGCTTTTCTGCTGTATATTTTAAGTGTCCTGATTCTGAAGATGTTTTGTGTGAGAAACACTGAACTTTAAATCATAATTCACTGATAAATTTCACCACAGCTCTCAAATCTCATTCATGTTCACATTGAAATATGGTGCATCAAAAAGTTGCCAGACCAAGATTGATGTTTATAATTCCTTACATTGTTGGTTCTTGTCAGTCCCTGGTAATTTTAACACATAATTGTATCAAAAACAACATCATGGTTGTCCTGGCTAACATCTCTATTTGTGTTAATCAGAAGAAAGTAAGTCATATATAGGTTTAAATTGATGTCATGATTTTTGGGTGAACTATCCCTTTATAAGGTCAGCTATGCTGTAATTTATGAATTACACTTCGCTTCACTTCACTTGCCTCTTCTTTTCATTGTGTATGCAAGGTTCCAGCAGTATACTCAATCCAGAACATAATGAAACAGGATTTCTTAAACAAACTTCTTATGTGGAGCACCCAAAAAATTACCTTCTCATTAAGGAATGGACTGAGATTATATTCAAGCTAATGAGCTCCAACTAGAGTCATACCTGCACTTTTCTCCTGGACAATGTTTCTTTGTGCTGGACTTGGAGATGGAGAACTATCATCTTTCCAAGTGCCTATGGCTAGTCAGACAGGGAGAGAGAGAGAAAGAGAGAGACTAAGAAAAGATACCCATCTCAGAAGACCTTATTTTTCTCTAAATTTGACAGAACATTAGCTTACTTTAAACAAACAAACAATAATAATAAAATAAAAATAAAAAATGGAAAGGGAAAGGGAGAAGGACAGGAACAGATAATGCTAGGGAGATTTTATCTGTTGGAGAATCCAAATTTCCCCAAAGTTTGCCAGGACTCCCACACTAGTGTCTGTCTCAAGTCTCCCCCTGTTGGAGAAAAGTGGAGAGTCACATGCAGATAGCCGGTAGAAAATGAAGTTTGACCTTTGATAAATCCTTTGCTATTTGAGTGCAAGGAGTTCACTCTTCCATCTGTTTATGTACGTTAAAGAGAAAAACACTTTATTAAACATTATGCAAAATAGTAGTGTTATTAACCTCTGTCTGTCTGTCTGTCTGTCTGTCAAAAAGGCAAAAAAAGGTGAGATCAAGATCCTCATCTAAACCCAAAACCCAGACATAGTCTGTAAATAAAACATAAAAAAACTATCCTTGTAAGAGTTTTTTCCATCAGTTTTTTTTATCTATTTTATCTATCTATTTTCTATCTATTTTATCAATAGCTCCATGACACTGAGTGAACAATTATCATTTATCCCTTAACTCTTAAAAGCCAAGCGCATCCTCACTACAGAGTTCATTGTGCACTTTTATACTTGGTCTTTCCATAGAATATTCTTTAGAATTGCAGTAATGCATTCCCCATTGAGAAAAAAACATTACTGCAATTACATTGTGGAACAAAATTCCCTTTTGTCAACGTTCGTATTTTCTAGAACAGAATGTATTGAAACTACTGTATAGATACTGTAAATCTATCTGTGAATAGAAACGTCTATTTAAATTAGTGATGCATCAAAAAATGTTTCTACACCCCTATGATGATTGTTAATTGCAGATTACTTATACTGTTGTAAATTGTATATTCAAAAGTCAACCAGGCCAGGAACAAATTTTCTTTACTTGGGAAAATAAAATTGTCTTGTCTGGCATGACAGGAAAGGCAGTCATTGTTCACTATGATTCACTTATTGTGATCTCCAGTGTGCAAGTAGGTGAGACATTGTTAAACATTTACACCCTAACCTGATACTCCGTCTGGAAGGAAGATGGGGACTTCTCGTTGCTTCGAGCTCAAGTATGTAATGAAGAGGGATTCCAAGACTAACAGCACAGTCACTGGCTATTCTCTATTCCTCTGGGCAAGGCTGGCTCCCATCATGCACTTCTCTGCCAGCACCTCATTGGCTCTGACTGCCTTCTCTAATTGCAAGCACCACGCATTCCCAGAATGCCTCACTCAGTTTTCCTGCTCATATTTTTTTCCCTTAGATTTGATGTATTTATGAAATGAAGTGCAAAGAGGGAAGCCCTATATACTTTGTTGTGGTACTCCACAATAACTACTCTCTTCCTTACAGTTTTCCTGCTCTCATCCCCAGACTACCACCTAAAAGAAAAAAGAAAAATAGTTAGTCATAACATTCTGTAGTCAATCAATATTTTCCAGACCACCACAAGAGGGAGACAAAATCGTTTGCAACAGCCCACTTTGATAGAGCCCTGAATTTTTTTTTTTATCATTTAGATGAGAACATACTGACTTATGTAAATTACGGTTTACAAGTAACATTTTAATAGAGGCATTAAAATGATCATTTGTAAATAGTATTTGATCTCTTTACACGCATTCTGTAGCCAGCACATCCTCATTTGTGTAGTTTGATAGATGCTGTATTTGCTCTCGGGCACATTGATCTGTGGGTGTTTGTGGGCAGATAATATGAATAGCCTTGGTCCTCTCTACCCACAGTGTTCTCAAATCTCTTGTGCTCTTTTTAACTTGATAGAGACAATGATGAGAGATACTGCTATAAGAAAATATAGTTTGTCTGTATACTAACACACAGTATTGTTGCTGCACAGTACATCACACAAAACATTTGTATACGGCATATTTGGGGCTATTAATAAAGTTAGAGGAGGATTTTTGCTTCATTTGCAGGCTCTGCAAGCATTTTTTCCTCATTTAAAACAAATAGGTTGCTTAACTCCCTGTTGCGTACCAATAAAAGCAGACCGCATTTATGCATAAATGCAAAATAAATGCATTTATTTTATTGTTTTAAAAGTACAGCATAGAATCCCCCTCAATAAATCATAAGGGAATAATTTAGGGTTTAATCTGACTAAATGAGTGGAGAAGTCTGATATTTCATTGGAAGGTCGAAATATGATATTTTGTAAAGGTCAAAAAAAAAGAAGAAGCCCCAAACACATGTATGGGTGAATCAGTCACAATAAGATCAATTACATGCATTTAGAAAATAGATTGTAATTTATAATTAATTTAATTTATATTTCTTGGGAACTTTAGGGTTTTTTCACATTAAATTGTATGTCTTGTGGCTATACTTTTGTGTATTTTTACATGTACAGATTGGCCCCATTCACTTCCATTGTACAGTAAGTGCCTCACTATAACCCAGATTTGAGCATTTTACAAGAAAAGGAAAGACAAATAGAAATTAATGATTGTAATCAGTAGTATGCCACAAGTGCTGTTGAACTGATCTTTACTTGTGAACTCTGAATATTCCTCTAAATAAGTGCTCAACCCCAAGAATACAACAGAATGTCTAGAAGTATTTAAAGTCAGCAAAAAGACAAAGGAAGAAATGAGTGCTCTTTTTAACAGTAAGCACACAGGAATATGTTTATTAAATTAACCGTGAATACTGGCACAGAGTGCTACAGGTTGTCCTTGCCCTTTACAACCCTCAGCATCACCAGCGGTGGCACACAAGAGCTTGCAGCTTTTCACAAGTTTCACAAGGGCCTGATTCTGCTACACTACTGGTATACACTTGGAATGGTGTGCACCAGTACACACACACACACACACACACACACAAAAACACATCTCCACACCACATCTCCTCACAGCATTTCCTTGGGCGTATTCATTCATCCTTACTTATACAAATTTAAAAAATACCTGCATAAGTGACTGACAGCCCAGCAGAATCAACCATGCATTGATAAGACAGCATTGATAAGACAGCTTACCTTTAAATTGAAAACTGAATTTATTTCACTTCAGACTCCAGGTTGAGGCTGCCTTCGTGTGCTTATCTTAGACTAGCTTCCCTTATCCAGGTGTTAACCATTCGAAAGGAAACAGCAAAATTGGTCTGGGTTTAGCCTAAAACCACTTCAAGCATCACCAAGAATGAGGTCTTGACACCTGCAGGTACATCACCGAACATGACATCACTGTGACTGTTTTAGCCTGAGGTTATAGCACTCACCTTTCTCGGCTGTATATAAATAAAGTGCTTTGTATAACGGTTCTTGACATTTCCACAGGCATATATATATA
>NW_015549618.1:0-2112 GCF_001515605.1 Sinocyclocheilus anshuiensis
TGTCCGAAATGAAAATATTTAGATGAAAAAGAGCAAGAATGAAGTGTGAAACCAGTTTTAAGGACTACAGTCTCTCACCCTAGATGGAAAACAAGTGGACAAAAGAAGAAAATGTAGAAAGACACTGGGGTCAATACTGATTCAGACAGGGCGACATGAAAACCACGGACAAAACCATGTAGGGCCCATATCTCAAGTCCATATCATGTCCAAATTGGCCCCATCGTGAAATGTTGGCTGGGATGAAGATGAGTATGACTCTCCACTGAACACTTTCCCAGAAAGATGCAGTGTGTATAAAGGAATTGAGGAAAAACAGCCCAAGTTGTGGGTGAAGTTGTAATTTGAAGTTCTCCAGTGACATGTGACATGACGGGTTGGAATCTGGTAATTACAGTAACTCATATGCAACATGAAAGCACCCTAAAATATTCAATATTCAGTTTATAAAACGCAAGAATATTTATGTAGGCCACACTATGTTGCCAACAGAAACTGAAAAACTTGTAAATGTTTGACATAATCATGATATCGGCACTTGAAAAGGATGGAGAATTAGCACCTGTGTGTAACCCTACTTTTTTATTTTAAAAAGTTTAAAAAGTTATACAAATAAACGATCCCAAATCGTGTACTTATGCACTATTCTATGACGTTTTGTAATAGAAATAATGCGAGTGGTGCGTTCACTGAAAATTCCTAAAAGAAAAAGTGCACTTTAAATACCCGGATGATAAACTTAAATAACCTAAAAAAATGAAGTGTGGAATATTGAACACTTCAGGGCTGCGTTCCAGTCCGTTTTTTTATGCCCTTCACTCGCAAACTTCCCTCCGTCTCGTTTACTCGGATGTACGTCATTGATTACGTTGCATGAGTGCCCACTTCTGGCGGAACCCTTGGAATGGGCTGAACTGGAATGTCCTAAGCCCTTGATCACTTAGAATCAGCTATGGAGTTGGTTTATTGTTTATATTTTTCCCCTTATGAATTTGTTTGGTGCAGCATTCTATATGTATATAGGTATGCCTGGGCTGTTATAAAAGTAAAAAAAAAATCATTTATATATTATAGACTTGTTTGGGGTGGGGATAAATGAAATGCGAGTGCATGTCTAAAAGTGGAGTGGAACGCAGCCATGGGCAACTCTGGCCCTCGAGATCAGCTGTCCTGCAGAGTTTAGCTTCATAATCAAACACACCTGCCTGTAATTTTCAAGTAATCCTGAAAACTTTCAAGCGTGTTTAGTTAGTGTTGGAGCTAAGCTTTACAGGACAGCTGACCTCGAGGGCCAGAGTTGCCCAACCTGGGTTTTGAGGGTCATGTCATATGTGAGGACATCCAACCAACATTTGGGGCTTGCTTTAACATACGAAGGAGGCAGCCTGTACAATTTAAATCAGAGGTAAGGTTTTGTTGTCCCATTGTCTTCTCTCTCTCACACGACCAGTTCATATAGAGTAGTACAGACTATCCTGCCTCTAATCGCAGACTGCTGTACTTTCAGGTGCTTCATTGGAATAAGAAAGAGAGAAAAAGGACAACTGGGACAAGTTTGTCTCCAAGAGGACAGGAAGAGTTGTCGAAAAGACGTCTGTCACAGTCAATCCTCATTCAAACAGGTCAGTGAAAGCTCTCTACCCAGGGACTTCAAATCAATGTAGCAATTATTAAATGTTTTAAATGATGTACATGTAATCATAATTATGTTCTCCAATCCAGTAACTGTGCTATATTCCATTGCGGGAGTTTGAAACCGCTTGCCAAAAACAAACTTTCTGAAAAAGTGACCTTCGGCTGTTAAACATTTTCAACTATGGTTGGTCCATGGAAATGATGTAACAGGTAGGTGTGACTATGCGGGAGTTTGCTTTTTCTGTCGATCAAAAAAAGACCGCTCTTTGCCAGTATGTTGCTGAATAAAATGAATAGGGAAATGGCTCAGTTAATTTGTGTAACTCCACCTGATCTGAATGATTTGCTGAGAGTGCTTTCCACCGCAGGAGCCTTTGATACTCCCTGCATTTACACTCCGGCCATGTTCTAAATGGGTCCACAAAACCAGGGGCAATAACAAATAGAGAAGGGCGTTTCCCCTCAGCAGCAGCCTTT
>NW_015549618.1:3302-4886 GCF_001515605.1 Sinocyclocheilus anshuiensis
ACATGGTTTTATGTTTACGCGGCGCGATGCAACGCGTAAAAAGACCGTATAAGTCATTATAATCAGTAATTATGTCCCCACTGGATGCAACAAATGCCTCGTTTGTAATGGGTTTTAATGTTTTTGTCTCGTCGCTCCGGCCGGGACACGGCATCAACAGTACGTGAGGGGCGTAACATTTCCGTCTCACGCTTGAGGTATTCGGCCAATCACAACGCACTGGATAGCTGGCCAATCAGAGCATACCTCGCTTTTTCAGACTGATGAGCTTTGTAAAAATCGACGCGTTTCAGAAAGGGGGGGCATAGAGGAGAAACAATAATGTACAGTATGTGGAAAATAATGTGTTTTTTTCACTTTAAACCGCATAAACACATTTCATTACACCAAATACACAAAATAATGTTCTTTTTAGCAGCATCATATGACCCCTTTAATACACTAATTATAGGAAATATACACTGCCTGAAAAAAGGTCACCATTTGGATTTTAAATAAGCAAATACTGAAGAGTCTAGGATTGAATAATTATTGCAGTGATTAATATGTTTCTGGCATGTTATACGTTTTATAATAAGTCTTTTAACTAGGGCTGTAAAATTAAAATGTTTAATTTAACTAATTACACAGTGTGGTGATTAATTAATCAAATTAATCGCTTATTAATTACACATCAAATTTGGCTGTAAAATTACCCACAAAAGATAATTTAAAGCCAATATTTTGTTACGGTGTTATTTTTTCCCACTTTTTTCATTTTTGGGTGAACTATATCTTTAATTATTTTTTATCAATATGGATTTTTTAATTTTTATTTTCAGATCTATTATTAATATGTAAATATAAATATTTTAATTAAATGATAATCTAAATAATAACTGACACTGCCTGTTAGGCAGTAAATGTCTTAAAGGGATAGTTCACTCAAAAATGAAAATTCTGTTGTTAATTGACTGTTCGCAGGGAGCTTGATTGACAGGCGATCTGACCAATCAGAACGCGGATATTATGTGCCGTCGCTGCTGTCTGGCATCTTGCCCGACAGCTAGGCATTTCTCCATAGAAATCCATGTTAAAACGTTGGGCTGGACAATAATTCAATATCAATATGTATCGTGATAAAAAAATTTCAGTAACGGTGATATGATTTTTAAACACATTTCCGATATTTCGATATTACTAGTGTTTCCCATACATTGATTTATTTGTGGTGTTTGACTTCGTTGAATAAACATGAGCACTGCATGTTTCAAAATCAAAACATGTCGCGGGTGTTTTATATGAATGTATCTCTGAAGGGAACCGACTGTCTTCAGAAAAGTTTCGATAGCATCGAAAATATTCTTTTCATATTCTGTATCCTGGCTGAAGCACATTTGTTTCAATCTATAAGAATAATCAGCCTACACTACCAGTCAAAAGATTTTGAACAGTAAGATTTTTAATGTTGTTTTTTTTTTTAAGAATTCTCTTCTGCTCACCAAGCCTGCATGCATTTATTTGATCCAAAGTACAGCAAAATTTTTACAAATATTTTTACTATTTAAAATAACTGCTTTCTATTTGAATATATTTTAAAATGTA
>NW_015549618.1:4906-44799 GCF_001515605.1 Sinocyclocheilus anshuiensis
CAATCTATAAGAATAATCAGCCTACACTACCAGTCAAAAGTTTTTGAACAGTAAGATTTTTAATGTTTTTTCTTTTTTAAGAATTCTCTTCTGCTCACCATGCCTGCATTTATTTGATCCAACGTACAGCAAAAACATTACAATTTTGAATTATTTTTACTATCTTTCTATTTGAAAGCAGTTATTTAAAATCTTCAGAAATCATTCTAATATGCTGATTTGCAGACTATCAGTATTTAAAACAGTTGAGAACATTTTTTTTCAGGATTCTTTGATGAATAGAAAGATACAAAGATCAGCATTTATCTGAAATAAAAAGATTTTGTAACATTATACACTATTCCATTCAGTATAATTTTTATTATTTTTTTGGGAAAGAAATTATAGAAATTAATTTTAAATCTTCAGAAATCATTCTAATATGCTGATTTGCTGATTATCAATATTTAAAACAGTTGAGTAAATTTGTTTTCAGGATTCTTTGATGAATAGAAAGATCCAAAGATCAGCATTTATATGAAATAAAAAGCTTTTATAACATTATACACTATTCCATTCAAAAGCTTGGAGTCTGTAGAATTTTTTTTTTGGAAATTATAGAAATTTTATTTTATTTAGAATACTTTTATTTAGCAAGGATGCTTTAAATTGATCAAAAAGATTATAATGTTACAAAAGATTTATATTTCAGATAAATGCTGTTCATCAAAGAGTCCTGAAAAAAATCTGCTCCGTTTTCAACATAATAATAAATGCTTTTTGAGAAGCAAATCAGAATATTTGAATGATTTCTGAAGGATAATGTGACTGGAGTAATGATACTAAAATTTGAGCTTTGAAATCACAGGAATAAATTACATTTTAAAATTATATTTATTTTAAATAGTAAAAATATTTCAAAATGTTACTGTTTTTGCTGTATTTTGGATCAAATAAATGCAGGCTTGGTGAACAAAGACTTCTTTAAAAACATTAAAAATCTTACTGTTCAAAAACTTTTGACTGGTATGTTAGCCTATAGTTTGATATAAGGTGAACATTCATTTATTTGTGCTGTTTTTTTTTTTCTTTTTTCTTTCTTAAGTTTTTAGGTACAGACATCTGTTGTGGGTGTTCTTGGCAGTTTTTATGTGGCTTTTTTTAATAGTGTTCATATCGATATCAGAACTATATCATATCGAGCGAAATTAAGAAATATATCGTGATACTAATTTTGGCCATATCGTCCAGCCCTATTAAAACGGGGTAAAATAGATAGACTGAATTGAAACCTTTTCAATATAACTGAATATAAATGTGTGGAGGGTTAAGCTGTGCTGTTGTTGGCTGCTACAGTAACGGCAAAAAGCTAAGGAATTCCTTTAAAGTACTTGTTTTGCGTACCAGAAAATCTGGCATGTCCGGCGCTGTATGCATGGCTTGCAGTGCTTAAGTTAAAATACTGAGTGTGAAATAATAAAATAATATGTTAAACGTGTGCTCCTATCATTCTGTGGACAAAATCTCATGAACTTCGCCCCGATCAGGAGCTGTATGCACATGTGCGCTCATCTGTTTTTAATGCAGCTAACCTCGCGTCGCTTCATGTCATCTTCCCACTCATTAAACTATGACAGATCCTTTACTGCAAAAAGACGGTCACTGTGACACTATAAAGTGATGAAACTATGGCTCCTTTTTTTAAACCATTTTCATAGGTTTCACGTTATATTGTTGGCTCGGAAAATGTGTAAATGCGCATGCCCAGTAGCCGCAGCTGTATCCCTTCTAGCCTTGAACACAAATCAGACAGGAGAGTAGATAAAGTTCGGTGGACTTACACTTGAAAAAAGGGTTTCGCGGTTGACACAAAATGCTTTCTGATGTTTATATATGTTCATTTCGTGCTTTGCGTAAATATGAAACGACGATTGGTTCACGTGTTTGAACTTAGGCAATACAGAGATCTGTCATGACACAAACGGTATTTATTGTTTGAATTTCTTTTAAAATGACAAAATTTGAAAGCTGAGAGTTAGTGTTACATCTGCGATGTATTTTTCACTACGTGAGAGCGTGTGTAGTGTGAGAGCGGCATTGTTTGTCGGGGATAGCAACAGTAACTAAGGAGGGCGGGTCTTTGTGAACGGTCAATTACTCACCCTCATGTCATTCCAAACCAGTAAGACCTGCATTCATCTTCAGAACACAAATTAAGATATTTTTGATGAAATCCAAGAACTTTCTGACCCTGCACTGACAGCAGTGCAACTGAAATATTCCCAGACCCAGAAAGGTAGTAAGGACATTGATAAACAGGCCATGTGACATCAGTGGTTCAACCGTAATTTTACGAAGCTACGAAAATACTTTTTGTGCACAAAGAAAACAAAAACAACGACTTCATTCAAGAATTCTTCTCCTCCAAGTCACCGTCCTCTGCCATTATCGAGAGTGCCATGACTTATGCGTGTGCATTCCTCTGCTCGTAAACAAGGCACAGTAAATGTGTGTTCTACGTCAGCAGCAGCACCACACGCAAGCGTCGTGGTACTCTCGATAACAAAGAATCATTTTTTAACAAAGAATAATAACTTCTGTAACAAATGTAGCTATTGCTCATTGTTAATGTTAACGCATTAACTAAGGTTAACTAATGAGACCTTATTTGTAAAGTGTAACCTATTGTTCTTTGTAATTCTTTTGGACTTTAATCTGTTTGAAACATGTATTTACTTTATATATTTTTTGTGTATTGCTTTATTGTATTTAAATGTTGTTATTTTTGTCATAAGAAAAACGTTATTAAACCTGTTATACTGTGGCAACACTTTTTTGCAACTAAATTTCAATATCGTGATAATACCGTATACCATGATAAAAGCTTTAGCAATTATCGCAACATGAAAATCTGATACTGTCATATGCTTACAGTGTAGACAGCTTCATTAATTACAGCGGGAGTTGTTTTGAAAGTGCTTATACTTGCGTTAGACTGAAGTCAGTGTAGGGGTGTGCGATATTGACAAAAAATAATATCTCTATATTTTCTGGGATTTTATCAATAACGATTATTAGACGATATTTTGCTGAGTGTGATATTGTGCTGGTACCTTTAGGACTGCTGTGGACTGGACAGCTGACTCCTAAAGTTTTTGATATTCTTCATATTCAGTGTGGTGTCAGATAGAAATGAATCTTTTCCAATAAGTTTAAATTTATTTTTAATTACGATATTATCGCAGACGATATATATCGCACACCCCTAAGTCAGTGATAATATTATTTGATGTTCTTTACTGGCATTCTGTATATAATTTATTGGCTGTTTGAATAACTGTTGAAATGAAAGCGCTATAATTAGTAACTTACAATGTTTTTATTAAACTGTGGTCACGTTAAATACAAATTCAGTAAAAAGATGGGTTTATGATGTGCTAGTTAATAATTACACTAACAATTAGGCTTCCTTTAGCTTTGCCCTGCAGTTGGTTCACCCACCGCCTTCCAACTACTGTAAATCAGTATTTACATAGTATAATAGTAGAATATGTATCTCTCACAAACGTGTAATGTCTCGCAAAAGCACATATACGTCCTGCAACAGAGCAGGTCACCAAAAGGCATCACACAGAACGTGTTTTTGCTTTGAAAAATTTATTTTAAAAAACTTTTAAACTTCTTGATTTGAGCGCCTGTGAGCAGTACTTGCCTGCTTTTAGAATGCCGTGTCATGCCCGGGATACTGCAAAAAATGCGAGACGTGAGCGTAAAGGTAGTGCAGTGGAGTGGAAAAGCGCGTGAAAACTATTGACGCAGCTTAATATATACTAAAACAACAACCAGGGAAAATCAATTTTCCCTCACATTTCATAAAATCATAGCTTCATGCTCTTCACCGAGCGCTTACACAGAAACACACGGGAGCATTTGAGAGCCGTGTCTATCAGCGGATGTGTCTATGACTATGAGCAGATATATTAGGCATCCTCTGACAGATCCGATGGTAGACGCGGCTCTCAAATGCTCCCGTGAGTTTCTGTGCAGTGTTGCCAACTTCTTTCAATGGAAAGTAGCTAAAGCCAGTTTGAAAAGTCGCTAAATGTCGCTAGATGATGTCATATGCTAATTAGCATATTCATTACATCATCGCGTCGTATTGTCTTTTACATTTGTTTGCCTCTCTGTGCTCACATACTGTATTTTAATTTAGCCAAATTCTCAATAAAACGGTTTTCATTTATATAATTTACTGTTTCTGTTGTCAGTCAACGGGATGAATATGAAATAGTGACTGAAATGTGGCCCTTTAAGCCTACATAACCAGCTCTCCCTTCCAATATGTTAATCTGCACAAAAATCCTGATTTATAATCGAGCCGTCGTCTGATTAAATCAAATACACATAACATAAGCAAAGACAAAGATAATTCCTGTGCCGTGTTTTCAGCTATAGTTACATGTAAAAAACATCATATCTATTTTAACTGAAAGTGCTGCTCATCTCTGCCGTCCGCTGAACAGAGAAGACGGGGAGAGAGAGAGAGAGAGAGAGAGAGAGAGAGAGAGAGAAAGTTACACTTTAGCGACAAAGTTAAGTCGCTAAGTTGGCAACACTGCTTCTGTGTAAGCGCTCGGTGAAGAGCATTAAGTGATGATCATTGTAGCCTATCACAGATATATCACAGACATCTGTTGAGCCGGGTATGAGGACTTTTCACGTCCTGAAAAGTGAAGGTGCGGGCTCTTTGATCGCCCCCTGGTGGCTGGCTGCAGTACAGGTCATAAACTTTCTATAGTGGAAGGAAGTGGAGACTTCCGTCCATCTTTTTTTACAGTCTATGTGTTGAGCGCGTGAGCACAGTGGCCAATCAACAATGTTTAGGAATCCGCTCAGCAGCGCTTAAATTCTGGCGGGAAATGCTGGTATCGTCTCATTTTTAAAATTTCGGTACCGACTAGTACCGAAGTCTGTACTTTTTGACAACCCTACTTCTAAGACAATCGCACCATAATCGACATAATCGAAAGAGCTTAAATAAGCACCCGCGCACTGTGTTCTGTGCGCACAGCACTCACACAGAGAGCCGTGTCTCACAGCCCATGGACACTGAATAGAGTTTTGCCTCTTTATGCGATTGAACAGACAAATACATACCCATCTTGGCGAGTATCCTACAAAAACTGTTGGTTATGTCTTACATGAACGTAAACAGTTGAGAAAGAAATCGGATGTGTATCATTATATTGGATGCACTGTCTCTTAAGGGGCCTCACAAATGTATGGTACTCCACTGTATTACATCAAATTACTGCGAGAGCTATAGAGAGTAAGCACAAGACTTTGATGTCGGTCTGCACAGCGCCACTTCTAGTCGAATCAAAGGACTTTGTTCGAACACAACTTATGAAATGTAAGATGACAAATGTGGGGCAGGGGTGGGGCGAGTGCAATAATTGCATTAAAATCTTTTTTATTATTTCAAATTTTGTATTTACTAATTAATTAGATTGACGCATTAAATTGACAGCCCTACTTTTAACCCTAATGCAGTGTGTAACTTTTCATTTCTTAATCAACCATGTTCAACACGCACTCACAACATTATTCTAGGATAACAATTGGACCCAAGCTGCGAAACAGTAGGTGCGTTTACATGAAGCATTGTACTCTAATTATAGTCGGTTCAGAAGTCCGATCTGAATGAAAATGCTTTAGTGCACAAAGATTCATGTGCTTGTCCACTCCTAATTTGGAGCCAAAATAGATAAATATTAAGTCTGCATTTTAAATCAAAGAAAAGGAGAATGGTTACCCGCAAAAAAACAGTGGAAAACTGTGTATATTCATGGAGTGTGCACATATCAAAAGATCAAATCGGATTTGAAGCTTGTGACATATAAACACACACATCAACTATTTAGCAATCATTTATTTAGCGTTCATGTAAACACTATGTTTGGATTCATCAGTGGGAATGATTTTATTCCAATTAAAACAAAAAGTGTCCATGTAAATGGGGCTAGTGGTTCAGTGAGCATGAGGAGTCATTTTCACACATGAATTGGCCACCACAGAATCCTGAGCTTAACCCCATTGAAAGTCTTGAGGATGTGCTGGAGTAAACTTTGCAGAGTGGCTTGACTCTCTCATTGTAAATACAAGATCTCAGCCAATATTAAAGCCACTTTTGATGGAAATAAATGTGATGTTGCATAACGTTGTTGAAACAATGTTATCAAGCTAAAGGGGGTCCAACTAACTATTAGAGTGTGCAAATGTTTTCTTTGACTCCAGCACATCCTAAAGACTTTCAATGGGGTAAAGTCCGCAGGTCTCTGTGGTGGCCAATCTTTCACAATTGAAGCCTGATAAATCTTGGTATTGTCATTCTGGAATATAGACACAAGTACGTCTTCTGACATGGTTGTTTGAGAAATAGAAATTTACACACTACATCAGTTAGAGTGAAAATAATCGTTGCCAAACTTACAACATGCCAGAAACATATTAATCATTGCAATAATGATTCAGTCCTAAAACCTTAAAGCTGCAGTATGTAAGTTTTGCCTCTTTGTCGGCATCTCTGTTTGAAAACCTGCAATTGCAGCTATGTGCGGAATTATCTAGCTTGCGTGTGTTGTGAGTGGGTGCGGATGAATCTAATGTACAACATTATTCTAGGATAACAATTGGACCCAAGCTGCGAAACAGTAGGTGCGTTTACATGAAGCATTGTACTCTAATTATAGTCGGTTCAGAAGTCCGATCTGAATGAAAATGCTTTAGTGCACAAAGATTCATGTGCTTGTCCACTCCTAATTTGGAGCCAAAATAGATAAATATTAAGTCTGCATTTTAAATCAAAGAAAAGGAGAATGGTTACCCGCAAAAAAACAGTGGAAAACTGTGTATATTCATGGAGTGTGCACATATCAAAAGATCAAATCGGATTTGAAGCTTGTGACATATAAACACACACATCAACTATTTAGCAATCATTTATTTAGCGTTCATGTAAACACTATGTTTGGATTCATCAGTGGGAATGATTTTATTCCAATTAAAACAAAAAGTGTCCATGTAAATGGGGCTAGTGGTTCAGTGAGCATGAGGAGTCATTTTCACACATGAATTGGCCACCACAGAATCCTGAGCTTAACCCCATTGAAAGTCTTGAGGATGTGCTGGAGTAAACTTTGCAGAGTGGCTTGACTCTCTCATTGTAAATACAAGATCTCAGCCAATATTAAAGCCACTTTTGATGGAAATAAATGTGATGTTGCATAACGTTGTTGAAACAATGTTATCAAGCTAAAGGGGGTCCAACTAACTATTAGAGTGTGCAAATGTTTTCTTTGACTCCAGCACATCCTAAAGACTTTCAATGGGGTAAAGTCCGCAGGTCTCTGTGGTGGCCAATCTTTCACAATTGAAGCCTGATAAATCTTGGTATTGTCATTCTGGAATATAGACACAAGTACGTCTTCTGACATGGTTGTTTGAGAAATAGAAATTTACACACTACATCAGTTAGAGTGAAAATAATCGTTGCCAAACTTACAACATGCCAGAAACATATTAATCATTGCAATAATGATTCAGTCCTAAAACCTTAAAGCTGCAGTATGTAAGTTTTGCCTCTTTGTCGGCATCTCTGTTTGAAAACTAGTTTTGAACACTGGCTGGTTATGTACTTGCTCAAATGTTGATTTGGGATCATTTTTAACCAAAAAAATTTAAGGACTGCAGCTTTAAGTATTTGCTTATTTAAATCAGACGGCAACTTTTTAATTAATTAATTTATTTATTTAGGCCAGGATTTTAATTAAGTATCATCAGAATAGAAATATAACAGTATTGCAATTTGTAAGCCCGTCAGAAAAATCAAGTAATGGTTTTCATCACACTTGACGATAGATTGATTGATTCTCTGTATAGTAAAGGAAATGAGTGATTGTGTGCCTAACAGGAGGCTTATTGGTTAATGTTAATAAGAGTTAAGAATATCTAAAAAGCTTAGAAATTGAGAAATAACATTAAGAATGATAATGTGAGTAATGTGTTTAGAAGTGAGAGACTGCTGATATGGGGAGAATAAACACTACTTACATATTTAATAATTGTGTAATTATCATTCATTTGAAACAAGGTATTAAAAAGCAGAACCACCAAACTATTGGTATGGGTATCACAGATGTCATTCTAAATAATCAGTATCAGTGCCTAAAAATTCCCTAATGAGTGTTGTATGAGAATTAAAGAACTTGGCATTTAGATGCCAAACACCTCGTCTTGGATGTACATGACAGTAGGAAATTTCATTTCAGTTTAATTCAAGTAGGAAAAGACTAACATGTTTTATGAAACCAAACCTCGTTCTTAAGCGATATGGGTTAAGTTGTATCGTCAGAATTTCCCATCATGCTTTTAGTTTGTTCAGCTGGTAAACTGAAGCTTCCTCTAAAAACTACACCATCTGGCTCTCACGAGCATTTGATCACAGTATTGAGTCAGAAAGTATTTCTAACCAGCATGCACCTTGTGGTGATCATGTGATCATCTCAGATGAGCTTATTGCTAGTGTGGTGATCTACTGGTTTAGCAACAGGAAATTAATGGAAATTATTTCTGTTTCTACAGATTCTACTTCATCTGTGTGTCTGCAGTGCTGATACACAAAGGTGAGCATCTGAATAACATTTAATATTCATGTAAAACATTTACTGGATTGTAATATTTCTAGATTGTTTTATTCTGTTTATTCCCTTGAAAAGGTTTTAAACAAGTTCATACCTGTTTTAGAATTTTTGGCAAAATGCGTCAAATATATTTTGTATTTAAAATTTAACTAAAGTATGTTTTTTTTTTTTGCCATGAATTGCCAAATAATCTGGCATGGCATTAAAACAAACAAACAAAAAAATAAATGTGTATGAATGTTATATTGTGTATTAACAGTTACAGTTTGTCTGATTTCAGTGTCTCTGCAGGTCCCAGGTTTTATTGGTGGTTCTGTTGTCCTGCCGTGTTCTTCAACTGAACCTGATCAAGACACTGAAGTGCATTGGAGACAGAATGGTAGCAAGATTGTGTATGATATAATCAAGGGTAAAAATTCAGTAGAGCAACAGGAGCCACGATACAAGAACAGAACTGAAACTTTCCCTGAAGAGTATAAGAGAGGAAATTTCTCCATCAAACTCAACAATCTTCAACACACTGATGCAGGAAAATACACCTGTCTCATCGCACACTCGTCTGAACATAAGACTGTGGAGCTGATCATCAACGGTGTGTAGTAATGGTTAATTGATATATTAATAAAAAATAAAGTTTGCTAGTAATGTTCTGTTCAGTCTGAATGCTGATGTATAAACATTACAGACAGATCTGTTGCATTTGTCACATTGCAGTAATGATCTTTCTTTCTTTCTTTGCAGAGCCAACAACAGAAAATGGAACCAAATCAGCTGATCAAGAAACCCAAAAACCAGAAACAGATGTGGTGACATCGTCGTCTTTGCTCTGGGTTTACATTATAGTAGCTGTATTAATAATGCTTATAGCCGGTTTCGTCATTGGCTGTAGAAAAAAAATTCAAGCCGCTTTATTCTCTCCTGTCTTGACTGAAGATAGAGAACAGACAGAAATAAATGTGTAACATTAATAAAAAAATGTTAAAAGTTATTTTAACTAAATTGTTACAGCTTTCATTGTTTCATTTTGGTGTCAGAGACACTGTTTTGTGCTCTTATATTCTTGCTGTTTGCACCGAGTTGCTCGCACAGATATGTTTGTAGCAATAACCAACAATACATTGTATGGGTCAAAATTATTGATTTTTCTTTTATGCAAGAAATCATTAGGATATTAAGTAAAGATCATGTTCCATGAAGATATTTTGTAAATTTCCTACCATAAATATATCAAAACTTAATTTTTGATTAGTAATATGCATTGCTAAGAACTTAATTTGGACAACTTTAAAGGCGATTTTCTCAATATTTAAATTTTTTTGCACCCTCAGATTCCAGATTATTGTCCTGTCCTAACAAACCATACATCAATGGAAAGCTGATTTATTCAGCTTTCAGATTATGTATAAATCACAATTTCAAAAAATTGACCCTTATGACTGGTTTTGTGGTCCAGGGTCACAATTGAAGGATGAATGATTCTGTTAATGAGTTAGTGCCTTAACAATTCTGTGCTGTTCCACAAGTTTTCTTTTCTTTGTTGTGTTTGCAAATATTAAATGTATTTTGTATTGTTTATGTATTTATATTGAATTAATAATCTGATTAATTCATTCCTGATTCATACAGTTTGCTAAATATGTACTCAAGCGTTCCACTATATAGTTCTACAGGCTAATTGTATTATAATTGTATAATTGTATTGTACAAATTGTATTTCCCTGTTGTTTTAACTCTCTCATTCTCATTCTCATTCTCTCTCTCTCTCTCTCTCTCTCTCTCTCTCCCATCCTCTCTCTCTCTCTCTCTCTCTCTCTCTCTCTCTCTCTCTCTCTCTCTCTCTCTCTCTCTCTCTCTCTCTCTCTCTCTCTCTCTCTCTCTCTCTCTCTCTCTCTCTCTCTCTCTCTCTCTCCATTCAAGTCATTTCAAATAAAGCTTTTTAGCAAGATTAGTATTGCCAAAGCATCAGCCATTACAGGAACATACAACAAACAAAATTATTATATAATACATAAAATAAAAATATGTGAACTTTTTATGAAGAAATAAGAAATTAAGATAATGTTAAAAACAAAAACTTGCATGCAGACATGTTAAGATGTATATTTCTGACTGTGATTATAGCAGGCTTATATATATTTTGCTCCTTGCTGGAGTTCTCTCCCAAAATAAGTCAAAAAATGGAGTACTGTCTTCTGGATGGTGATTTAATGGCATCTTTCCAGTGAGCACTAATGTGCATGTTCTGCTTCTGGCATTGCAGGACTTGAGCTTAGTATGAACTGGGGTCATTTTTTATGTGATTAATAAAGTGTATGTCCTAATTCAGCTCTGCCTGTGTTATTTGATATTTACGTTTAGGATGCTCTTTCAAATTTTGGGTATAATGGAGTTTTAAAGGATTTTTAGCTGTTAGCTGTTTCATAAAACAAGTTGACCAAATAAGCCAGGTTTATTTAAGTTAGTCTGACATATTGTTATTTGATTTGGTTAAAAATAAGTCAGACTAACTGAAATAAGCCTGGCTTATTTGGCTTATTTTGAAACAGGCCCCAGGTATATTCGAGAACTTTGTTTCCGGCTCTGAATATGTTTTTATTTTCCATAAACCTGGATCTGTTTTAAAAAAAAAATAATAACTCTCTCTCTCTCTCATGGAGTGAGTTTGCGTGAGTGGATTTGATTGATCACTTGCTGGTGTTTGCTTATGCGGTATGTGCTGTATTTATTTTAATTAAATGAAATATTTTTGGACGTTGTGTTCACACCTATTCTTGTTATTCTTGTAATGCTAATATTTGTCTTTAGTTTTATTACTTTCAATTTCATTTGATTTTGTCTTATCTGAGCAAAATATTTGTATGGTCTGTTCTGCTTAGTCTGGTTCTTACAAGTAGATGAAATCCATTTGCTGGTGATGTATTACATGTATTAGTACAAATCACATTTCACTAAACAGCATTTATTTGCAGATCTGTGCTTGACCCAGAAATATAAAAATATTGTATTATATTATTATTGTTGTTTTTATTGTTGTTATTTACAACTATTTTTATTATTACACCATGTCACCTTCCATACAGAACCAAAACCAATGTATCATGTTCTTTAAATTGCTATTGTCCTCTGCTGCCCTCCAGAGTCTGTAAAGGTAAAAGGTCTACTTATTTCCTCATTGCAAAATATGTTGGATTGCTAGTCCCGCACACCGTACTTTAAGTAGCCTACACAATGGTCAATTTAATTCAGAAATGGTTCTAATCGGTTCAGTTAGTTCATTATGTGAAAGATCAGTTTATTTCAAACCAGTAACTCCCGTCCACGTAGCATTTTGTCTGTCCCAATTACAGTCTGCACAAGCAGTTTTCCCTCTGCTATAGAAAGAATGATGTTCCTGTGGTGGCCCCAGATCTGCATTACAGACAAGAGCCACACATTGGCCATAATTGGCTCGGCCAATGAATAATCCCATAAATTTATGTTTGACAGTTGAAGATTAAGCTGATCTCTGTAGGTCTCAAAGAACATTTGTAAAATAGACAAATGAAATATTTACATGTATGAAATATTTACAGTATTACTATAATTGTGGGGACATTTGGACCCCATAACATAGGGAATACCGGGTACACACATACAGACAAAATAAACATGCTCAACTTGTTAAATAAAGTGATGATGATGGTGGTGCTTTAGGACTAGGTGTTGGGCATTAGGTGTTGAAAAAAGTGTGTACAGTGTGGTCAGCAAACTTGATTTCCTCTGACTGATGTGGCAGAAGTTTTTTTTCTGTTTTTGCTTCAGAGTTGCAGCACACTTCAGCTTCAATGTTGAGTGGAGGAAACAACGTTTATTCACAGCAACAACATGAAGATCATTCAGCTTCAGCTCTGTGAGTTTATTACATGTTATTTATATATTTACACATTTACACATACTTTGTAAACTTATACAAATAAAAACTGTTATGATTCAAAGTGGTTTTAAAAGAGTGATCATAATTATGATGCCTGTTTTTATTTTATTATTATAATTATTATTTGTATCTTTTAGATGTATTAATCTGTTGTCAGTATGCAGTGTCAGATCTACTAACTGATCTGGGATCAAATGTGATCATAAACTGTGATCTTGATGAAAATGATGTTTATTGGATTTTACTGAAAACAGCAGATCCTCCAACAGTCATTCTACGATCTTTATCAACCACAACATCGCCTTTTTACCGTAATAAAACATTCAGAAAGAAATATTCAGTGCAGTTTAAACATCGTCTGGTTATTAATAATGTGACTGCTGATGAATTAGGAGTTTATTACTGTATGAACACAGAAACACCTCCAAAACTCAGCAACAGCACCAGAATATACTTCACTGGTGAGTTCATTTACTTCATCAGTGATCAAGACATATTGATGATAATAACTACTTAAATTATTGTCTCAATTTTTTAAATACTTATGAAAAACATAATTATATCCATATATTATCTCCAATATACTATCTATATTTTCAGTTTCACAAAATCACAGCCATTGTACCAATTGTAACAGATGTTACTTTTACAGACTATGGACACTTTCTTTACAGAAGCAGCTCAACTAATAACTGAGTGTCACAATCATACAGAGGCTGAGTATACTGAGCAGAATCAAACACAATGGCAGATTATCATCATCATATCTGCTCTGATGAACGGACTTCTGCTCGTTCTGCTGATCGGTGAGTTATTTTCTGCCATCTGTAAAAACATTGATATGATGTGGTTCTAAAAGTTCTTAATTTTAACTATTTCATTGCTATTTTTCCATTTATGGGACTTATATATCTTTATAATTAAAAAAAATAATAATAATACAACATTTAGTAAATACTGAATCTGACTAAATCACTGTTCCTTTTTAGGAGTAGTAAAAGTTTTTGTTGTTGGTAAAAGAAGGTCTGCAGAGCAATCACAACAACTCAACACTGATCGACAGCAGATGCAAGCTACACAACAGCATCAGGACCCAAACCAATTACAGGTAAATTATGTGAAACCATAATCATAACTTTTAAACGTATAAACTGTATTTCTGTAAGTGAGGATTCTTGCTGACCTATTATTACAACTATAGTATTTTATAGAATTAATTTTGCTACAGGGACAACTAACTTCTGAAATGCTAAATGTGTTCCTTCATTGCTCTTTCAGTACGCCGAGGTGGACTTTTCCAAGATACGTAGAAATATTCGGTCCAGCCAAATCAACAGCACCTATGCTGCTCTACAGCTGCCAAAATCATAAAGACGTGTATGACTGCTTATATGCTACTTTCTTGATGTTCATATAAATGTCTAACCACAAACTGGTAGACTGATTTAACCTCCAAGATAACAGTCAGCCTAACATTCTAACATCGGTCTGTAGAAATAATTTTTAAAAATAGAGTGTAAAAAAAGTGTTTTCTCTTTTTCTTTTTTATTAATGAATTACAAATGTGTAATTTGATTGAATGTGATCAAATTTTATAATATTACTGCTTCATTCTGCTTTCTAAAGATGAAAAAGGTCTTAAAGGTTGGAAATCGCACATTTTTAATGTATTGAAAGCTATATATTCTATAACATTCTAATAATGTGCAGGGGAAAAAAACAGCTTCTTGATAGAAAATAAATATCCAATTTGTAATTAATGTTTTGTTTTTATTTAAAATATTCTTATTTTTTCACAGTTTAAATGTTGTATAAACGTCAGAATCTTAGGCTATACATGAAAATATATAGCTGCCTTTATATTATAGGGAATCATCATATTTAGGAGCCTGTGGCATCAAACATATGAAACCCCTGCTTCAGATTAAATATGTGTCCCCCTGGAGCACAAAACCAGTCATAAATGGCACGGTTATATTTATAGCCAACAATACATTGTATGGGTCAAAATGACCAATTTTTTCTTTTATGCCAAAAATCATTAGGATATTAAGTAAAGATCAACTTCTGCTCGTTCTGCTGATCGGTGAGTTAATTTCTGCCATCTGTAAAAACATTGATATGATGTGGTTCTAAAAGTTCTTAATTTTAACTATTTCATTGCTATTTTTCCATTTATGGGACTTATATATCTTTATAATTAAAAAAAATAATAATAATACAACATTTAGTAAATACTGAATCTGACTAAATCACTGTTCCTTTTTAGGAGTAGTAAAAGTTTTTGTTGTTGGTAAAAGAAGGTCTGCAGAGCAATCACAACAACTCAACACTGATCGACAGCAGATGCAAGCTACACAACAGCATCAGGACCCAAACCAATTACAGGTAAATTATGTGAAACCATAATCATAACTTTTAAACGTATAAACTGTATTTCTGTAAGTGAGGATTCTTGCTGACCTATTATTACAACTATAGTATTTTATAGAATTAATTTTGCTACAGGGACAACTAACTTCTGAAATGCTAAATGTGTTCCTTCATTGCTCTTTCAGTACGCCGAGGTGGACTTTTCCAAGATACGTAGAAATATTCGGTCCAGCCAAATCAACAGCACCTATGCTGCTCTACAGCTGCCAAAATCATAAAGACGTGTATGACTGCTTATATGCTACTTTCTTGATGTTCATATAAATGTCTAACCACAAACTGGTAGACTGATTTAACCTCCAAGATAACAGTCAGCCTAACATTCTAACATCGGTCTGTAGAAATAATTTTTAAAAATAGAGTGTAAAAAAAGTGTTTTCTCTTTTTCTTTTTTATTAATGAATTACAAATGTGTAATTTGATTGAATGTGATCAAATTTTATAATATTACTGCTTCATTCTGCATTTTCTGGATGGAAAACATTGTTTTATTATTAAACAATATAAATATGACTCCCTTTAATACCTTTAATTCTTTGATCTACATTCAATTTACAATTAGATTTACTATAGTTTTTAATATATAAATGGTATATAAATATATAATGGAAACAGAATTTTATTTAAATAAAAACACAAGCAGTAAATGCAATTTTAGCATCATGCTAAATAAAGTCACAATCTCTATTAATACGTTTATGACTGTATGGATTCAGTATGAAACACTGACTGTATAAAACACATCCTTGTCAGATACAGTGATAAATAAATAACAAATTAATAATAAATAAACCTAATAAAAGTCTTATGAGGTTGTATGCCCTGTTTTGTGTGTGCATATAGGCCTATATGATACACACTGCATGCAAAAATACAAGCTACACAGTGTGGTTAAACTCAACTGAAGTGCTAAACCAAAACCATAAATATGTTCCACTTGTTTGGTCAGTTGACAGCCAATGACAAACAGGGTCTGTCAACTTTGTCTAGAGTGGAGGTTTAACCTTAGACTCAGAGCAGTTTTTTTCTGGTATCTTTATACATTTATGTATCTCAGTTCTCACAGTTGTCTAAACCTCAAGTGGAAACCGAGCAGTGTTGCAGCTTGCTGGCTGTTTGTGTACTAGGACTACATATTTACTGTCAGAGAATTTGATCTTGTTAAGTGTTAAGTGCTGCTCACTCTTGATGCTGAACATTCTATTGCTGTGAATGTTCAGCAATTAATATACAGTTAATATACTCCAAATGTCAAAGCCGTTTCACATAGATCTACAGGGTCTTTCTCAGAGGCTTTGATTTAAAAAAAAAAAAAAAAAAATTTAGCTTTTGATGGCTCAGGAAACCTTTGCAGGTGTTTTGAGTTGATTAGCTGATTGGCATGTCACCATATTCTAATTTGTTGAGATAGTGAATTGGTGGGTTTTTGTTAAATGTGTGCCAAAATCATCACAATTAAAAGAACCAAAGACTTAAACTACTTCAGTCTGTGTGCACTGAATTTATTTAATACACGAGTTTCACAATTTGAGTTGAATTACTGAAATAAATGAACTTTTCCACGACATTCTAATTTATTGAGATGCACCTGTATAAGTGCTGAAATTCTAGGGCTCATGAGGAAAAGCAAAATAAATTTAAAAAAGTGAAAACAAAACAAAACAAAATAATAATATTCTTCCATTTAATTTGGCTATTATTGTTTAACCTACATAAAAATCAAGTTTCACACACTGATGTATTACATGAAAGTGTTTCTATGATTTATGTGCATTGCATTTTACATAGTATGTCATGGTACATGTTCAGAAAATCATATACTTTAATGTGTGAGTCTGTCTTTGCAAACATGCAGAACTTGTGGTTATGATCTGGGCGGCCCATTCTTCCCACCCATCTTACAAGCAGCGGCCTACTTCCAATTTTGCAAGGGCCCTTGAGCTAAACCTCCAAAGTACTCTTTAAAGTATTAGGTCCCTCTACAAGACCAAGGTGTGAAACCAAGTAGCCACGTGTAACCTTGTGTAGAGATGTGCCATGTTTATCGCAAATTTCAGTAATGTCACACTGACACACTGAAGTGTTCTAAATATTCATGACGCAGCTTCTGTGGAATTCTCTCTCGAGTTTTGAGTGTCTCCTAACTCCAGTGCCATAAAAGTAATTGACTCAATACTGTCGGTCAAGTGAAGATTTATCACTCGGCGAGTCTGTGCCCAGTTGATCACAGGATTGCGGACACATTTCTTCTGAGCATTAATTTCCTTTTCACTTCTTTGAGTGTCTCTTTGTCTTCTATGCTTCTTCAGAAAACTTTTGCCACCAATCCAAATGATTAAAATCAGGATAGTTTCAATAACAAAACCAGAAGCCTGTCAGGATAATACACATCCACAAATCTTTACTTTAAAGAAATACATTAGCACATGTACAAATCTAAATATATTAGGCTACTTTTTCTTTTTAAGATTTATTTTTGGCGTTTTATGCCTTTTATTTAGATAGGACAGTAGGTCGACAGGAAGCAAAGTGGGTGAGAGAGCGAGGGGGGTGGGATCAGGAAAGGTCCACAAGCCGGGACTCAAACTCGGGACGCCCGAAGCGCAAAGGCATTACATGTCGGCGCGCTGCCCATGAGGCCATCGGCACCAACATTAGGCTACTTTTAAACTAGATATGTTGGTGCGCATGTTTTCTCTACAGTGAACTATTATCAGTGACCTACAGAAGGCAGCAGAGGAACTGCTCAACTGCCAACACTATCTCACGACAAATTTGTATGTGTTTTACGAGGTGGCTAATTCGTACAAATTCGACCTCACTCGAATGCTTTTGATCTGAGATCATTTCGAATGCTGAGAGCTAGACTCCAGTGACAGGTAGGTTTAGGGGTGGGGTTAGGGGTAGGTCATTCATACGAATTCATACGAATTGGGAACAGGGCCCTGATTGGGGAACTTGTAAAATATGTACGATTTAGCAAAAATCATACGAATTTATACGAGTGAGGTCGTACAAATTTGTATGAATTAGCCACCTCGTAAAATATGTACAAATTGCCACGAGATCGGTTTGGAACTTCAGACAAATCATTACCAGCAAATGTCCAATATCACGTCAACGTTTTACTGATTAAAATGACATTTACAAAAATCATCATGATTTACAAAAATGATCATGTTATAGTGAACTGTGTTATTACTGTGTAAAAAAGTAAATGTTATTTTTCCAATAAAATATGCTTTTCAGGTTGATAATTTGACTGAGCTTTGTGTAAGAAACTTGTTTTTGAAATATGTTTTTTTCTTTTCTGTTATCACTTAGACTTTCTGTTCTACCTCAACTAATTGATACTACACTAGATGTAGAAAGAGAAAGATTTTCAGTCATTTAAACTATGAACTAGTCTAAACAAATGCAAAATCATTCATGTATAATCATTTTTATCTGGTCAAACATACACAGTCTGGAACAACATCAACAATACCTGTAAATGAGTGCTTTAGTAAAATGAGCGAATTAGTAAATCAGTGATTAATCTGTGAAACTGATATTGGCCTAGTGTTGTAGAATCATAATTTGAGCAAGTTTGTATCCTGAAACTTAAAGTTTCTCAGGATAAACAACTTCACCTTCCAGAGAAGAGCACGGAGTTAATATAATGGCATGTGACACCAGGGTAAAACTTTCTGATGTAAACACACATGTATATAGCCAATAAAATATTGCTACATTGAATGATACAATATATGGTTACATTATATTTACAGTATGCACCAGATGATGGTCTTTGTTACTGTAAATACTGTAGACACACATTTAATACGAGCATCTGACAATTGTCTTGTAACAGTCAAAGCAGCTTCATGTGAATCTAGGGCAGGGGGGCGGCAGTTTGGTGTGTGGGGAGGTATTGGCACAAGAGAGAGAGCATGCAAAACCAGCAGCAAAACCAGCACAAAAAAAAAAAAACAGATCTGTAGTACCTTTTTGAATTTAATAAAAAGAAAAAAGTCACATCCACTATACACTGCATGTATTCAAGTCAAGTCAAGTCACCTTTATTTATATAGCGCTTTTAACAATACAGATTGTGTCAAAGCAACTGAACAGCATTAATTAGGAGAATAGTGTGTCAATAATGCAAAATGACAATAGTAAACACTAATTTTTCAGTTAAAGACAGTTCATCATTGAATTCAGTGATGTCAACACGCAAGAAGCAAGTAATTTGTAATTTTAACAAGTGCATGTATTCCATGTATTCTATGGAAGTTCTCGCACCTGCCTACATTTTGTGGTAAGTAACCATCAAAGTTTCACAGACTGATTTATTTAATAAGGCATTGAAAATACTGTTAATGAACAGTGCTATATTCAACAGAACGGCCCAGACAAACGACTGACGGGACCTGAGCAGGGTCACACTGAAAATCTGGTATTCACAATATAATTTAAACAAGAAAATAAAACACTTTTAGGATTTTTGAAAGTTTAAAACAATTACTAAAATGATATGAATTTACAAAATTATAACATATATATATTAAAAAGTTAATATACAAAAAAAAAACGTATTTAATTTTTGCTTTTTTTGTGTGTTTTTACACTGTTAAAGCAATCTTAATATTGTATATAAAAATAATGATATATAATATAACAATAATATATAAAAATGCTCCCTTTAGTAAAAGGTAAAGTAAAACACTTTGTCTGTAGATCAGTGGTTCCCAATCACGTTCCTGAAGGCCTCTCACTGCACATTTTGCATGTCTGACTGCTTTGCATGGCATGCAGGGCACTATTTGAGGCGCCACTTGTAGTGTATCTGCAACCATAGTGGCATTATTGGGCAAACTCATTCAATCCCATAATGCACTTAAATAATAAGTGTACAACCAATGTACATTCAACAGCTAGAGAATACCCATAATGCACTGTAAGATGCATTATGGTGCCGGCAGCTTAATCATCCATTCATCCATTTTCCAAACCACTGGTCGATTGTTGGTGCAGTATAATAGTATACATGTATACATTTTGTTTAAATTGATTATTAATAGTTTAATGGATGTTTATACATGCTAGTTTCCATGACAGATTTCAAGATAAATCTGAATTCACTCACTCTTTTTCATTTACTCCTTCAACTACACTGTTAGTGGACTAATGTAGGGAATAGTGAATGAGGGTATAGGGGGTGATTTCGAACACAGCATTGGAGTACGAGCTGCAGAGCTGAATAAGTTGTTTAAGACATGCAATGGACATGCGTGTTGGAAGCACAGATGAGATACTGCAGTGTTGTTCTCTGCTGCCCTCAAGAGGCTGTGAATTGTAGTTGTTCCACGCAAGTCACCAAGGTCCGACCACACAGACTTGATGTGGGAAGTTCTTTTCTTCCTGTCTTTGCTTCAGAGCTGCAGTAAGTTCATCTTAACTATTGTGGGGAGAAAATATTTAATTCTGAAGTGTTTTATTCACAACAACATGAATGTAATCCGGCTTCAGCTCTGTGAGTTTATACATGTTATACGAATGTATTTACATGCACTTATTCATAAATTGTTTTATGGTAATAGTTCAAAGTGTTTAATCAGGTAGGCTAATCTATTTTTTATCGTTTATTTTTTACTTTATAGATCTGTTAATTTGTTGTCAGTATGCAGTGTCAGATCTACTAACTGATCTGGGATCAAATGTGATCATAAACTGTGATCTTGATGAAAATGATGTTTATTGGATTTTACTGAAAACAGCAGATCCTCCAACCGTGATTCTACAATCATTCTCAACACAAACACCACCTTTTTACCCTAATAAAACATTCAGAAAGAAATATTCAGTGCAGTTTAAACATCGTCTGGTTATAAATAATGTGACTGCTGATGAATTAGGAGTTTATTACTGTATGAACACAGAAACACCTCCAAAACTCAGCAACAGCACCAGAATATACTTCACTGGTGAGTTCGTTTACTCTATGACTATTTTAATTTGCTATTGACTACTTCTTTTTTAGAAACTGAAGACATAACTTGGCCCCCCATTGATTGCTCCACTCTACAGATATTGCAGTCATTGTGCTATAGTCTTATATTAATTGTGGACACTTTCTTTACAGAATCAGTTCAACTAACTGAGTGTCACAGTCATACAGTTTATGAGTTTATTGATCAGAATCAAACACAATGGCAGATTATTATCATTATATCTGCTCTGATGAACGGACTTCTGCTCGTTCTGCTGATCGGTGAGTTAATTTCTGCCATCTGTAAAAACATTGATATGATGTGGTTCTAAAAGTTCTTAATTTTAACTATTTCATTGCTATTTTTCCATTTATGGGACTTATATATCTTTATAATTAAAAAAAATAATAATAATACAACATTTAGTAAATACTGAATCTGACTAAATCACTGTTCCTTTTTAGGAGTAGTAAAAGTTTTTGTTGTTGGTAAAAGAAGGTCTGCAGAGCAATCACAACAACTCAACACTGATCGACAGCAGATGCAAGCTACACAACAGCATCAGGACCCAAACCAATTACAGGTAAATTATGTGAAACCATAATCATAACTTTTAAACGTATAAACTGTATTTCTGTAAGTGAGGATTCTTGCTGACCTATTATTACAACTATAGTATTTTATAGAATTAATTTTGCTACAGGGACAACTAACTTCTGAAATGCTAAATGTGTTCCTTCATTGCTCTTTCAGTACGCCGAGGTGGACTTTTCCAAGATACGTAGAAATATTCGGTCCAGCCAAATCAACAGCACCTATGCTGCTCTACAGCTGCCAAAATCATAAAGACGTGTATGACTGCTTATATGCTACTTTCTTGATGTTCATATAAATGTCTAACCACAAACTGGTAGACTGATTTAACCTCCAAGATAACAGTCAGCCTAACATTCTAACATCGGTCTGTAGAAATAATTTTTAAAAATAGAGTGTAAAAAAAGTGTTTTCTCTTTTTCTTTTTTATTAATGAATTACAAATGTGTAATTTGATTGAATGTGATCAAATTTTATAATATTACTGCTTCATTCTGCTTTCTAAAGATGAAAAAGGTCTTAAAGGTTGGAAATCGCACATTTTTAATGTATTGAAAGCTATATATTCTATAACATTCTAATAATGTGCAGGGGAAAAAAACAGCTTCTTGATAGAAAATAAATATCCAATTTGTAATTAATGTTTTGTTTTTATTTAAAATGCTCTGATGAACGGACTTCTGCTCGTTCTGCTGATCGGTGAGTTATTCTTCTTTAAGAAAAATAGCTTTTAAATAATTAAAAAATATCAGTGCTCTTCCTGATAGACAGGTGACATTGTTGTAATTGTGTATTTTCCATTATTTAGTCTTTTGCCTATTATTTGGCATCTCTACAATTTGAGAATTGATCATATAACATTTAATAACTGTTGAATTCATTGTCTCATTCTTAGTTTGTGCCACTGGAAAAACCCAACAGTTGGAAAAACACTTTTATAATGCTGATGTTCAGTGGACACGAGTTGTATATAAATTCCAAGACTTAAACTGATTAACATCAAAATAAGCTACATTTATGTGAAACCATCAGAAACCATGCGTTCTGTGAATATACAACATGCTCTTAAATATCATATGGTTTATTGTGTATAATAAATAACCTTACATTGTAGCATGCAGGAGCATTATAGACTGGGGCTTTTTGTCATTCTTTACAGTAAATTTTATTTTATTTATTTTTTTTAGACTAATTTGGAAAGTGGATTTGTGTATAGACCAGGAAAAAGATACCGTTTAGATGATTGTGTGAACAGACACATATTAAATGTCATTATCACATTTATTGCTAAATAGTCCTTCAGTTTTCAAGTCTGGTGTGAAAACCTGCTTCGTTTAAAATATGCTTGTATCTAACAAAACATTTACTGTCTGTCTTAAATCTGCTGTTCTATTGTGAATGTTTATTTTTATGTCTATTATTATTATTTCACATAATCTATTTTATGTGAAATATATACGTTTTTAGTCATTATTATTACTATTATTATGAATCATGCTACATGACAAATGACACATTGTTTTGTATATAATTTTTAATTAAAAAAACAGCAATGTGCAAGCTGCACAGTGTGGTTAAACTCATCTAAAGTGCTAAACCAAAACCAGAAATATGTTCTACTGGTTGTTCATTTGCCAACCGATGACAAATAGTGTCTCTCACTTTTTTCTAGAATAGAGGTTAAACCATAAAACCACGTGTCAATACCTTAAGACATTTCTGTAGACCTATTCACATGCATCTAGGGTCATTCTTAGAGGTTTTGACTGAAGACAAAGATTTTACATAGCATTTTTACTAGAAGATATGCTTCTAGTGCTTAAATCACCATCGCCCTTATGGTAAAATCGAAATAGAAGTAAAGTAAAGTGCAAAGAGAACCAGTTATAGCTTAAATAGAATAACTGTGGATTTCAGTAATGTCATATGGCTATCAGTCATTAATTCATAATTTGGGATCATTTTCATTCTGTTCTTTCTGATATGTATGTATTTATTTATTTATTTTTCTGCTTTAGCAAAAAACTAATTCCTGCATCCATGTTCCAGCATCTACTGGATGTTGAGTGGAACTTTCCAGAAGAGTGAAAGCTTAGGAGAAATCAAATGAATACATATTGTTTTGAAATTAAATATTCAACAAGAACATACAGGTGTGATGTTTGGGTGTCCAAATAGGAAGTAGGAAGTAGTTGTTGTAGCCAGTCATTTATTCACTGTTATACATTTATGAGTGCACGTGAAAGCACCTTTTTATATTATATTATATAAGATGTAGAATGTATAGACTCCCAATCATATAAACCAGACAATGTTTTTTTGCATATTAAAAAGAAGAGGCTCAGTGGCTATGCTATATAATTGCCCCTACAGAGGACACCCTTGATGCTCAGTTATTAATAATGGCTCTTATAAATCAATGTTCAGGATTAACAGAAAGTACAAAAGAACAGTATTTATTTAAAATAGAATCTTCTGTAATGTCTTCACTGTCACTTTTGATCAACTTAATTAATATTTGCTGAATAAAAGCATTAATTTCTATTAAATTCTCTATTGAAAAAAAATGTTTTATATCTGTATCTTTTACAAAATGTTGGTCAAAACTTCTGTGACCAATTGCTGACAAAATTATATATTTTTCGATCATACTTTGTTCTCTCTGTAAACTGTGGAAGGAAATATTTTAGAACGGAGAATGTGCACCTTATTTGTTATTTTTGCGAAATTATTTTCAGTGCTTTCAATGCTTATGACAGTTTTTGTCAGATTATTTTGAAATACATAATAATTAAACTAATTTTAAAAAATAAAAAAAAAAGTCTAAGGTGGTTCTTAGGAAGTGAGTCACACTGGCGTGACCCATGCCAGGCCATGTAACACACACAGCACAATGATGTGGTTAAACTGCTCAACCAAAACCATAAATATGTTCCATTGGCCTTGGCACAGCCAATGACAAAAAGGGTCACTCACTTAGAGTGAAGGTTTAACCTTAAACTGAGTGCAGTGTTTTTCCAATACCTTTATACATTTATGTATCTCATTTCTCACAGTTGACTAAACCAAAAAGAAACCAGCCTACTGCATTGCATTTATTTTTCTTTTAAAATCTTCACATTTAGTGCATATTTAGCACTACCCTTACGAAAAATTTAATCAAGTGTGCTATTAGTATGCTTCCTTTAAACTAAAAATAGGAAAGTATACTTTCAGTCTACTTTTTATGTACTTCTCAGAAATATACTTAAAATTACATTTAAGTATACTTGACTCATACTTAGAAAAAGTCTAAATATATATGAGCTATACTATGAGCTATACCGAGAATGTTTTCATTGTTATACGGTAGGGGGCGCTAGTACACATCTTCTGTACAGAATTTCCAGAACACAAGCGAATAAGAAACCGAAACAACATAAAACAGCATCAAAACTGTGTAAAGTTATGGAATAAAATGTCGACCCATGAAGAGGTAATAATGACTGTCAAGCGTTGGGGTGTTGATCGACTCTATCTACGTTTTGATTATCATTCTGAATCCAATTCATAGTTTTTTTTTCCAGCTTTTTGTTCAAATTCAAAATGTTGTTTATTTCTTTCTTTATATATATTTTTTATGTATGAAACTTACCCACATTCAGGTGATTATAAAAAATAATGCATGAAGCTAGAATAAAATGTTTTTGTTTACAAGCAGAGACCCTGTTCTTTCTTTTGATGTTTTGTATGTTCAGATATACATATAACAAAATATATAGCTACAAATAAATACGTAAATACAGACATAGTAGTATACTTAAAGTATGATGTAAAGTTCACTTAAGGAAAACTTACGAGTAAACTTGCAGTATAAAACTACTAAACTAGTAGTTTATTGAGACTATACTTCAAAGTGTACTAAAAATGCTACTGCAAGTATTTAATTAGTAAACTAGCAGTATACTTATAAGTTCGCTTTTAGTGTAGTTGCAGTACAAACTAAAAACATAGATGTAAACTAGTTGTGTACTCAAAGTTTACTACTGTTATACTTAAAGTATACTTAAAAGTATACCCTACTTTTATATACTAGAAAGTGGGCCAATTTAGTCCCAAGGAGTATTGAAATAGTACACTGATATTTGTATACTTACTACATAAAGTATACTTCAAAAAAATATACTTAAACTTTACTTAAGTACACTTAACTTGAAGTATACTTCTTTTTGGTAAGGGTATAGCCAAGTGTAACGTCAAAACATGTTCACCCTTGATAAATAGCTTAACTGCTGTTTATGACTGGTTGTGGTCAATACAACATATTTTTCAAGACACCGTTTCTGTTGCAGTTGTTTCCTGTTGTTGATTCACAGATGATCTTCACTGAGTGTTGTGTTTGTATAAATACAATTATTATATCATCTCTGATAATTATTAATCTCTAAAAAGCAGAGACCCCAGGTGGTTATGACTATTTATGACCATAAATCGAATAAACTGAATTGTTAAACTGAATTTGTTAGCTTTTCATGCCATTAATCCAAATAAATAACAAAAATAATAATAGCAAATAGCAAAAAAAGCAGGATAATACACATCCACAATCCTTCATTAAAAAATACATTAACACATGTAAACGTAAAATGTAATAGCTTAGGCTATTTTTTAAAACCATTTGCACAGTTATATTAACTGTTATATACAGTTATATTATGATAAGTTATGTCTAGTTTTCTCTACAATTAACTTTCATTAATGAAATACAGAGGGCAGCAGAGGAACTGCTGAGATGCAGAGAGATTTATAGTTAATGTCAGCACTGTTATAGTGAACTGTGTAATTAATTAAGTGTGACTGTGTAAATAATAATAATAATAATAATATAACCATTACTTTTTGAATCAAATATGCTTTTCTGGTTAATAATTTTCGAGTTATGTCTACAATGAAGAAACTAGCTTTTGAAATATATTTTCAATTATATATTTTTTATATTATATTTTGCGATTTTCTGTTCTCATATAAACTTGCTGTTCTGCCTCATTTAATTGATGCTACACTAGATGTAGAACGAGAAAGATCCCCAATCATTTAACTCATAAATTAGTTTAAAGAAATGCAAAATCCTTCATGTATAATCATTTTTATCTGATCAAACCTACACAGTCTGGAACAACATCAACAATACCTGTAAATGAGTGCTTTTTTTAGTAAAATTAGTGAATCAGTGATTTACATAAGTGGAAAAACTTCTATTAGTGACAGTGGCCTATTGACAGCTTGTCTGATCCTCTGACACTGAATCATAATTTGAGCACATTTGTTTCCTGAAGCTTAAATCATTCTCAAGATAAACAATGTCAACCTTCCAGAGAAGAATATTAAATAAAGTTCCAAACATATGTTTGGGAAGAGACTAATCATTAAGTCCTGTCAATCATCATTACAAGCCTAAATAAGCAGTCATTGCACTGTCCCAGCATCATTTCTCCCGGTATCCCTCCACCTCCCCATCTCCTCCTCTATTTCTGTTGTTCTCCCTCTATGTAGTACCGCAAAGGGGGGTTGAACTCGGAGCTCAAGCTGAGCCTTGGGTTCGAGCCTCCATTGAGGACAGCAGGCCAAGTTTGTTTACCATTTACCATTAGAACTGGGTGGGAAGGCAAACTTGTGAAATTAATATAGTGGCAAACATGAGTTGGACTTATGTCATGCTAGGGAGAATAAGGAATGCTGTGAACAGTTTCTGATGTAAACACACATCTATGTATATAACCAACAAAATACCGCTACACAGAACAATACAATATACAGGTGCATCTCAATAAATTAGAATGTCATGGAAAAGTTCATTTATTTCAGTAATTCAACTCAAATTGTGAAACTCGTGTATTAAATAAATTCAATGCACACAGACTGAAGTAGTTTAACGACATTCTAATTTATTGAGATGCACCTGTACAGTTACATGCTGTATTTACAGTATGCACATAAAGTGATAATGTATAGACTATCCATAAATATTTGGGCACTCTGAACTGTTGAAAGATTTGCAACCATATACTGATAAAATGACAAAAATAAAAACTTTTCTAGTAATTTTAGTGGCCTTAACAGTTTATTAGATTAGATTAGATTAGATTAGATTCAACTTTATTGTCACTGTGCAGAGTACAAGTACAGAGCCAATGAATTAATGTGAATATCCAGAAAATAAATGTGCATGTATGTATACTTAATTATTATTGTATAAGTGTAGCACAATATAGTATATTATCGTGAAGTGTAGCACAAACCATTGTCACTATTCTAAAGCATATAAACGGTAGTGCGCTTATATGCTTATGTATTTGAAATGTAATGAAATGACAGATAAATCTGAATTAAAACACAGCCACCTGTTTAAAAAATGAACAGAACAGACATCTGATGAAAAAAAAATAGCTGCTCTACTTTTAATAAGGAAGTGAAAGTAGATTTAATTGTTAGGGAACAACAGATTTATATAGCAGCTTCTTTGGATCACATGTTTAGTCACTTCACTTTTTCATCTAATACTTTTTTAATTAATATCTTCATGTTTAAAATCACACACAATATTTTTTCTACCTACACCAGCTATGAGTAGCAATAATATTGTGCAGACTGTTGAGTTTGTGTCTTTGAGTGAACTCTTGTCTACGTCACATCTCCTCGCTGAGGCCTCTACAGTCATTATCTAAAACAGCACCAGTTGAAGAACCTCAAGAGCTTCTTGAAACAGCTCAGGCCAAAATATTCTGCTCCTAAATTTAGCAAAGAAAAAAATTAGCAAGGAAATGGCAACATTGAGGAGAAATTAAACAGTACAACAGCAAGAAACATGAACATTAACATTTTTTTTTACCAAAGACAGTAGGTTGTAATTGCTAAATTTGGTCCTTAATAGGATAGTTCACCCAAAAATTTGTTGAAACTGTAAAAACATCCCAACAATTCACAAGTAATCAAAAAATTGTGAAGCGAAAAGCTGCATGTTTGTAATGAAGAAATCCATCAGTAAGGCATTTTTAACTTCAAACCAGATAAAATGCAAGCCATCTATCCATAACATTGTTTTGTTTTTTTTTCCAGTGAAAATGTCAGCTTGTCTGAATCAGCAGAAAAATATGCACATCAAGCACCATTTACATGCAAAAACAGTCCAAAACAGTTCTAAACAAATATGTGGGTGGATTTTAATGTGAGAGGAGATCACTGGAGGAAGAGTTATTATGGATTATGGACTCGTATTTTGATCAAAAGCGATGATTTAAAGTTGAAACGCCTTAATAATGGATTTGTTTATTACAAACACACAGCTTTTCACAAGATGTTAATTGTGGATTACTGTGATGTTTTATCAGCTGTTTACACTCTCATTCTGACGGCACCCATTCACTGCAGAGGAGCCATTGATGAGCAACTGATATGTAATGCTAGATTTCTCCAAATATGAAGAAACAATCTTGAATGGCCTGAGGGTAAGTAAACTTTACGCAAATTTTCATTTTTGGGTCAACTATTCCTTTGATTTATGCCTGCTCCCAAAAATGTTAAGAGTATTTATTTTCCTGTAGTATATTTATCACTTCCATAAATTATTGTTTAGGAGAAAAACTTGCTAAACCACGTTTCCGTGGTTTTAAACGGTGTGTTGTATAAGAAAAGCATGAATAAAGGATGTTGGGAAGCCACTCCCTCCGCTGCCCTCCCTTGAGACTACAGAAGAGACAAGCCAGAGTCTCATTCAAACCAGCCACACACTGGGACAGCAAAGAATTCACACATACAAACACATGCGCACAGACAAGCACACATCAGTAAAGACGTGCTCCAGTACAGAGCGTTACAGACACACACAGAGGGGCTTCCCTTGTGAAACCACTCACACACTGTCTGTAGCACTTTCTACCTCTTGCTTACAAACACACACACACACACACACACAAGCAACAGCTGTCAACATGTTGTTGCCAAGAGCTTTGACCCTGTTCATCCTGTGGGGTAAGTTGTTTTTATTATAATTTTTTTTTTTCTGCAGAAAAATTGTCATTTGCATCCCAGAACTGCATTTCCAAAGCATTTGGTCTATCAAGTTTGAGTTTCTGGAAAACTGTTGCCAAGTACAGGGCAAAGTTTATGAATTTGCATCATATTGTGTCACTTTAAGATATTTTACACTCTACTATTGGAAACTGTTTGAGGACAGTCTGTAATTGCTTAACAATTGTTAAATTATTCAGTGATGTAGTGATACTTTGTGTTTGTATGTGATACCTAGTGTTTCATCCAGTATAACATAATGCTTAATGCATAACAGGCACTGTAAACAAACTTCAAGGTCGATGTATGTGAGAAAATGTACTAAGCTAAGTTTTTACTACATGTAAAAGCATTCAAATATTGCTAATTTTAAGCAACATTTTTCTAAGTCTACTTAGTTAAACTGTATCCATAGTTAAGCTGTATGAGTTAAAGGTTTAATTTAACCTTCGTACCTGTTACTCAAGGAAAGTGGTGGAAAAGTCAAATCATGCTTCCATGACTTTGATAAGTTTTATGATTGGGAGTAAAATCCTTTGAATAAAGTTACCTGCTTCTGGCACTCTTGCTCAGTATGACTCAGCTCAACTGTGACATTATTTATTTATGTATTAAACCTCACAATTCCCTGAATTCAACGGGACAACCAACAATGTAATGTTCTTCTTAGAGAATCTCTTAGAAATGTCATGTTTGCAGGTGACACACTGACACCTGAAACCACCCGTCATCTGAGCGCATCTAAAGCTGATAATAATGTCCTTTAATCAGCATTATTGGTGTCTGACAAGTGTAGACATAACAGATGAGCTGCTGACATGAGTAAAAATGTCTAATCTTACACTGGAAACATGACTCAACTTCTTAGATTATACTATGAATATTTCAAGAACACAGCATCTGAACTGATATATCATGCATGTGATCTGCTAAAATTAAATGCTTGAAATAGTTTGTAGACTTCCTGAAAAGAATGAAATGTTTATACTAATTCCTATGACATTTTGTTTATTCCATTGACTCTATTCAGGTTCTGCCTCTTGTGTGCGGTATCGGGCTGACTTCAATATGATGGGAGTCACTGGTTGGATCTTCTTCGACTCCACAGAGCACAAGTCCACCGTTAATCTCACAGGAACAGGCACATGTCGATACAATATCTCCCTCACTACGTTCCCGGTTATGTACGGCCATTTTGCTTCACCTTGTCAAAAGTCACACATAGGAAACAGTGTGTTCATGTTTACTGTAGATCAGCCTCAGGCTGCTGTGAATGTGTCTACTCTGTTTGAACAGCACATTAGTCTGGATGCCCTCTCGGTGCTGGTGGACACATGTAATGGTGCAAGGATTTGTGCCAGACTTACTTCGGAGTCCCAGGTAAGAACATGGCGTGCACGGTTTTTCAGTCCCGTGGCTGGAAACGTCTACATCCGGCAAGTGATGGGAGAAGCAGGAGCAAGGGTTCTCTCAGATCTAAGAAATGTCGATCAGACCAGGATTTTTTCAAATGTCACGATTTTAGTGTCACAAAGCTCTGCCACCAGCTGCAATGCACTTCTCAGTAATCTGGATCCCAAGAGTCTTACAAAGCTGGGCGTTTTGAATGTGGGATCACCTCTAGAACCTGTTCAATCTCGATTGGAAATATCTCATCTCAATTCTAATGTCCGCTTCGCCGTTCTCGACTTGACCTCAAGCTACATGTGTGCAGAGATCCGAAGCATCGCAATGAAGGTAGTTAGTGCTGTTGTGAACATGCAAGGGATTAAAGGCTACTTCTCCTTCCGTCAACCATCTCCGTTTGATCTCACTACCATCACTGTTAACCTGACAAACCTGGACAGAAGAGTTGGGCCGTACCACGTTCATCAGTTTCCCCTTCCCCAAATGAGATCTCCGTCAGATAGCAGCTGCAGTAACGACAACCTTGGGGGTCACTGGAACCCGTTTAATGTGAATACTCAGGCACCAGCGTATCCGCCACCGAGAGGCTCCACTCATGATCTCTTTGAGGTCGGAGATCTGAGCGCCAGGCATGGGTCTCTGGAGAATACGAATAACTTTCAAGCCACTTTCATGGACTGGAACCTGCCCCTGTTTGGGCGGAATAGCATTGTGGGTCGCTCTGTTGTTATACACATGCCCAACTCAACCAGATTTGCCTGTGCAAGTATCGGCTACCCAGACGAAGTGACTGTCGCCAAGGCTACCTTTCGTGGTCTGGTTGTGGGAACGGTCCTGTTCACCCAACTCAGTAGTGACCCATATTCTGATGTCTCCGTATTCTTGGACCTATCCTACGGACAACTTTCTGCACCTTCTACGGTGAATCACAACTGGCATGTCCACAACTATCCCATCAGCACAGAGACTGACAATGACAAGGGATGTTGTCTGTCAACTGGAGGACACTGGAACCCATACAACATTGACATCACAGTGAGTGCATACGCTGTAAACTGTGCTCCCGACAGCCCTTTTGCTTGTGAAGTTGGGGATATCTCTGGCAAGCACAAGACTGTGGACCTACAGTCTGAGATGGGAACGGTGGCCACCAAGAACTTTTTTACTGACACCACTTCTTGGGTGTCTGGAATGATTGGACGTTCTGTGGTGATACATGGTCCAAACCAAACAGGTCCACGGATCGCTTGTGCAAACCTCACCTTGTACCATTTTCCATCTGCTCGCTCGGATTCTTGGCTTGGACCTGGAACCTCTGAAGGTCAAATCCGATTCTCCCAAGTGTCTCCTCAAGGACCAACAATCCTAAATATCTCCTTTACCGGGCTTAATGCGAGAGCCGGAGGCTACCACATCCATATTCTTCCAATCAAAAGCACACAGGAACCTTGCTCTGACACCAACATCATGGGACACTTTAACCCGTTTTCTGTGAACGCAGCCTCATCTCCAGCTCCAGGGAATGGTACGGTTGACCAGTATGAGATTGGAGACATCAGTGGGAAGTTTGGAGACCTGACCGGTCAGAACAACTTTCAGAATCAGTACACGGATGGAAATATGCCACTTTCAGGACCGAACAGCATAATTGGCCGGTCTCTGGTCATACATTACACCAACAGCTCAAGGTTAGTTCCTTACGAATCGTACATCCTCAAACAGTTACCTGGCACAGCATTTTGACCTCTGAAATAAATATAAGATATTAGTTTGCTTCTCTTCTGTTAGAAGCAGAACCATAAATAGGTGAGACAGGAAACCAACTGCAGGTGCAGGTCGTGATACAATTGATTCCCAATTCTGCATTTTGTCTCAGTTCCTCTTTGACAATCTGCGGCATTAGCCACATTTAACTGACAACAAGATCATTTTTTCTGTCAGATATCTGAAATACCTAAAAACCAAACTGTCACGAAAAGCATGTGTGGGAAGATTCACACAGCTCATTCCTCTACACACATCATTCATTGATTATCTGTACAAGTAATACACCAGATTTCTTTGACTCACCCAGGAATGAGGGAAGAAAGTTTCAAAACTTACTTGAACATTATCAACTTAAAATGGTTTCTTCCACTATTTACAGAATGCGGTGTGCAGATATATCAGCAGAAGACTCCCCATATGGAAACTGGGTGATGGCCAAGGCCATGTTCAGTAGTGCTGTAACTGGGACAGTGACGATGGTAAAAATAAAATTACATTATTTAAGCAGATTTTTATAGGTGTTGCTTGCCTGTTCATAACTTTTCTGGTTTTGCTGGTTGGTTGCGAAGACCATGTTGCTAAATGGCTTGAATTGCCTGTTTTGAATTGTTTTCACTGTTCCTATGGTAGCTAAATTAGAGGGAATTGTGAAAAATAAGTATCTCCCTCATCTCTACTCTCTCCCACACTAAAGTGGTTTAAATCTACCGTCACTTTAAATCTGCCACAAAAAGATGACGCTGCTAATAATGCTGGATAGAGGAGGATGGGGTGGAGAGGGGTAACTGGGTGAGGCTGTGGTTGTGGAGGGGTACAGCTCTTGTCCTGCTGGGACGGTATGCAGGCAGATGGATCTGTCACATGCCGCACAGCAAACCAGCAGCTGTCTTGTGGTCTTGGTGTTGCATGCGGAAGAACGATACACATGGTTTACAGCAATGAGTAATCATTTTATATTTATAACACATTTTGTCCAAAGCATCTGGTGCTTTTAAGCATGTCTTTAATTATTTTTATTTTTTTTATCTTTGCCACCACCCAGTCCTGAAGTATTGCTTATACAGTACTTTATAAAGTTTGCATATTATATTACTATTATATATATAAACAAATATTAAATGGGTCATTCCGTGTCAACTCAACCAGAGGTCCTCGGCTTAAATTTTTGATTTTGCTAATATTTTTCTGAAGAAAGATAAACATGTATAGTGATGAAAGCCAAAATATTAAATGCCATAGATTATTATTTACTGAGTAATCCACTGTTTTGTAGAGGCGAGTCAAAATGGCAATTTTCACCTGAGATTCAGAGCCAAATTACAGTGCTGTAGACTTCAGAGAGATGGCAGCATCTTTGTTTCATTTTTACACAGAGATTGGTAGGTCTGTTAAAATCTGTTGACTTCAGCAATCTTTGTTGCATTATGTGCCAATGGTGGAAAGAGCACTTTGCTAGTTTTTTCCTCCAAAGTTTGCATGCCTATAACTATTAAAGATATGTAAATGCCCTTTTAGACATTGTGTCTTAACAAACTTTCCTTTTGGCATCTTCATTTTTTTAAGACCCTGTATGGTCTTGTTCCAGAGATACTGCAATTTTCAATATGGCTCCATTTTGGTGGGAGAGGATCAAAATGGCTATTTTCAGAGTCAAATTACAGGGGAGTAAAAATGCAAAATCAAAAATTTGAGCCAGGGAGGTTTTTGAAATTTGGTTGATTTGACACAGAATGTCCCAACTGTAATAAATTCATGCTAAATGATACACTGTACATGTCATTAGTCCCAGCTAACCTTTCCAGATGGCAGCTATGGTGACGTTATATTGGAAGTGGATGTGCGGGCATCACAATTATCAAATGTAAGTTACATTTTATCAGCTTTTTTTATTAGTCATGTTAGCTATCACAATTAAATGTCATTTCGTTGAATAAGAGGAAATCTGCTATTGGTTTCCAGCTTGCAGAGGCTTCCTGGTACATCGCATATAAGCCAGTGGGGTCAGATGGCACATGTCCTGGTGAAGAAGAAATATTTAATCCATTCAACATGACAAATGTGAGTGAGGCCTATTTTCTCATCAAATTGTAAAAATATTATACAAAATAATTAAGACCGAAATCCTTCTCTCTCAGATGAACAGCTGTTCTCAGGTCAGGTTTCTGTCCTGTCTGGTTGGAGATTTGATGGGAAGACATGGATCCATAAGTCTCACCAAGAGACAACTGTACAATGACATTCTGTTGCAACTGGCCGGAGACTTCACAGGTAGCAGATATGAATAACTTTAACACTTCATGTATAGTGATGAAAGCCAAAATATTAAATGCCATAGATTATTATTTACTGAGTAATCCACTGTTTTGTAGAGGCGAGTCAAAATGGCAATTTTCACCTGAGATTCAGAGCCAAATTACAGTGCTGTAGACTTCAGAGAGATGGCAGCATCTTTGTTTCATTTTTACACAGAGATTGGTAGGTCTGTTAAAATCTGTTGACTTCAGCAATCTTTGTTGCATTATGTGCCAATGGTGGAAAGAGCACTTTGCTAGTTTTTTCCTCCAAAGTTTGCATGCCTATAACTATTAAAGATATGTAAATGCCCTTTTAGACATTGTGTCTTAACAAACTTTCCTTTTGGCATCTTCATTTTTTTAAGACCCTGTATGGTCTTGTTCCAGAGATACTGCAATTTTCAATATGGCTCCATTTTGGTGGGAGAGGATCAAAATGGCTATTTTCAGAGTCAAATTACAGGGGAGTAAAAATGCAAAATCAAAAATTTGAGCCAGGGAGGTTTTTGAAATTTGGTTGATTTGACACAGAATGTCCCAACTGTAATAAATTCATGCTAAATGATACACTGTACATGTCATTAGTCCCAGCTAACCTTTCCAGATGGCAGCTATGGTGACGTTATATTGGAAGTGGATGTGCGGGCATCACAATTATCAAATGTAAGTTACATTTTATCAGCTTTTTTTATTAGTCATGTTAGCTATCACAATTAAATGTCATTTCGTTGAATAAGAGGAAATCTGCTATTGGTTTCCAGCTTGCAGAGGCTTCCTGGTACATCGCATATAAGCCAGTGGGGTCAGATGGCACATGTCCTGGTGAAGAAGAAATATTTAATCCATTCAACATGACAAATGTGAGTGAGGCCTATTTTCTCATCAAATTGTAAAAATATTATACAAAATAATTAAGACCGAAATCCTTCTCTCTCAGATGAACAGCTGTTCTCAGGTCAGGTTTCTGTCCTGTCTGGTTGGAGATTTGATGGGAAGACATGGATCCATAAGTCTCACCAAGAGACAACTGTACAATGACATTCTGTTGCAACTGGCCGGAGACTTCACAGGTAGCAGATATGAATAACTTTAACACTTGTGCAGATAATCACATGCATTGGAATAGATCTTATTCATAGAAATGGTCTCAATGATTTACCCGCAGTTGTCCAGAGGTCATTAGTTCTCAGACTCAATAACACCACAACCGCATGTGCAGATATTCTCCCAGAATCTCCCTCTGCCATGCAGATCTTCCCCAAAATGGCCTCCTTCGGCAGGTATATTCTTCAGCTCCATAAGTGTTTATGCTTTTAACTGGTTTAAATATTCAGAAATATTATCTGTATCAACCTAACTACTAAAAAGGCCTTTAAAAAAAAAAAAAAAAATTAGATTAGAAGTAGATCCTTAAGGTGACAACTGCGTGTTTTTACTATATGAAATAACAATTAAATTTCCAATTATATACATATTATGCCATTGCCAGTGACTTGATGTTTCATAACTTTAAAGGGGTCATATGATGCTGCTAAAAAGAACATTATTTTGTGTATTTGGTGTAATGAAATGTGTTTATGCGGTTTAAGGTTCAAAAAACACATTCTTTTCCACATAATGTACATTATTGTTTCTCCTCTATGCCCCCCCCTTTCTGATTTTTACAAAGCTCATCAGTCTGAAAAAGCAAGGTGTGCTCTGATTGGCCAGCTATCCAGTGCGTTGTGATTGGCCGAATACTTCAAGCGTGTGACAGAAATGTTACGCCCCTTAACATACTGTGATGCCTTGTCCCGGCACGACGAGACAAAAACATTAAAACCCATTATAATGACGAAGCAGATATCGTCCTCTTTTGGAAGGACAAACAAAGTAGTTTCGCTTTCATAACGAAACACACAGCGCCTTCACAACATGGCGGCAACAACAATACTACAGCAAGAATAAAAGTTATGCCTTCTTTCTTTGCGTGAACATTTGGGCAGCGTTATGCAAATCTTCCCACATTGTGACGTAGACATGTGGGGGCGTGTTAGAACGAGCCGTTTTAGGTAGGCGTGGTTGACTCTTAACTTTTATAAAGAATATCTCTTTGGATTTGAGACTTTAGTCTTTGCAATTTTACAGATCTTCTTTATGCACCAAGAGCTTGTAACACTCCAAAGAGAAAGGAAACATTGAAATCGCATCATATGACCCCTTTAATTAATGTTTATATCAATGTCTTTAGTAAAATATCTGAATGTTTTATTTTTAAAGCCTTGTTGGCTGAATTTCACAAAGACAAACAAAACTGGAAAAAATAATGGATGGGAAATGACTATTATAATTCAGATGACTCCTGGTTTCATGTAACACACAATGCTTCACCTTACTGTAACGGTTTTTAGTACATGCTGTGATGTGTTTATTTTTTAATCCTTTAAAGCATAAAAGAATAATCACAGGTTACATTATATATAGAAAATAAATGTTTGCATAAGCAATACATGTTTTTTATGACACATTTACTGTTGTGTACAGGTATGCCTTCCGTAAGAGAGTGGCAGATGTGTTGAACCTCCACATATCCAGAGTTTCTATCTTACCTGGTTCTCCTTTACAAGGGTCTGATGGGAAATGCCAGCAGGTCAATTATCTGGTGTCAGGTAACACAGAATAGCACAGAATTTGAAGTGAAACCTTTTAAGGAATTGCTTTCATCTTCACAAAACATCTTAAAAACTTATGCCCATATCGTGAGATACTGAAAAAAAAAAAACAGTGAGATGCTCATCTGACACATGTATGCATTGACCAACAATTAAAAATAGCTCAATGTTTAATGGTATGGAAATAAAATGAATAATATATTGTTATACAATATGCTATTCTATAAATATCTGCAATATAAATATATATTCTATAATGTGTAAATATACACATAAATATTGTGTAATTAAATCAAATATAATGTATTAGTTATTAACAGCCATAAAATGTATAAATAATATTAATAATTAATGTTATAATTAGACAGGATGTAGGTGCAGTAATTTTTATTTGCAACTAAACCAAAAATAACAAAGAACTCAAAGGTTAGTCAGCAGTCTTAGGTAACACGAACAGAACAACCACATTACCAATGACAATAACGCACAAACTGCGGGCTAGATATACACAAACTAATGAGGGGTAAAACAAGACAGGTGTGACTAAATGAGCCAATGAGTAACCATGGTAAGTGATAAACAGACAAAGGAAACTGATCTAAAAACAGTGCAAACTAACAGGATAACTCAAACCATGAATGACAGAGACAAACCAACTCAAAGTACTACAGAATCAAGTATAGTGCGTGTAAGGATGAATTGGCTATTGATAGCCCCTTTGATTTGATTGCCAGTTAGATTTGAAGACACGATCGTCTCATGTTGCTAGCTTACATACACTAATGTACATCGGAACGGCAAAGGTATATATAAAACAGATTAACGTAATGCACATATGATAGTTACAAATATCAAATATCACACACTTACATTTCATTGACGCACAACACCCGTGAAAGTAATAAACATATAGTATGCACAACGGCAGAAGTTTAATGACCGCATCGGCGCTCTGATGAACTCAACTTCAAGTGCCATGGGCGGGATATTCGCCTGTGTGTAGGTCGGCGAATTCTGATTGGCTGCCGCGCGGGATGCGGCGCATCTGTCAATCTCAGCAGAAGGAAAAAGACGTGATCAGCACTCATATTAGTTTGACAAATTAATGGCCTTTTTAACAGTGTGTATAGTCATGTATAGTGTGAGCAGTCAAGTTGCAGCTCGACGATTGATGTGAGCACACAAATCCTGAGCTTTGGCTTTACATCGCATGCGATTTATTTGTACAGTGAGAGTTGGTCTTTAACAAAAAACATTGCTGAAATCGCAGAGTGTATGCCCCGCTTAACCCTGACATTATCCCTATTATATATACTATATATAGTACTATATATATAGTATTATTAACATTAAAAATATAAATAATTCTAAAATATAGGCTAATATTAATATTATACATATATTCCAGTACAAGAGCTGGCAGAAGAGAGCCACACTTATGTTAAATCTTTTGAGGGTTTTTCAAGTTGTTTGATTGTTGCTCTCCTCTCCTGAACTTACTAGGTATGCTTTGTCTGTCAAAACAATGAACAATCCCCTCCTTTCAAAAGACACAAAAAAGGAAAATTGCACCGTAATCTGATGCGCGTTTGGAGCGTAGAGACCCTGTGATCTTGTGCAACATCGTGAAACAGGAGAGTGGTACATGACAGAGTTCTTTACCACAGAACAACTGAGGAAACAACAGAAACATTGTATTTAATTATTTATTTATTTGTTTATTTTATTTTATTTATTTATTTATTTATTTAACTATCTATTTATTTTTGATGAAGTGCTCTATAAAAATCATTTTGAATTTTACAACTACAACTATATTAAAATAAGTTTTTTTGTGAGTTGGGGGGGAGGGTGAAATGGTGTTGCTATATAATTGCATACTAAATATAGTACCGAAATAACTTTGTAGCTGCCTATATGGCATAGTTGAAATAATTAAAATCATACTGACAGCTGACTGGTCAAACAAACAAACAAACAAATAAATAAAAATCCGGACACTACAGGCAAAAAATTGTTTTTTCATCCACAATTTTGAGATTTTGGCTATTTGGCTTTCCATAAAGTGGTTTTTTTTTTTTCAGACTAGTGTAAAGAAAAATGCAAAAAAAAAAAAAACCCTTCAAATGATTATT
>NW_015549618.1:45922-73005 GCF_001515605.1 Sinocyclocheilus anshuiensis
ATTGAGTAACCATGGTAAGTGATAAACAGACAAAGGAAACTGATCTAAAAACAGTGCAAACTAACAGGATAACTCAAACCATGAATGACAGAGACAAACCAACTCAAAGTACTACAGAATCAAGTATAGTGCGTGTAAGGATGAATTGGCTATTGATAGCCCCTTTGATTTGATTGCCAGTTAGATTTGAAGACACGATCGTCTCATGTTGCTAGCTTACATACACTAATGTACATCGGAACGGCAAAGGTATATATAAAACAGATTAACGTAATGCACATATGATAGTTACAAATATCAAATATCACACACTTACTTTTCATTGACGCACAAAACCCGTGAAAGTAATAAACATATAGTATGCACAATGGCAGAAGTTTAATGACCGCATCGGCGCTCTGATGAACTCAACCCCAAGCGCCATGGGCGGGATATTCGCCTGTGTGTAGGTCGGCGAATTCTGATTGGCTGCCGCGCGGGATGCTGCGCATCTGTCAATCTCAGCAGAAGGAAAAAGACGTGATCAGCACTCATATTAGTTTGACAAATTAATGGCCTTTTTAACAGTGTGTATAGTCATGTATAGTGTGAGCAGTCAAGTTGCAGCTCGACGATTGATGTGAGCACACAAATCCTGAGCTTTGGCTTTACATCGCATGCGATTTATTTGTACAGTGAGAGTTGGTCTTTAACAAAAAACATTGCTGAAATCGCAGAGTGTATGCCCCGCTTAACCCTGACATTATCCCTATTATATATACTATATATAGTACTATATATATAGTATTATTAACATTAAAAATATAAATAATTCTAAAATATAGGCTAATATTAATATTATACATATATTCCAGTACAAGAGCTGGCAGAAGAGAGCCACACTTATGTTAAATCTTTTGAGGGTTTTTCAAGTTGTTTGATTGTTGCTCTCCTCTCCTGAACTTACTAGGTATGCTTTGTCTGTCAAAACAATGAACAATCCCCTCCTTTCAAAAGACACAAAAAAGGAAAATTGCACCGTAATCTGATGCGCGTTTGGAGCGTAGAGACCCTGTGATCTTGTGCAACATCGTGAAACAGGAGAGTGGTACATGACAGAGTTCTTTACCACAGAACAACTGAGGAAACAACAGAAACATTGTATTTAATTATTTATTTATTTGTTTATTTTATTTTATTTATTTATTTATTTATTTAACTATCTATTTATTTTTGATGAAGTGCTCTATAAAAATCATTTTGAATTTTACAACTACAACTATATTAAAATAAGTTTTTTTGTGAGTTGGGGGGGAGGGTGAAATGGTGTTGCTATATAATTGCATACTAAATATAGTACCGAAATAACTTTGTAGCTGCCTATATGGCATAGTTGAAATAATTAAAATCATACTGACAGCTGACTGGTCAAACAAACAAACAAACAAATAAATAAAAATCCGGACACTACAGGCAAAAAATTGTTTTTTCATCCACAATTTTGAGATTTTGGCTATTTGGCTTTCCATAAAGTGGTTTTTTTTTTTTCAGACTAGTGTAAAGAAAAATGCAAAAAAAAAAAAAACCCTTCAAATGATTATTTACTTAATAATGCTTAATAATTTTTAAGCATAACTTAATCATAAACTTAATCATTGTATTATATGTCTGTATTCTGAAGTGTTTTACTGAGGGGTTTGTTCAGATATCGTCTGCCTGTTTTATTAACCATTTTACTCCTAAAAGATAAACCAAATTAATAGGTTAAAACTGTGAAAACATAGAAATTACCAAAAGTTTAATAGATGTTATTATAACAACTTGTTTTCCAGGTGAGGTGAGCCAAGAGAAGCTGAAATCTGTTAAGACGAGTGACGAGATGGGTGTTTTCAAAGAATCAAAGGCGTGCACTCCAAGTAAGCCTGAACTCTGTGTTTACCCACATTTATTTACATTATTAACAAGTGTTTTACACTTTATCACCTGGAATTTCTTTCTTCCTCAGCTGGAAACACAGGACTGATGCTGGTCCCCTGCAGGATGCTACTGTCCATCATGCCGGCAGCAGTCTGTCTACTCGGGTTACTGAGGCACTAGATGGAGCTTTCAGTGATATCACAGCACTGCCTTCACTTCGTTACTTTAATAAAACAGGACATGTTCAGCCCAACACCGAGAACGTGGCAAATGATCAATATTGCAACCCGAACCTTAAAGAACATTCCTCATTTCATCATGTTACACACCCAAGCCCTTAAAAGAAAATGATATGATCATGTTTCACAATCGTCTGTATCTTGCTGCTCTGTTCTAAATGGGATTAATGGACATGTATTCGTTGTAAATTCCTCAAAAGTCTAACTTAATACTGTATTATACTGCTTCCCTGATTTATTTCTATTCACTGTATATTTTGTATGATGCAACCAGTGTGAATACAACACAACCCTTGTTTTCATGCAACACGACTCTATAATTTGTTATGTGAGCCTGTGAAATGAAGTCTTATGTCTTACACTGTTTGTGTGTTTTTTATGGGTGTCTGGCAGGTGATTTACTAAGAATATTACTCATATAAATGTTATATAGGCTATATATGTGTTAAAATAAAATTAATTATTCAGCAAAGATGTAAAGACTTTTACACTGTTAAAAATACATATTTCAAATTAACTTTATATCAAAGAATCCAGAAAAGCAGTACAAATATCAACGTTGATAATAATAAGAAATGTCTCAAAATACGCAAATCATCATTTCTGAGGAATCATGTGACACTGAACACTGGAGTAATGATTCTGAAAATGTTAAAATATATTAAAATTAAATTTGTTATTTTAATTTGTAGTAATATTTCTCAAAATTGTTACTTTATTTGGGATCAAACAAATGCAGCCTTGGTAAGCATATGAGACTTACCCAACCCATATACCTTATTCAGTAGTTATTCATAGGCTATATTAATAACTAATTATTAATATATTAACATGTTAATTAAAAAAACTTTTACTTTTACTTCAAATAAAATAAATATCAATTATGTAGCCTATGTACACACACACACACACACACAGAGACACACACAAATAATTTAATTTAATTAATTTAAATTTAATTAACAAATAATAAATTAACAATTAACAAATAATAAAAATAACAAAAACACAAAACAAAATGACTAAACCTAAAAAAAAATTAAGTGAACCCAGAAAATATGAAAATAAAATTTAATTCAAAATATTAACAAGAACTAATGTCTACTAGTCTGCTGTCATTGACTAAAAGTGGGCGAGTCGCTGTACGCGCCATGTGACTGGAAGAGGCAGTCTGTCACGTGAGCGCACACGGCATCACTGTAATGGCAGCTTCCTTTGCACACTAACACAAGGAACAGCAGAGTTTTACCAGTAGTTTACATCTCAAGGCTCGCTTCTCTAAGGTAACTGGTGACTTGTTTGATGTCAGTCGTTCACTGTGTGTGCTCCACGCTCAGAAAACAGCAGTGGATTGTGCAGCGCGAGGCCAACACGAGTGTTATTGTTATTGTCGCTTGCATAACATGCGTGTGTTTCGATAAACGGAGAAGCGTCGGCGCTTCCTTTGAAAGGAAAAGCAAATATTTAATAAATAGTGAGTGAAACATAAATAAAAACAAGCATGTTTGCAGATTAATATCTTTTATGTTTTTGAAAGCATTGTATTTGGATGAACGGTACGGGAGACTGCCACACCTACCACGGACAAAACATAATAAAAATAAATTCTAACAAAGTTTTTTGGGGGTTTAACTTAAGTTTATTGATACGTTGTTATGTCCTCGTACACTGCACATCTCCCGTCTAAATTAATGCTTAAAAACTGACTGTTTAAATATAGATTGTTTATATTGTTGAACTGTAAAGCCCTTCTATCCAATCAGCTGTCGATATGATAATTCCAGGGACGTGATTGGATGATGTAACACTGGCCTGTCGATGCTGTAGCTTTTGAGCTTTGTAGCTTTATTTTGTGAATGAATAAGCCCAGGACACAGTGTTTCTATCTATCTATCTATCTATCTATCTATCTGTCTATATATATATCTCTTTAAAATATGTATACATAAATACAAATAAAACTAAATTGTAATAAGAGATATTTGCAATATCTATAACTTGAGTATTCTGGAATCTTTTTAAAATATTATAGTAACCATGCTTTCCCACAATATTACTACGATTATTGTTAATAAATAATAATATAGTCCCTCATAGGAATAGTGTAAACTTGAATCAGAATATTTATTTATTTTTTAATTCATTCACTAATTTGATTCCCTCATTCTTTGGTAACAATGACAGAAAATGGGATCTTTAAAAGAGAAGGTTTAGTGGTAGTCTTTTGTAAAAAGTTTGGTAAATGGTTGCGTGGTCACAGGACAAGAAGACGTAGACAGTAAATCTTTAACTATGGGATGGTCGCTTTATGCCACCTGAGAGACCGTCTGTGCAAGGTACAGGTTAACAATCTCATATCTTTCCAACTTTGAGCTCCACGTTACCAGTAAGTTCTCTGGTTCACAGAGGGAAAATGGCTGCAGGTAATTCTTTGTTCACAAAAGCCTTTTTTGTTTGCACTTATACACACACTTGCACAGTCAGAAACGTGTAGATGTCTGAGCTCTCAGTGCTTTGGTAACTTGTTAATTGTCACTAGCAGCGGATTTAATTTATGATAATCTAATATCAAGGTTGCATTTTTTACAGTGTTTTGAACAAATTTACATAATTGTGTTTTTTTTTTTTTTGGTCTTGGTTAACATAGGTCTGAAAGTGAAATGTCATGTTTATTAGAATTAGATATCGATATCGATTGAAATATTACATTGGCAAATTGCTGATTGTTTTTTTTTCACACGGTAGTCATTGGTGATGACAAGATGTCGTCAATTGCGTGGTGTGTAAATTTAAGCCCGACTTTCTTTTTCTCTCAACAGACGCTATGTCTCCAAAGATCACAGTGGAGTTGCTCAGGCAGCTCCGCCAGGCCATGAAGAACAGCAAGTACATCACAGAGCCCATCCAAGCGTACATAATCCCATCAGGAGATGCACATCAGGTGATATATCAATACACTAAAACCTGCTGTAAAAACCTTTGAGCTGGGCTCCACAAATGTGATTCCTGTGATTTAGAAATGTACAGACTGATTTATAAACATGCAGACTGTTTTTATAAACATCTCAACTTGCTTGTGATTGATATATATTCAGCCTTTTGACAATTCAACCTGTGATTTACAAACATATAGTCTGTGATTTATAAATACATGGACTGTCATTTGTATAAATACTGTTTTGTATGTTTATAAACATTTCATAGTGCCTGAGATTTATAAACTTAACAGCCTGTGATATATAAATGTACAGACCATGATTTACAAACATATAGTCTGTGATTTTTAAACACATAGCCTGTGATTTAAGCATTCAAACTCTAACCCATTCAACCTGTTATTTATAAATGTACAGACTGTGATTTGTAAAAATCACTTCATGTGATTTCTAAACATTCATACTTATAAACATGCAGAGTGTGATTTATATAACCTGTGATTTATATAACTTGATTGAACCTGTGATTTATAAACACAGCATGTTATGTATAAATATTCAACCTGATTTATAAACATACAGACTGTTATGTGAAAAAAAAATACTGACTGTGATTTATAAACATTCCACCTTATAAACATGGAGCCTGTGACTTAAAAATATACAGCCTGTGGTAAATAAACATTTAAGCTTATAAACATTAAACACTCTAGAACCAAATTACATCATTCACTTCAGCTGCTGCAGTGTTATTGTATGTGTGTTTGTCCCTGTTGTGCCTTTTAATTTCTATTGTGTGAGTGGATGGGCTTCACCCCCTCCTCTCTGACTCTGTGATTATGAAATTACCTCTGATTACGTGTGTGTGTGTGTGTGACCTCCTGCCGAGTGTTTTCCTTCATTCTGGCTGGTTAAATTAGCAGTAATTAGGACTGATTGCTGACAGAGCTGATCTCACTTTTTCCCCTTCATTTCTCTCTTTTTTTCACTGCATCCATTCATTCTGCAGAGTGAATACATCGCGCCCTGTGACTGCAGACGTGAATTCATCTGCGGATTCAACGGCTCTGCAGGTGTGTGTAACTTCAAAGTATTCACTTTTATATAATTGCGATATGACAGCAGTATCATTTAATACCTTTGTTACTCGATCACAGTGGAGATTTATCAACTATAGAGCTACAGAATCATAGGCGAACACACACATAGGAACAATGGCATTCATTACTTAAGATTACTTATATAAATATAAATAGATAAGCAGACAGTATAATAAAAATAAAAAAAACTTGACAATTCTTGACAGTGTCATTACAAGACAATGCAGTTCACCCCACCCCAATATCATTCACTCAAAGAATGGGGAAAACATACAACCTGTGATTTATAAGCATTTAACCTGTGATTTATAAACAATCAGCCTGTGATTTGTAAACATATATCCTGTGATTCATAAACATTCAACATTCAGCTTTTGTTTTATAAACAATCAACAGCCTGTGATGTATAGACATGTATAACTTTATAAATATAGAGCCTGTGGTTTGTAAATATGCAGCCTGTAATTTATAAACATTAAGCCTTTTAAACAGTATTTATACATGTAGGCGCTGTAATTTATAAGCATGCTTGCTCCAGGTACTGCTATTGTGACAGAACAGCATGCTGCTCTATGGACAGATGGGCGGTACTTCCTGCAGGCCAGCCAACAGATGGACAATAACTGGACTCTGATGAAAATGGGTACAGTGAATGTTAGCATAGTTTTCTGATGTGCGGTTGCTAGGTCATTACTTTTGTTATCATATTGCTATTACATAATCGTGAAAGCATGTCGGCCAAGGTGCTGCTTTTCATAAGTCATTGCAAAACATTTATTAGAATATATTCCTGAATTTGTGACTGAACTTCATGACTTTACTTAAATCAGTCTTGAGCTTTACATTGATTAGTGTATAATATACAACATTGTTCAAAAGAGCAATCCGAAAATGATTATGACATTTTGTACTGTCAGGGCTGAAGGAAACACCGTCTCAGGAGGACTGGCTCGTCAGCATTCTTCCAGAAAACTCCAAAGTGGGAGTTGATCCTTGGATCATTGCTGCCGGTGAGGAATTCAACGACAAGACCATAATGAATAAGTTCTGCATTATTACAAATATTTTCATTCATATAAATAGGGGTGTCATGCAAATATATGTTAGTGAATTCAAAATTATCTATTTTTTAAAGTAATATTATTTATTTTAAAAATTATTTTATTTATATTTTATTAAAAGTATTACTTGGTCAAATGGGCATTCTCTCGTCCATATTAATCTAGACTACTGGAAATAGTTATACATACAAATATTTTCATACATATTAGGAGGGATTTCATTTATTTTTTTATTCTTTACATATGTGTGCATAAGTATTTTTTTTTAAATGATAGTACTACAATTATTTTATTTAAAAATGTATTAATAATTTGAATAATTTAAATTTTAAATCATGTAACAAATATATTGAATAAACATTTAAAAAATCAAATGAATATTAATTGTTTAAATGGGCATGACGCTTCTGCATATTAGTTTAGACTACTGAAAATAATGAGTATACATCCATATGGATATTTTCATTCGTATCAGTAGGGGTGTCGTACAACATTTACTTTATTTCTCTTTATTTGTTGTTCTTTACATATGTGTAAATATACTGTATTTTGTTGAATTTAAAATGCTCTGTTAAACTATTTTTCATAGAAACATAATTGTATTAATAATTAACATCCAAGGCTTATTATTATTCATTTGTACCTTCTATAGTATTTTCACATAATATTGTGGATGCCATGAGAGAAATCTTAATTATTTTAACTGTTAGACATCATGCAGGTGCATCAAGTGTCTGTGATCGTGTTTTCAGACCAGTGGAAGAACATGTCTAAGGCTTTGAGCAGTGCGGGACACTCTTTGGTTGCGGTGCAGGACAATCTGATTGACACCATCTGGGAGGATCGGCCCGCTCCACCCAGCACCAAACTCATCACGCTGGGCCTCAAATACACCGGTCAGCACATCTCACTGGATGATTTACAGTATAGAGATATGATCTTACAGGTCAGTCATAAAGCATCCACAAGATTGTGCCACAATCAAATAAGACAAAATGTTGTGGTTGCTTTTTCCCCACGTAGGTCTCACCTGGCAAGATAAAGTAACAGCTCTGAGAGGAAAAATGGCAGAAAGGAAGATTTCCTGGTTCGTGGTCACAGCTTTAGATGAGATCGCATGTACGTATCGCCATACAGCGCGCTTTGTGTGTGTGTTTTTAGCGCTCAGATCACGACTTGGCACTTGTTCCCTCTCCACTTTCTTATTAAAGAGCTCTTGTGTCAGATGTTGATAATTATGGACATGATTGCGCGAGGGACAAGCTTGTTTTGCCATATTTAGGAGGACAAATTTAGGGAAATGTAGTAATGGTGCTGAAAATGTAACTTTGCGGTTACAGAAATACCATTACATTTTAAAATATATTTAAATAAATATTTATTTTAAATTGTAATAATATTTTGAAATATTTAGAATTTAAATGCTAGTGTATCTATAAGTTTGTGTATGTAATTTATTATTCACATTCTTTGGCCTTTTTACTGCATGATAGAAGATTTATGAATTAATACTGAAAATATAAAAATAAAATCTCACTTTCTCTCTACAGGGCTTTTTAACCTGCGTGGGTCAGACATCGAGTACAACCCTGTGTTTTTTGCCTACGCGATCATCGGCATTAGCAACATAAAGTAAAACTGCATTCCTGGTTCTTCACTTTATTCTGAAAATGTCCTAGATTTCAAATGAAATCTGACACTCATAGTTGTCCTTCACTCCATATGTTGTTTTAGATTGTTTGTGGACAGTAAGCGTCTGTTGGACCCTGCGGTCCAGGAGCATTTGGAACTGGACAGTCCGAGCAAACCAGAACTGACCATACAGTGTTTTCCATATGAGTCTGTGTACACAGAGCTGCAGGCGGTTTGTGCGGCGCTGGCACCCAAAGAAAAGATGTGGATTTGTGACAAGGCCAGCTGCGCTCTTACACAAGTCATACCCAAGGTCAGTCAAGATATGTAGTGATTTTGTGCTTGTGAAGACTGTGCAAGTTTTTACTGATGTTATTTCCTGCAGAATATTCCATCTTGTTCAGAAATGTGTCATATTATTTAAGTTAAATGGTTGTCTTTTTATGGTTGCTATGCAACCTGTGTTCTAAACCTTAAAGGAATAGTTCACTCACAAATGAAAATGATGCTGGAAATTTACTCACTCACTCTCACCCTAAATACAGGATGTAGATGAGTTTGTTTGTTCATCAGAACAGATTATTACTTGCTCACCAATGGATCCTCTGCAGTGAATGGGTGCCAAACAGCTGATAAAAACATCACGATAATCCACATGACTCCAGTCCATCAATTAATGTCTTGTGAAAGCTACATGTTTGTAAGAAACAAATCCATTATTAAGAATTTTTAACTTTGAACCTTCTTAGGCCAATATACGAGTCTATAATCCATAATAATGCTTCCTCCAGTGAAAAAGGCTATCCCTTGCTGTCATCTCACATCAAAACCCAGCAAAATATTTGTTCAGACCAGTTTCAGACTGTTTTCACTTGCTTAATCTGTGCATATTTCTCTCCTGATTCAGACAAGATAACTTTTTAACTGGAGAAAACGATATTATAGATAGAGGACTCATTTTAGTTTGAAGTTACAAACGTCTTGATGAATTTGTTTCTAGGAAATATGCTACTTTTCACTTCATAAGATGTTAACTGATGGACTGGAGTGGTGTGGATTACTTGTGGATTATTTTGATGTTTTTATCAGCTGTTTGGACTCTCATTCTGACGGCACCCATTCACTGCAGAGGATCCATTGGTGAGCAAATGATGTAATGCTACATTTCTCCAAATCTGAAAAAACTCATCTACATCTTGGATGACCTGTGGAAAAGTACATTTTCACCAATTATTCATTTTTGTGTGAACTATTGCTTCAATAAGTCTTGATATTTTTTATTTTTTTTCCATCTAAAGTGGTCGATCGAATATGATTAAATATTATTGATTAAATAATTGTAAGCGTTCAGTCCCACAGATCTGTAATCCCATACACACCCTTATGTCTGGCTAAAGCCGTCAAGAACCCCACAGAGATCCAAGCCATGAAGATGGCACACGTAAGTCCACATAACTAGAGATATTTCAGAAATCTTCAACTTTTTTTGCTTTATGAATCACAATATGTTTATCACAGATCAAAGACGCAGTGGCGCTGTGTGAACTTTTTGCTTGGCTGGAGAAAGAGGTATCATTGTGTACAATTTACTCACTGGAAATATATCTAGGAGTTTTTCTCCGTGTGTCTGCTTTTTTGTAGTAAAATTTCCTTTTTTATTGAATGAAGAATATAAAAGAGCTTGTATTTGTCATTTGTACAGATTCCCAAAGGTACGGTTACAGAGATATCAGTGGCAGATAAAGCTGAGGAATTGCGTAGGTGAGTCAAACATGCTGCATTTGACCTGTAACAAGAATCAAATAATGAATTTATCCAGTGACTTAATTAAATGTGTATATATTTCTATAAAGAACTGCAGTTTGGCAGTGAGTTTAAAAAGCTTCATTACTTGTTTTTGACTTATATGAGATTGTGGTGTTACTTACTGGTGATCTGTGGAACTGCAGCAAAAAAAAAAAAAAAAACACTCTGTTGAAAATCTTTTGTTTCTATCTAGTCAACAGAGAGACTTTGTTGGGCTGAGTTTTCCAACCATCTCTAGTGTGGGACCAAATGGGGCTATAATACATTACAGGTGAGCTGTTCTAATAATCTAGTATTTAATAATACATTTAATTGAATTTTTGTTTTATTTTTAAAGTATCCTTTTCTGTCTTGTTTTTTAGGCCTCTCCCAGAAACCAACAGGACTCTTTCTCTAAATGAAGTTTATCTTATTGACTCCGGAGCTCAGTACTTGTAAGCACACAAACACTGCTAAAGAGAAAAAAACAGTCAACCTAAAAGATTATATTTATTTGTAAATTTAGCCGTTCTTGAGTGAAATTTAATTAAAATAACATAATTAAAATAGTTATTTTTTTTAATCATATACTATAAGTCTATATTTAAAAATGTAGCTGTCCGGGATAAAATAAATACAAATATCTACTATGAAATTAATTTTTTTTTATCTTTGGTATTCAGAGATGGAACTACAGATGTGACCCGTACGGTGCACTTTGGCACACCCACTGATTATGAGAAGGTAAATAATCTCAAAGAACCTATGGATTTGCCATTTCCATTACTTATTTTTTTTCTTCTTTTAATTTTACTTCGAGATCAAACTCTCTTCCTACTTTAAAGTCTGAAAACGCTATTATAATGCTAACAATTCTGTCTTTCCACGCTCTGATCTCCACAGGAATGCTTCACATATGTCCTAAAGGGACACATCGCTGTCAGTGCTGCCGTTTTTCCCAATGGAACCAAAGGTAAGAGCCTGAAATCAGACAGTTGAAGCAGTTTGAGAGAGAGAAAGGTTTTGTCTCAGTGGATTGTGCTCTTGGGTTCAGGTCACCTGTTGGACTCGTTTGCTCGCGCTGCTCTCTGGGACTCTGGGTTGGACTATCTTCATGGTACCGGCCACGGTGTCGGATGTTTCCTTAATGTACATGAAGGTCCATGTGGCATCAGCTACAAAACGTTTGCAGACGAACCTCTGGAGGCTGGAATGATTGTCAGCGATGGTATGGAAACGCATATGTGCTTTATTTATATTTTCTCTCCTTATTTAAGTGATATCTTTACATCATACATTGTAAATTACTTCTGAGGTAAATGTGAGTCTTGTACATTTTTTGTTTTGTTTCAAGAGCCTGGATACTATGAAGATGGATCTTTTGGCATTCGGATAGAAAACGTTGTCCTGGTTATTCCCGCCAAAACTAAGGTAATGACTGCATCAAATCACACCTTAATCTTTTCATATTTATACCTAGAAAATAGCCTACTTTAAGTTTCTGATGCAGTTCATTTCAAAGATGCACTAGGTTAATTTTTGTCCCAGTGTTTTGTTGTTGTTGTTTGTGTGTGATGACTTCATCCACACCAACAGGTGTCAGTATTGAGTCGAAGACATAACAGCACAAACTAAACCAAAAACTATTTAATGTACTTTTGAGAGATCTAAAGTATGATGTTTCAGCTTTTCCTTTCCTTTCTTTCAGTATAACTACAGAAACAGAGGTAGTCTGACGTTTGAACCGCTCACTTTGGTCCCCATCCAGCTGAAGATGATCAACACAGACCTGCTCACACAAAAAGAGGTAAAAGCAGGCCAACAGATTTTCTTATATAAATGTAATTTGGTTTAGTTGAGTAGTATTAGGGTATGTTTACATGACAACAATGTACTAAAAATGGAAAAGTTTTCCTTTGCATTTTTTGAAAAGTTTTGCGAAAACTACTTAAAACGCTGTATTATTTGTGCCAGGCCAGAAGTTGGTGATGCCACTTTGTAGAGAAACACTGCGCGTCTGCGAACATACCTATAGATTGAGCACGTAATGACGTCACTGTTTCTACAAATTCACATTTTTTGTATTTTACACGATGATATTGTTTTCAATAACTTTTGGGCCGCCAACCACTGTTGCTGTGTAAATGAATGGCCAAAACATACGTTTTCTGTTTTTAGCTAAAACTAAAAAATTGTGTTGTATAAACACCCCCAATTAGCTTGCTAACTTTATGCTGTGTTTTTAGCAATTAGGCTGTTTGTAGGCCATTTGTAACTATGAAAAAAAATCTCACAAACATTGTTTGTTACAAAGTGTTTATTTTTTTTATTTTATTTTTTTTATCTAATAAATTATCTAAAAATGATTAAAGCCCAGCGCACAACCTTTCATAGTAATACTCCAGTTGCATGGGCATCTGTTGTAGTTGCGTGCGTCTCTAGTATTTTTGTCCCCCATCCCCTCAGTTTTGTTTTTGACTGTGAAACCACAGGCCAGGGTCTGTTGTCATCTTGTGGACAAGCTAGCTAGTGCAAAAAAAAAAAAAAACCTTTTCGTTTCTGGCTACATGTGATTGCGTATTCTGCTAATGACAATATTTAAATCATTATTACATTACGCTTAGGTAATTTACATCAAATTACATCGGCATACGTGTAAAAATTAAAGTATACTGAAAACTTGCGACCACTATTGTGTGATAATTCACAACATTTGAGTAAATAAATCCTTTCAACCTCTATGAAATGGCTTTCGTTATCCACCTTATTCCTAAACGCGGAAGTAAGCCTATGGGCCAGACTTCCGGTTCAATAACGAGAAGAATAACAACATGCAGTAAATGGTAAAACTGTTTGCACTACAAACCAGTGTTCATAATTAAGATGATACACTAAAATAATATGGTAAGACACACCAATGTGCGATATCAAGCAGCAAAACAAGCTGTTTTGTACAGCTAAAAATAGCTGGAAGCGAATGAGACCGGAAGCAAGACCCATAAAATTTACAAATGACCACGCCCATTTTTGCGTGACAAATATTGTTGATAACTCGGATTGCTGTAATAATAGGTACTTTTCTTCCTGCAGCATGATTGGGTGAATGACTACCACAAGAAATGCCGGGAGACGATTGGGGCGGAGCTCGAGCGGCAAGGCAGGAAGGAGGCTCTGGATTGGCTGATCCGAGAAACTCAGCCGATTGTCTAAAAATATTGTTGATTGATTTTTTTTTGTCATCGTTGTAACGATCACCAGTGATTTTTCCCTGTCGTTCTATCTCATTTTTGGTCTCTATCTGCTTTTCTGGTGGATATAATTCACGTTCTGCTTCTTTTGTAAAGCACGCTTTCATCAGCTGTTTTATGAGCCAATTAAACAGTGTGGAAAAAGATGCGCAGCGTTTCTCTTTACATTGTAAGAAAAAGAGCAGCATGAACATTCTGCTAAACGTCTCTTTTGTTGTTCTACGTAAGAAAGAGCATGATACAGGTTTGGGATGACATGACGGTGTGCAAACTGTTCTTTAAACACTAACTTTCTACAGCTGCATGTAAAAAATGGGCGGGGCCAGGATGATGCCACTGGTGGGGCTGTTGGCGTAGTCCTGCAGCGTGAGTGGAGTGTGTATGGACACGGTGTGAGGGGGGATCCTGTCCTCCTCGTGTCCCACAGGCAGAGGGTTGGTGTAGATGTAGTGGATGCGTGAGTTGTCCTTCGGCCCCTCCTGCCTTCTGAATAGGGCGAGCGGGTTACGGAAACTATGGGTTTTCCTCACACACATAACACCCACTGGCTCTTGAGGAACCTCGCTGGCTATGGCGCTCTCATAGACACGAGCCCGTTTACACTTGCTGTGGCACAAAGATACGTACCGTTACAGCTATTAGACACAATTTAGGATCCAATAAGATGGTTTTGACCAAAAAAAGATGGTGATGGGAAGAAAAATAATATTTCAATGCTTTGCATTCAATCACAAAACTTCACTCAAAATGTTTACGTTCTCTTGCAAAAGTATTGCGTTTCCCTGATAAAGTTTGCATTCGCTTACAAAATTATTCCTTTATGCCCAGGTAAACTTTACGTCATCTTGCAAAAAGTATTGCGTTTTCCTGAAACTCTTTGCATTCTCTTGCAAAAGTATTGAGTTTCCCTGAAAATCTTTGTGTTTGCTCGCACAAGTTTGCGTTTCCAACTTTGTATTTTCACATAAAAGTATTGCATTTCACTGGGAAAGTTTGTGTTCGCTCGCATTCGCAAAATTGTTTTTCTCTGAAAATCTTTCCATATGCTTGCAAAAAATTTGCATTTCTCTGGGAAACTTTGTATTCTTACGCAAAAGTTTTGTTTTCCTGAGAAACTTGGTTAGCTCGCTAGAGTTTTGCACTTCCCTGAAAAGCGTTGGATTCGGTTGCAATTTTTGCGAGAGAAAGCAAGTTTTGCAAGCAAAAGTTTTGAAATATATTATATTGCAATGCTTTTGCATTTGATCACAAAACATTTGCATTCCCTCGAGAAACTGTGCATTCACTTACAACACTTTTGTAAAATATATAGTGGGAGAAAAAAGTATTTCAATATTTGTGGGTTTCTGCCATTTGTAAGGGAAAAAGTTTTTGGGGGAGCACAGTACTTTTGTGAGAGAATGCAAACGTTTTGTGAGCAAACGCAGCATTGAAACTAATATTTCAATGATTTTGCATCCCCTGAGAAACTTTGCATTAATTTGCAAAACGTGTGTGATTGGAAATAATATTAGCTAGGAGGAAAAACTAGATTTGAATGCTTTTGCAAGAAACTCAAAAGCAATGACAAAGTATATTTCAATGCTTTTGAATTCACTTGCAAAACTTCTGAGATGGAAATAGTGAGGCAGGAGGAAAATCTGTTTCAGTGCTTTTGGAAGTGAATGCAAAAATTCTCAGGGGAACACGATACTTTTGTGAGAGAACTCAAAATCATTGAAATATAATTCCCTTTCATGGGAACTTCGAACTGCGTCCTCTAGGGGTCGCTATGGGGATCAATTATCATGTCTCCTTGGGGGATTTACTTTTTTCTTTCAAAAGTACTTTTTGTTTTAATTTTGAACAATATATCTATAGTTTTACAATTAAACTGCAAACTTCATGTGAAATATTTTGCTCAAATAAATGTTTATTTGCCCTTTCATTGCCAAAATATTCAACATTTTTAAAGATTATTTTAACGCAAGGACATTTATGCAAAACATTATCTGTGGCTTAAGTGTCCAGCACTTTTTTGTGGCGTTGTATGTCTGTTTACTCACCTTCTGTGTCTTCTGTACGAGATACAGCTGATGATTCCTGTCACTGTCAGGACGCACAGAGCTATTGATGAAAGGGTGATGTTGAACACCTTGACTTCTGTGTGAGAAAAGCGAAAAATAGATAACGTAAGCATATTTGCTTGGCTTCAAATGACAAAATATACTGTTTAAGATAACATGTCGTGATTGTCAAATGCTAGTAAATCATGTTCATGAGTTAAAACACGGTTTACTCACCATAGAGAGCGGCTTGTGTTTCTGTGTCATTTTGTTTCAATAAGGCTGTCCCGTTAAGAGACAGATCGATCCCCGTTAGGCTCATGCTGCCGATGGTATGGGCCAAAAGTGTCCAACAAACTGCTCGGTCTGGAAAGAGCTGGTGAGAATATTCATTTGTATGAAGCCATGTGACTATGTGGATTTGTTTCCACGGAAACGCCGCTACTTCATCTCGCTAACTTCATTCAGCTTGGACAGTTTGGGGTCCTTAAATATCCAGACCGCATCCCAGAAACACAGCAAAACAGAACGTTTTTGTACCTAATCCAAAGAATCCAGAGAACAGGATTCATTTGGAAACTCGTTAAAAGTGTTTGCGCCAAATAAAGGGTAACTTTCATAACACGTATGTCTCTTTTAGCGGGGCCTGCTGCTGTCTGAACAGATAAACACAAAGCCTGCATTCATTAGCATTCATGCTTCATTTCATCTGGGACTTCAAAAACAATATTACACAATTAACTCTGGCTCTCGACATGAGAATGCTGGGAAATAATCCCATGATGCTCACACATTTCCCACATTGTTTACAAAATGCTGCCTATTCTTGATTTGCCTTCAAAGTTATTTTCTGGAATAGCTGGTTTCTATTTTTAGACTATCCCACTGGTCTTTCTGTTTATAAAATAAACAGATTTCGGTTCCGCGTTTCCTAAAGAACATTCCTCAGACACAAATATACACAAACATTGTGAATTTGGCCACCATGTGTATTATCAAGACTGAGACGGCCCAGTAAAACATAATGCAAATGGGTGGTTGACATATAAGCCTGAAAAAAAATTTTTTTTTAAACTTCAAATAATAGGCATAAAAAATATTGAGCTGTGTTGTACTGACTCTTGAATTTCCCAAAAAATATGTGGTCTTTTAGATTTTGTATTGGAAATTGGATTTATTTACCAATTTGTTGCATTTGTGCCTAAAATTGTCATATGGTGTGACATAAAAGTTATTCTATATAAAATGAAATTGGGATATACTCTCCCTAAGTAACTAACTTCACCATAAATCTTTATCATTACTATCTTAAGATTTAACATTATTTTGTGCAGATCCATTAGATTTTGTATTATTTTTCTAAATCATCATGCAGAGTAAGACATCTCTCCTCAGCCTTTCCAGACATTTTAGAATAATTCTGACAAACCCTGTTATAAATCTAACAAAATGCTTGTGAATCTTGCTGATACTATTTATTTTTTGTTCCATTGACTTTTTTTCCATTAAAAATGCCTAATTCTGTTACTTAAACTGTAAATCTATCAATTATTTATACTTTGCTGAGATATATTGTCATATTAGTAAGGTCACACATAGTCCGGACAGTCACACCATATGACAATTTTGATGTTTAGATAAACATTTGAAGTAGAGGTATTTATACACCAGTAAAGCTATGGTATGCTGTAATAATATCTTGTCAGAGGAACAACATAAAGATATACATTTTTAACAAATACCCATTTTTATTAGTATATGACATCATGGACAGGTAGAACTGCATGTCATGTCATCCACCCAAATGCGTCGTAAATTTTTTAGTGTCATGAATGTTTACTGCATAATAGCCGATTTACATATAATATTTGGACAGATTATGAAAGCTTTTACTTACAAATGACAGAGAATTTTACCAGACTTATAACTTAAAAAGGCATATTTATACACCATACATAAGTACACATAGATATCGTATATTAGTTAAATTAATTTAATGACTCGTCTGAATTGTTGCTCATGCAATGCTCAAACCAACCGATAGATGTCAGTGTTGACGCTCAAATGCGGCCGCTGCGATACTCGGACGCGCAGATATTTGATACTGTTATTATTATTAACGTCAGAGCAATATAACACAGTATACGTACATAAAATCATATAGAAAACATGTTGCATAGAAGTGTTTAAACATGTGCGCCTTACAAATAATCTTTTGAAAAAGAAACAGTTTTGGAGTTTTGCTTGGACACATGGGCCTAATTTGTTTACAAAACTAGGCTATACTTTTTTGTGTAGCCTACTTTTTTTTCGGTGAATGAACAATTTGGCAAGAAACGCAGCAGTAGCCTACAAGTTTGGTAAGGAGCACCGTCCGTCTATTGATTTTACCCCTTCAGAGACTGACGATTTGATGTTGAACTTAATTGTAGCTTATTATGTTTAACAAGTGCTCGGATATACACATTAATTCAATAACGGAGTCTTAAAAATATCAGCAAATAAACATCGGACTTACCTCATAAATATCCGCTTTGTATCAAGCAGCGGAGTCTTAAAAATATCTCCATTGCATTAGGTAGCAAATAAACATCGGACTTACCTCATAAATATCCGCTTTGTATCAAGCACGAGCTGGACGTAAAGTTAGGCTACATATCATAAAACGATTCATATTTCAAAATACTACACATAAACCGCTCTGAAACGTTTTAGAATGAGTCATGAATCTCTGACCTATGAGCTGCAGATTTATTGGCTCTTCACTCAACAATATTTATCTTTGTAAACATAGGCCTACCCTTTTTTTTCATGAGGAAATGTGATTTGTTTGGCTGTTGTGTCTCGTAATTTTATGGCAAATGGAAATCAAGTATTTTCTTCTCTTTTAAGACCTATGCTGAAAGGTACAATCATGTAACAACACTGTATTTCAAGCCTGATGCCAACATGTGGAACAAATTACCAAATTACCATCTTGTTTGGTCTCCAGCCTGAACATGGGTTGTAAAAGAGTGCTGGGTTTAATTATTTGTATAAACGTGTTGCTCTTCATGTTGTGCCAGAGTCAACAGCTCTGATGCAGAACCGTGTGCCCGCCCGGCGCATAAGAATCCATGGGACCACTGACACCTCACTGCCCTCCTCAGTGTGTTTGCTGAACTGCCTGCTGGGTAAATCTCGGTTATACTGTACTCAGACATGGGTCTATGAGAGGCTTCAATGCTGATTTATGACAAATGCCAGTTATAATAACACAGAAAGGTCGTTCTCACCATTCGACAATGGCTGCCACACAAATAGGCTACCAAGCAATTCTTGTGGGTCGTTCCCAGCGATCTGCCTAATGTTTTCACAATTTTTCATTTCAGAAATCAATATTGTTCCTGCATGATAAGCCCAGGATATTTCACAGTAATGAAATATTGATAGTGTGAGGAATTCTGTTTGAATTAGCCTATGTGGTGATTTCATTTGTCAGTCGTTGTTTATTTTTAAAGGGAACAGTCACATCATAAAGTCGTAGGCTGTTCGCTGCCACGTTAGCGGATTTTCACGGGCAAAAATTGTTTGGAGAATTAGCCTACTTGGAGAAATAAACTTGTGAGATATAAACTTGCAATTGCGAGGGAAAAAAAGAGCTAGAATTGTGACATTAAAGTTGAAAAGACTTATTTTTTTCGTGGCAGGAACAAAAGATAAATGAATAAAAGAATTCGAGAAAAAAAATAATTCTGAGCTCTTATCTCATAATTCTGAGAATGCTGAGAAAAAGAAATCTGAATTATATAAACTCAAGTAAGCCAAATTAAAGTTAGAGTTGTGAGATAAAAAGTCGAAATTACCTTCTGATGGGGCAAATTCCTATTGAAACGACTGGATTTTGCCCGTGAAAATTTGCCGAACAACAGTAGCCTAAATGTGATCGCACATTAACAGGTGAATGACACACTTGCAGAAAATTCATAAGTTGCTTAAGAACGTTACTACATACTAGTAAAAAAAAAAAAAAAAAAGTTTTAATTTCAACAAAAGTTAAATTTTATGCATTTATTTTACTGGGTTTAACTAATGCAAACTGGCAGATATAGTCTGATGAAAAATAAACATTAAAAAATAAAAATGTTCAGTAGCCTATCATGCTAAATATATCTGTAGTAAGCCCAACTAGCCTACTTACACACCAAAAATAGTTAGGTTTTCCACAGCTTCGAATGGCAAATCTCTGTGAAATATAGGCTGGACAACAAACTGCATCCAAAATGGGAACCATTTATACATAATATATCAGTGTAGTTTTACATGGACCATGACCCATTAAACAGACTAACAGTGGCTTTGTGACCCTGGTCGAACTTAAATACATACAGAGGATAAGCACGGGATATTTAATGCATAAACACACAATATATACATATGGACATGCAACATATAAACATGGTGTAGTCACAGGCATGAAACTCTGAAATGACATGAAATTATGAAAGCAAATATTTAGTCAAATTAAAATGTTAATATGCTAAAGTATCAAAACCCATAGTATAATGTTCTAACAATTTGCAGCAGTTTCCTGAAGAAAATATAGTGAATACTGATATTGTCTTTCATAAGTGTTATGCAATGCAGTCTTATCTACAGCATCAGAACATGTTCATTCATCTGAGAAATATTGCTTCAGAACCAGCATTGAAATATGAATACATGAGGTTCTTAGTCTCAAAGTCTGACTTCATCAAGCAGAAATGTAAATCATATTTCTATTCTTCACAAAGATGTGTCTTTTTTTTATTAAATGCTAATTATATTTTACATAAACCTAAACTCTAAACTTTTTATCATTGTTCGATGTTAAATTTATTTAGTCTTTGTATGGATTTTTTTTATGTTACTCAGACTCAGAGTTTACTTTATGTGCTTTTTAGTTAAGCTATTATAGATGTTTATATTTTCAGTTTTCAATTTAATTTCAGTTTAATTCTAGCAATTATATGTGATTGTCATTTTTTATTTTTTAAATATTGCTATTTAGTTTTTCTTTGTTTGTTTGTTTTGTTTGAGTTTTAATTTTAGTTCAGTTCTAGTTTTTATTTATTTCCACTTAGTAATTTTAGTGCTTCAACAGCTTAAACATTTAAGGCAACATTTGTAATTATTGTTGTTTGTATTTTTTTCACCTAATATTTATATGTTATTTTCTAAGATTAATACTTTATTTATAATTTTCTATTTCTGCTTTATTTTAATTAATAATTAAATTACTAAATGAATTTATTTATGTATTTTTATTTATTTACAACAACAACCAGCTAGAGCTTGGTGTATAAGTTTGCATTTCTTTACAAAACATTATTTAAATTATGATTTTTGTTACATATTTTTATACATGTTATAAATTGGCAAAAGTACCCAAAGAGAAAAAAAAAAACAACCATTAAAAGTTCAAAAAACTTTTTTTTTCATAAATGATAGTTGGACTCTTATACAAGACAAATGACTGCATGATTTAAACGATACCAACAACATTCAGTGGAATGTCTGACAAAACGCTTGGCTGAAAAGTTGTCCAAAGTAAGTAAAGCGTAATCATTCCCTACACATTTTTATTTATTGCTGTACTAACGCATGTAGTTAACGAAGAGATCTACTTCAGGGGTGTTTGTGTGTAACACTTGTCGAAACAGAGTTGTATCTGGCATCGATGGGCCTTTCAGAGCTGAGCTGACCTTTATCCAGATGCTCAGCATGAGATGTGTGTTCGGCTGGACCGCTCTCAAAAACTCGCTGGGCCAGAGCGAACCGGCCCAGCTATTTCTGCTCGCAGGACTGCTCACAGTTTGGGAAGTGACCCGTGAGCACAATGTGGGAAGCGGCGGAGAGTTCATTCATTCAGCAAGTCAGAGACAGAGCTCAATGACAGTGAATGGAAGCAGCGCTCAGACTCCGTCCACTATTCAAACAAAGACGTCAAACTCCAGCTTAACAACAGCTTACATGATAAAGTGCAGGAGAAAGACACCGTGCTGAGAATCATTTCCAAATGTGGTGTGGCAAGCCTAATTAAACTTCATTTGGTTACTTAACTGTAACCTTTTGTAGCATGACATCACATGCAGCATTGTGTGGCGGCTCATTCACATTAAATCAAATTTAATTGTGTTGCTTTCGCTCCAAAAAAAAAAAAATCAGTAAGTCTCGTTAAAATTGAAAATTTGCTGCAAAACTCCTTTTTATCTGAAACCAGCATCAACAAGTGACTACATATTGTTGTCTGCTTTGTGTGTTTTTCTGTTGCATCTTGATTGGTAACTCCGCCCACCGCCAAACCTCATTGGTCCAACACTTCACTCCACATTATGAACAAGGAATATTAACATAATATTAAGGAAACATCAGAGCTACAATAAAAATATAGATAATATTTAAAATAAGTTTGCTAATCAAATAGATATAAAAATGCAGAACATTTAGATGGGTGGATGGATAATATTTAGAATAATCTTGCTAATCGTTCAAATAGAAATATAATATATAATACGTAGAACATAAAAAGTATGTATGTATGTATTTCGATAATATTATACAATATATACAATGTACAATAATAATAATAAAGATAACATAACATTTACATGCAAACACTTTAATTTTATACAAATATAAAATTAACAACTTTAAACAATCGTTTATTTGTTGTTTGGTTGCTGTTTTTGCCTTTATAAAAAGAACAAGCAAAAAAAATCTACAGCTATAAATTGACTCTATGAATTCATAAACGGTGCAGAACTGCAAACCAGTCTATAATGTTCTCTATACATTCTCACTGATGCGTTTAAGCAAGTCATTTATTTCAAGAGAAAGCTTTTTTGTTTGTGATTTTGTTGCGTCACACAACATTTTTTTTTTTGTAGTTAACGAAGAGATCTACTTCAGGGGTGTTTGTGTGTAACACTTGTCGAAACAGAGTTGTATCTGGCATCGATGGGCCTTTCAGAGCTGAGCTGACCTTTATCCAGATGCTCAGCATGAGATGTGTGTTCGGCTGGACCGCTCTCAAAAACTCGCTGGGCCAGAGCGAACCGGCCCAGCTATTTCTGCTCGCAGGACTGCTCACAGTTTGGGAAGTGACCCGTGAGCACAATGTGGGAAGCGGCGGAGAGTTCATTCATTCAGCAAGTCAGAGACAGAGCTCAATGACAGTGAATGGAAGCAGCGCTCAGACTCCGTCCACTATTCAAACAAAGACGTCAAACTCCAGCTTAACAACAGCTTACATGATAAAGTGCAGGAGAAAGACACCGTGCTGAGAATCATTTCCAAATGTGGTGTGGCAAGCCTAATTAAACTTCATTTGGTTACTTAACTGTAACCTTTTGTAGCATGACATCACATGCAGCATTGTGTGGCGGCTCATTCACATTAAATCAAATTTAATTGTGTTGCTTTCGCTCCAAAAAAAAAAAAATCAGTAAGTCTCGTTAAAATTGAAAATTTGCTGCAAAACTCCTTTTTATCTGAAACCAGCATCAACAAGTGACTACATATTGTTGTCTGCTTTGTGTGTTTTTCTGTTGCATCTTGATTGGTAACTCCGCCCACCGCCAAACCTCATTGGTCCAACACTTCACTCCACATTATGAACAAGGAATATTAACATAATATTAAGGAAACATCAGAGCTGTGTGTGTGTGTGTGTGTGTGTGTTTAGATTTTTAGATTGTCTTTTTAAAATTCATGTAATTGGCTAGTTTTATATTTCCTAAGATAGAACCCACATTGGTCCACCTCACTTTAGCATATTTACTTATTGTAATATATATTTAATAACATATTAAAATTTTATCCTCATTGTACACAAATTTTGAAGGGACAGGCGACTTTTTTTTCTTTGTTTGTACTTATGTTGTTTCATACATTTTTTTTTTATCTTTTATCAAATATATTCAAAATACTGTTTATTAATACACATAATAGTAAAATAGGCTTAGGTCACATTTCACCCCCAAAATTACAATATTAACAATATTAGGAAATTATATATATATATATATATATATATTATAAAATACATACAATAAAAATATAGATAATATTTAAAATAAGTTTGCTAATCAAATAGATATAAAAATGCAGAACATTTAGATGGGTGGATGGATAATATTTAGAATAATCTTGCTAATCGTTCAAATAGAAATATAATATATAATACGTAGAACATAAAAAGTATGTATGTATGTATTTCGATAATATTATACAATATATACAATGTACAATAATAATAATAAAGATAACATAACATTTACATGCAAACACTTTAATTTTATACAAATATAAAATTAACAACTTTAAACAATCGTTTATTTGTTGTTTGGTTGCTGTTTTTGCCTTTATAAAAAGAACAAGCAAAAAAAATCTACAGCTATAAATTGACTCTATGAATTCATAAACGGTGCAGAACTGCAAACCAGTCTATAATGTTCTCTATACATTCTCACTGATGCGTTTAAGCAAGTCATTTATTTCAAGAGAAAGCTTTTTTGTTTGTGATTTTGTTGCGTCACACAACATTTTTTTTTTTTCAGACTGAAAACTAGTCTTCACGTGTTGCACTTTGTTGGAGCATATAATCAATATAACATGCAGCACAATCTAGTTTTGTCGCAGCACTTAATTGTAGTGGAGTAAAACTGAGTCAGGATGAACCCAGCAGCAGGAAGCGGGCCTCATGTCTGAGCGTCTGTGGGAGGCTTTGATTATTGGATTGTTTGTATGAAGTGAAGTGGACCGACGACTATCGGCACATTGGTGATTGTGTTCAGTGACAAAAGATCAGAACAGAAGACCACCCAACACACACACCATGCTGAACACAGGAGGATACTGCTGTGAATATAGACAGACATAAATATAAATCAAGTCATTAATACATAGTGTGTGCCTGTTTAAGAGTCAGATATGAACTGTAAGCAGTATAAAGTGTGTCTGAATGCATGAATTTTTAAAGAGTGTTGCTCTGTATGTCTGACATATTTCAGGCTGAATTGAGTTTCACAGATTAATCTCTGTTTTTTCTCTCTTCAGGCTGTTTTACAGATCCTGGATGGGGGAGCCTGACAGCCCACACAAACACCCCAGTCGGGACGTCCCGGCGTTTCATTAGTGATGGCAAGTCCTGTCTGAGCCTTTTACTTGTGTAAACACAGATTCTGTCCATGTGATGAACTTCAGTGCAGTAGAAAGAATGAATGAGGTGGAAAAAAGAAAAAGGAAAGGAAGGAGAAGAGAGATTGTTATGATTAATATCCAGTTTAGAAGACGACATCTGATCACAAAGTTGTCCACACTGTTCCAACGTACTGACAATAGTAATATTTGCCAGTATTTTTTTGTAAACTGGCGAGTGAATTGGATAGAATCCTTAAAGGGCCAGGTCATTTTTTCTTTTTTTTCTCCATATTTTTTAATCTATGAAAATTAAAAATTAAAAAAAAAAATCAAACACATGAAAGCAATAGATAAAATTTGAAAAATAATTTCAAACAGATATGTACCTTTTATATTTGTATATATTTTTGATAATACTGTATATCTTAAAAAAAAAAACAATATATCAGTATAACAAATATATTGATATAATTTAATACACCATTATCTTTAATTATACTATTTACATTTTTTTTCTCCATATTTTTTAATCTATGAAAATTAAAATAAAAAAATAAAAAAATCAAACACATGAAAGCAATAGATAAAATTTGAAAAATAATTTCAAACAGATATGTACCTTTTATATTTGTATATATTTTTGATAATACTGTATATCTTAAAAAAAAAAAACAATATATCAGTATAACAAATATATTGATATAATTTAATACACCATTATCTTTAATTATACTATTTACATAATATTTATGTATAAACGTAATATATTTTAATTTAATTAAAAATTTTGTACTATATATTTATAATGCAACTTATAATGATACTATTTATATTACAATATTACATTTAATTATAATATTTACTAGATAGATACAATATGTAACAAACATAAGTATATAAATAATATTTACAATATAATATTATTTAATTGATATATACTATATATTTAAATTTGATAATTTTTTCATAATATATACAGTATTTTTATAATACCATATACTGTATTGTACAGTATATAATATACATAATAATAAATATCTAAATAATATTTATAATAGGCCTACAATACTATATTTAATTATAATATAAACTTGTATATTTAAATTTTATTTCCCCCCACAAATTTGAATAACTAAATCCCTTTCTTAAGAACTTTCTTGCCCAGTTGTTGTTGTTACACACAGACAGACAATTAATAAATAAATAAAAACTATGCAAGATATACTTACGGGGGGAAGCTACTATTTTGCCAAACCTGACAATATTTGACTATACTTCAAAGCAGAAGAAATGCTTCAGTATACCTGCCTAATATGCCTAATCCATATGTATTTTAAAAAATCATTATGGCTTTTATTGGATTAAAGAGCTTTCAGTGGAGACTGAGCCACATTCACTGTGAAATACCACAAACTCAGCAGCACCAGATCCTGCGCTCGAGGAGGTGTGGATTGAATCAAACTCATCCCTGCAGCAGAAAGCATTCTGAACTCCACTACACATCAACACGGCCTCTGAAAACCTGCCAGTGTGCAGCGGTAATTCATCTGCACAGAGACGGACACACGTGATGATTCATGACGGGAGTGTGAACGCAGACACAAGCCATGCCAGAACACAGCCATTCCTCTCTGTCTGCCAGCTGATAACACACCTCCTGCTAGATCCCTCAGGACAGCGGTGACAGAGCAGTCAAGTGCCAAACGCTTGACTGAACCAGTGTTCTGTGCGTGCAATGAAATCTTTTACACCTGCAAAATGCAAAAACAAGATTTAGATAGTTTCTGGAAAAACTGCCCATACAACTACTGTTGGTGTTGCTGTGTGGTTGCTGAAGAGGTAATTAAGTTCATTTACATTAACAAGTTAAAAAAGAAAACCTTTCAGGAGTTAAATGAAATATTTTCTTGAATTTTTATAATATAATATAATATAATATAATATAATATAATATAATATAATATACACCTCCATTTAAA
>NW_015549618.1:77488-87508 GCF_001515605.1 Sinocyclocheilus anshuiensis
TATAATATAATATAATATAATATAATATAATATAATATAATATAATATACACCTCCATTTAAAAGTTTGGGGTTCTTTTAATACTAAATTTTGTAATACTTTAGTAATGTGACAGCAAAAAAGTGACAGCAAAGACATTTATAAATACTATTTCAAATAAAATTAATTATATTAAATGTTATATTCACAAGAAACTTCCAAAAACCTTTAATATATAATATAATATAATATAATATACACTTCCATTAAAAAGTTTTGATCAGTTTTTTTTTTTTTTAAGAAATCAATTCTTTTATTCAGCAAGGACACAAATCATCCAAATTGACAATAATCTTTTTCAAATAAATGTTGTAAAAATTGTAAAGTGGTTATATTTTCAACGAGTGAATGGTTACATTTCCTTCTTAGTACCGACAAGTCGAAATGATGAAGTAGATGAGGCTTATTATATAACCCAACTCTAACACATGCCAGCACAGCTGTGTATGCAGATAAAGACACAACACAACAACAGCTAATGAACGCTGCAGTTTTAGGAGCATGTCCAATACATCTGCAAGCACTGAAAATTAGGTTCTAAGGGGCCCGATGGAGAGCCGGGTGCATGAATCTTGCTAAGAAATTACCTCAAGATCAGTCAAATTTAAGAACCATTTCCGGCACTGTAATATACATCCATTACGAGGTCATTAATCTTTGAGTCTGACAGCTATATTCTCTCACTCTCCATGATCTTACTGCTACAGCTTTATGAGAGAGATTTTATTTCCGCGGTCTGTCCAATAAGTTTTGCAGTCGGAAAGATCCAGCTCAGATCCATCAGGTGGGTCTGGCTCTGTAAGAGCAATGTCAGGACGATGTGTTTCTGTACAGCTTCAGACTTCTGAGTATAGAGCGCGTATCAGCGGCCTCGGCTCTGAACGCATTCCAGCGGTGAAGTTTATGCAAAGGAGCCGTTTTGCTACATTACATATCCGATGCTATCAGCAGATCTCTGCTGAAGCGGGAACATAATGCTGTTGAAAAAACATGAGGAATGAAGCTGCATTTGTTGACGTAAATGTACTTGTGCTGCAAAAAGGCAGATAAATGGCAAACGGAAAAATGAAAACGGGTCCAAAAAGCAGCTTTTATCAGTCTTAAGTTTCTAATGGGATCAAAGGAAGGTTTGTGAGCACATTCATGCACTTATAGGAGTGGGAGGGATTTCTTGCAATGTTTTTTGTGATATAAAAAAGTCAATTTTTGCATTTTCTGATTACCAAATGGTTGTTGCTAAGGTGTTCTGATTGTTTAGGCTGTTGCTAAGGTCTTCAGACTGGTCGCTGGATGTTACAGTTCCCGTTTTATCATCTGCGAGGTAAAAAAAATCATAAGTCTGATCACTTAGAAACGGAATCTGCATGGTTTGTGGTATCATTCATGTCTATAACACTTATGGTTTGTGACAAATTACATGTCAAAATTTGTTAAAATCCATAACGCAACAATAATAATACGTTGCTAGCCTTCATAAACACTGCTAATGAGTTTGAACTCACAAGTTACTAATGGGATGAAGAAGGGAAGGTTTGTGAGTATATTCAGACACTTTTTTGAGTGGGAGTAATTTTATCGCAATGTTTCTGTAATAAAAAAGCAAACTTTTACATTTTACGATGAAAAATTGAGTAGTGCTTTCTATGCAAAACTTAAAGGTGCAGTATGTAATATTAACAGCTAGTGGTTGTAAAGGGTACTGCAGTGGGTACCGGCCCTCCTCCTCAGACAAATACAATATTTTGTGTATTTTTTTGAAACACAGTTTTCACCTCCATGTCATTTTTTATCACCATGTCCCCACAGGGGCTCTGTTATATAAATCATTCTTAAGAATTAAATTCTTCTTAACTGGAATTTTGTTTTTATCTTCTAAATTTGAGGGGGGAAAAGAGTTAGGAATGATATTTGAAAAAAATAAATAAATAAAAATAACAACTTTTTAAAAAGAAAACTTTTAAAAATTACATTTGTAAATAACTGCTAATACTTAATAAGCTTTAATTTTATCATTAACATTTGTCAGTGCTGAATTTGTTGTATTAAGGTACCATCATATTTACCATTGTTCTGCGCATTTTCAAGGGCGAAACCTCCCCCTCTTCCTCAGACTCAATGCTCGCAAGGGTTGCCAGATTGAGGAGATGAAACAGGAATGAGTGCAATGGTAAGTGATGAGTTGATTTGTCTGCGTTTTATTATTCCTCTGGTCACAGAGCTTTTTAGATGGATGGCAAGTTTTTTTTAGGTCGGGTAGAATCTGTGATCTCTAACCTCCATGGCTGCAATACGCTGAGTTTTCCACCAACTGGCAACCCGCGGTGTTGAAATACTATTGGGTAAACTGTCAGTGGGCGGAATTACACCGAGACATTCCAAAACAGACCACGCATTTCAAAGTAGAATAATGGAGAAACAAGTATGTGTATGTGACAAATGGTTGTTATGTGTTTGCTAAGGTGTTCTAATTGTTTAGGTCGTTGCTAGGGTCTTCAAATTGGTTGCTAGGGTCTTCAAATTGGTTGCTAGGGTGTTCCCGTTTTAATATCTGCCAGATAAAAATCATGTCTAATCGGTTGGAAAAGAAACAGTACACTAAACCACATGGTTGGAGATATCATTCATGTCCAGAGTACAAACGGTTTACAGCAAATCACATGCCAAAATTCGTTATAATCCCTATCGCAACAGTGATACGATGCTAGTCCTTATAAACACTGCTAATGAGGAGTGTAATATTCTGTATCTATTCAGGAGTTTGATACAAAACACTGTTTTGGACTAGCATACCTACATGAACGAACTCACCTTGGAGTCCCTCCAGAACAGATGTAGTCTTGGAGTGCGTCCATGTTTCGCCTCCTTTGAGAAAATACAGAGCCGAATCTTTTGATTAGCACAAATCCGAGTGATTCATCGTGACATATTTACGTCGCAGTTGTGGAGATTAAATCTTAAACACAAAAAGATGCGGTTCTCATTTCTATAGCAATATAAAATATCTCACCACCTTCACATTGGCTTCGAGTCAACTGAGATTGGATACAACTCACAAAACAACTATAAAACTGGCAGAAATCTTTATTCCGAAGGCTTCATTTAAGCATTTTCAGCAGACCAGACATTATAGGGATGGTAAATCTTTTTAAACCTCTAAGTGGCTAAGATTAACCCACTGTTCAGAGGTAAAGTCTGATGGATGCACTTGTTCGTATGTGTCTGGTTTATGGGAATATGCAAAAGATGGCCACTTTTCCATGGGCACGAACTCATCAAGGAAGATATTCTTGCAAACGCACGCTTGGTTTCTCTGGGAAAGAGGCTCAGACACTGGGGAGAGATGGATGTGGGGAAGCAGGAGGAGGCCCAAAAATAGGCTGACAACTCTCACATGGAGCGAATAGGAAAAATGTGCCCTCCGAAGAACCGTTTTCACAGGAGACAGAGGACCACAAGCTGTCAGAACATCTCCAGAACACCAAGAACTATGTATAGAGTCCTTTAGAAATTACTTCTGCTTTCTGAGGATATCTGTAAGTCCAAGAATAACATGGCCGAGTCAGGATTTAGCGTCGTATAGGTAACAGGTTACAGCAGGGAGACCACCAGGGTCCACTAAGGAATAGTCATATAATACAAAGCCCCTAAATATGAATATTTTAAAGATTTCACATTCTCTTGACAAATGTTTGCACTCCCTCAAAAATTTGCATTTGCTGGCAAACCTTTTGAGATGGAAATATTAGGATGTGGGAAGACAAACCACATTTGAATGCTTCTGCATTAATGTCATATTTATGAAAAATGTCACATTAATCATCATGTCCCCATAGGGGCTCTGTTATATAAAACATTCTTAAGAATACAATTCTTGTTAACTGCAATTTTGTTTTTATTTTCTAAACTTGAGGGGGTAAAAGAGTTAGGAATGATTTGTATTCACAAAAAAATACTCTATAAGATTTTTTTTCTTAAGAATATATCTAATAATTCTTAAAATTCTTACAAATCATCGTACATAACTAGGGATGTAATGATTAACCGCGAGCTGGTTGAAAATCTATTCAAATATGTTACAATTCAAATCGGTTGAGATGCCAAACAAATCGTGATTCAATTAGGGGTAGAAATTTATATGAATGCATGTCTGAGGGGAACTTACTGTCTTTAGAAAAGTTTAGATGGTATTTTTTCTTTTCCTCTTGCCTCTGTATAATGCATATTAAAGTTCATAAGTGCAGCGCTGCTTTGTTTACAGCGGAAACCAAGGAAACGCTTTAAGCGCCACCTGCTGGCAGAGAGTGAATCTGCGTCTCATTCAGCTCGTCTGCTGTTTCTGTTTCATGCAGATATTTTTATGTATAGTTTCACAAAACTGGTGTCAAACCATTCTGTTTTTGCTTCAAATTTCTAAATTATACAACCTAATTTAGATTTTTTTAAAATTGATCATGTTGCATGTATGCAGCATCTTTGTTTGGATCATGATTAAAATGCAGTGGTTGCCTCTAATTTTAAATGGAAAGAGCACAGACAAAGCCTTGTTTTGTTTAAATGAAGAGATTTCTTTTATTTGTGTTACTTATTTATTTGATTTTGGGTTTTGTTTTAAAATTTCAATTTAGTTTTGTTATTTACATTTACATTATATTTAAATTTTGTAATTTAGTCCAAGCAATAATAAAAGGACACATTTCGTTTATAATTTGTCTTAATCTCATTTTGTAAAAAAAAAAAAAAAAAAGTGTGAATCGAATCGAATCGTGAAATCAAAATCGTGAATCAAATCGTGAGTTGAGTGAATCGTTACATCCCTATACATAACTGCTAATACTTAACAAGGTTAATACAAATTTTATCACTAATATTTGTCATTGAATTTGTTGTATTAAGGTACAGTCACATTTTTTGCCCACACCAAATTTTGTCAAAATTTCATTAATGTTCGCACATTTTATTCTTAAGAAAAAATATGTTCTTAAAGGGATAGTTCACCTAAAAAAATAAAAATCACCCTATGATTTACTCAACCCCAAGCCATCCTAGGTGTATATGACTTTCTTTTTTCAGACAAATACAATTGGAGTTATATTAAAAAAAAATGTCCTGGCTCTTCCAAGCTTTATAATGGCAGTGAATGGGTGTCAAAATTTTGAAGCACAAAAAAGTGCATCCATACATCATTAAAAGTGCTTCACACGGCTCCGGAGGGTTAATAATGGCTATGGTTAATAAACCGTAATCTCTCTGAGGGTGTGTAAAACAATTGTAAAACAATTTTTTTGGGTGAACTAACCCTTTTTAGAAAACATTTAAGAACTTTCTGTTATAATGCAACTTTAATTATGGCAATAACACGTATTCTATAACAAGCCTCATTAGAATAAAATGAGACGTGTTTGTGTTGAAAATATTGACTTAAAAAAAAAAAACAATTACTGTGTACGAAATTGCATACTTTAAAGCAGGTACTGCATTTGAATTAAAACCTGCTCTGCAACCGTTAAAATGTATGGTCTGTCACATAACATTGATGACATTACAAAAGTACTACATTCGTCATGTCACCACTGTCATGTGACCTACGGTGTCAATTGCGTCGTTTCACTGCCATTCTCAAATCCTCTCCTGTGGCCTCATGGGATAGAAAAGTGTCAATCAGAAGCACACTTCAGAATTATACCAGAAGTAGAAGGACTTCTGTTTTATGAATACTACGTACGAATTCAGACATACTACTCAGCTTACATACGTTTTTTTTTGCCTACAATATAGTATGGGAGTAGGCATATTTGCTAAAATGCTAATCAAGCACATATACAATGCTCACATGTGGCAGGTGCAAGATGCGTGAAACAGGTGTCGCTATTGACAGTGTTGACAGCTAGACTAGCTCAAAACCAGCAGGTCTAAGCTGGTCTTTCCAGCAGGGTGCTCTGTGAAATATTCCCATCATTGCAGGAGTTTCTCAAATCACTGTTTTGCGCGGATGCTTCTCTTTTTTCCTCGACTATTAGGTGGGCTTTCCTGAGGGAGTCAGCAGGCAGGTTTCATCCACGTTGCCAACTTAAACAGTGAAACTACATCCAGTGTAGTTTACGCTACAGTGCACGCAGTCATCCGAGCGTGGAGGACCGGAGAGGGGAACAGAGCCGGACTGTGTCCCAAGAGAGGGGATTTAGTGGGAGCTCAAATCAACGATCCCGCCACTGCCAGCTGCAGCTCGGAGAAAAGGTCTGTCCATCCACTCTGGAGATCGAGAACTTCTCAGGTCTCCGCCGTCAACCTTGAATACCTTTGTACGGGTTTGTCGGATCCTGCTGTTTTAACTGGCATCACTCAGAGAGGGACCAAAAACACCGTTCTGACATATACGTCGACTGGGACATAAAACACAAGAAATACTGAATGATTAGACTCTCATATGTGCGATTTACTGTAAATGAGAGTCGGATCGTGAGCTGATTGTCAGGCGCTGAATGTTTGTTTTTCCAATGCGTCATGAGCAGGAAGAACCGATGTTCTCAAAGAAGCAGAAATGTATTCGTGATGATGGTCAGTTGGTTGTGAGCGATAATTATAGTGTCCTCGGAGAGGTCCAGCTGGAGAACTTTATATCAGCAAACTCATGAGCACTATTTATGAAAACAAAACATTTCAGGCTGGTTTTTGTTCTGGTTTGGTGCTGAAGGATCAGAACAGTTATGCTACCGTTAAAACCTGTGAACAACTATTCAAAAATACAAGAAAGCAATTCATACATGCAATGACTTGAATACATATTGCTGTATATACATGCATGTGTGTGTATACATTACACACACACATATTATGTTAACAAAAACTTTTATTTTGGATGCGATTAATTGCAGTTAATCGTTTGACAGCACTAATATATATATACATATATATATATATATATATATATATATACATTATTTATTTTCTCCATTTGTCTGACTAATCAGGTTAAAAAGGTCAAGCTTGCATTAAAATATCCTTCTAAACAATTACTTTTAATTTTAAAGTAGGTTAAGTAGGTTATTTCAGAAAGTGAAAGGTTATATTTTACATAACATTTATATTGTACGAAATTTTATTTTATTAATTAATTATTAATTAATTGTTTATTCATTTTAATTTAATATTTTAATGTTATTAAAATATAACATTTTATGTTATATTTTAATTACAGATACTTAATAGTATTTATGAACTATTAATTTATAATATTTGAAAGCAAACTTATCTTGAACAACATATTTGATTTTTTTTTAAATCATGATTATGATTTTAAATATAATTGTTTTAAATTTAAGAACAATTTTATTACATTTTATTTCATGGTTACAAACTGAAGCAAATTGTTAAAAAATTTCCAGGAATTACCATTTTTTCCCCACTATTATTGATGTATTAATCTAAAGAGAAACATTCAAACTCATTTTGATGGGCTCTTTCAACCTAGAACAACCAAGGTGTTTTCAATGTGTAAGAAAAATGTTATTACTTTTAACTTCATGGTTACACGAGAGGCATTTAGAGTAATTAAAACAGGCTGAAAAGTTTTTATTTTACTGTAAGTACATTACTAAAAGCTTGGCACATATTTTAAACTAGCCCTTCACTGTCATAGACGTGTAATTGTCATTGATGAATAGCAAGAAAAAGAGAGGTCGAGAGTTGAGTCTGCCGCTCCCCAAACATCAATGTTCTCATAAAGAGAAAAGCCGAGAGGTTGAATGAACACTGAACTTGAGTCAGAGCCATGAATCCATGAGCCAGACCCCTGACAAAAACTCCTGGATCGCTCTCAAAGCTGTCTCTAGGATCTAAAAGATGAAAACCATATAGAGAAACCCAGAAATAAGAGTTATTCCCAAGCCTTCAGCCTCTGTGAAATATTCAAAGCTCAAAGGTGTAAATGCGAACAGACTGTAAACTTAGTAGGCCTTAGGTTTCTGATTTAATCTACTTCTGAAGGAGTGTTTCTGAGGCCCTGATCCAACACATATGTCTACCAGCATGTTTATTTCTGTGTTATTTTACAAATCTGCAACACTGAAAATGTGTACTGAAACATGACATCAGGTTATTCTGGGTAAGATCATCTATAGGTGGTTTCCTGAGACTTGTCTGCATTACACAGATCATCTTTTGGCAAAAACAACAACCTTTCCAGACTATATAGAGGAAAATACTACAGATACTGTCAGTATGCATTGTCTCTGATGAACAATAAGGAAACTGTCGCCATCACTGTCTTTAACAGTGTGTGTGTGTGTGTGTTGTCAAAACTAACCACAAAGAACATTTTGATGTGAAACTGTCCTAATAATGATTTAGACAAACTTGATGCCAATGAGTTTATACAGCTGGGTAGTAACTGATTACATGTAATCTGGATTAGGTAATCAGATTCCAAAAATTAAAGTACTTTATTTTAAAATACTCTGAATCAGACTACAGTTACTCTTTTATTGATTACATATTATTCGCACAATGGCAATAAACTAGCAGTAAACAAATAAAATATTAAATTTTTTTAGTAATTGTTTTATTTTTATTGATGTTATTTTTAAAATGCCCTATTTTAATTTTACATTTTTACGATTTAATTAATTAATAGCTTTTCGAACCCCTTGCAGTTCCTTCATGAACCCCAGTTTGGGAAACTAAGTAAAAAAAAAAATTGTAAAAATAGTATACTAATATAAGTGTTGAGGCAATAAAAACATGTTTTGCACCAAATTACAATGTGTGTAATGTGTGTAAACTTAACTAACCACCCTTTACACAAACGTTAATTACTAATTAAGCTACATTTTCACAACATTTGTAAATGTAAAAAAGAGCATTAGCTAATCTGTGAACTGAAGTTTAATGACACTTGTAAGCATTCAAAAGTACATTAACAAATAAACTTGTAATCATTGTATAATTTCTGTTTAAATCATTTGTAGATTTTTAGTAATGTGTGTAAACTTAACTAACCACCCTTTACACAAACGTTACAGTAGATAAAGTCCAGAGCCAATAAAGATACTAAAAAATTTGTAAATGTTTATAAACATTTACAATTGATTAATAGTTTCCACTTTAGATTGGGTACTGCAAAAATCATTAACAAATAATTAATAAATGATTTAAGATGTGCAAATAGAAAGTCTACACAACAAACAAAGACCAAATATATGACCTTTTCAGACAGTGATTATGAGTTAATGTTCTGTTTAAATCATTTGTAGATTTTTAAAACACATTGAAAGTTTAATGACATTTGTAAACATTAACTAATGATCCATCAAGCATTATATAATGTATGTTAATGATTTATTAATGAAGCTTTTAATCATTGTAAATCATCTGTCAAAATCATTTGAAGATTTTAAAGAAAAATGCATGATCAAATAAATTGAAAGTTTGATGACATTTGTAAGCAATTTACATTAAATAACAATCTGTTAATCATTTGGTAATGTTTAATAAGTTAATTAGTTAACATTAACAAGCACATTATCTCATATTTCTAGATATGTGAATATATATTAAGTAATGATTAGTTAAACATTATATAATGTTTGTTAATAATTTATTAATGAAAGTTATTATAAAGTGTTACCAAACCAACTATTAATGTTGACATATAAACCTCAATAGAAATAATTCTAAATAAATTAAAATTATTTTATAGGCTCTTTCAACTTAAAACCAGCAACCACCCAGTACACCCTAGCAGCCACTTAGCAACACCCTGGCAACCACCCAGCATGCCCTAGCAACCACACAACAACACCCTGGCAACCACCCAGTATGCTCTAGCAACTACCATAGCAACATGCTAAAAAACACTCTGAACACTTTGCAACCACCCAGCACACCCTAGCAACCACATAGCAACATGCTATAAACCACTCAGCAGCACACTTTAGCATTCACCTACAACACCCTTGCAACCAAACAGTAAAAAAAAAAAAAAAA
>NW_015549618.1:91203-138405 GCF_001515605.1 Sinocyclocheilus anshuiensis
CAAAAAGAAAAAAAAAAAAAAAAACAACACCTTAGCAGCCTCATTATAAGTTTGACTGCATCACATAATAATTGCTGTTAATAGTGTTCATCGTCTGTTTGATTATGTCTTTAATTAATTTTTCCGTACATTTCTGCCATATTATGTACATTAACTGACCGTCACCACTGATAAGCTACTACTAAATATTGTAGAAACTTAATTTTCTGTAAAGTTGCTTTGCAATGATTTGTATCGTGAAAAGTGCTATACAAATAAACTTGAATTGAATAAACTTGAATTGAATTGAATAGAAACCACCCAGAGCATCGTAGCAACCACATAGCAACATGTTATAAACCACTCAGCACACTTCCACCAAAAGCACCCTTGCAACCAAACATCAACATGTTAAACAAACACTCTGAACACCTTAGCAACCGTATAGCAACACCCTGGCAACCACCCACCACACCCTAAAAACAACATAGCAACATGCCAAAATCACACAGCATCCCATAGCAACCATCTAGAGCACCCTTTCAACCAAACATGTTAACAACCATTTAGAACACCTTAGCAAGCCCATAGCAACACCCTGGCAACCGCCAAAAAATCCTTAGCAACCGGAATGCAACACCCTGGCAAAACATTGTAGCAACAGTAATACTCTAGCAACCACCCAGAACACAACAGCAACCGCATAACAACACCTTGGCGATCACCTTAACAACCATATAGCAAAACCCAGCAACCACCCAGAGTCAGAACACCCTAGAAAGCGGACAATGAATTTTGCATGGGATTTTACATCTCACTTTTCAGAAAAGGTAAATACTATCCAGCGCAATCATGATGTCATTGCATCAACTGCATGAACTTCCCCCCAGTTACGAGAGGTTTACATGTTAGCAAGAGTGTTAACCGATAGCAGGGAAATGCCTTCAGAGATGTATAGATGTGGCAGACAGAAGCCGTATTGTGTGTGCTACGTATAGAGTGGCGTAAAACAGATCAGCGCCTGCTCACCCTCATCTCATACCACCCAGATCACTGCATACAGACACGCCTGAGCAACCGCAGGCACTCCCATAATCCTCTCTGCTCCGTCATATTCAACAGAGAACAAGCAAGCACATTCTGCAGCACAGTTACCTCAAATTTACCACAGTAAAAGCCACACTTCAAAAGCCCTTCTACGGGGTTTCTCCAAGTTTGTCATTGCTACTGTACCCTTATGAAAATTAACCATGGTTTTACTACAAATAAAACCAAAAAACATGGTTAAACCATGGTAAACACAAATAACCATGATTTTGCTACACTAACCTTAGTTTTACCATGGTATTTGTAGTAAAACTTTGCAAACTGTAATTAACCTGCCAAAAAAAAAACATGGTTGCTACACTTTTACTATAATAAAACCATGGTTAATTTTCATGAGGGTAGATTTAGCATAAAATCTTTCTCGACGCTAATACGCTAGCCAAGATAAACAAACCTTTGCCTCACAATTAAACATCAGTAATTTGGAAACATTGTTTCCTTTGTTCCAGCTGCTTCTACACCCACAATTCCACTGGGTTCACCACACCCTGAAAAAACAAGATTTTAAAAACACAACGCTCTGAATTAGACATCTGCTTGACGCTAATTGCTAGCGAAGCTGGAACATGTTGACGTGCTACATGACGTTTTGGGAGATACCTGCTTTAAAAAAAAGCTAACTGGAGCCCAAATCAGTCCAGAGTTGATTTCCAAATCCCAAATAAACTGAATCATCAAGGCTCGAGTGGGCGGCATTGACAACCATTTCACTAAGATATATAGCTTTGCTGAGAAGAGGAAACGAGTGGGGCTATAAAAGCAGCTCCTAATGCAGTCTGGGAGTATTAGTTTATAACATCAGTTCTGCCGTTTTCCTACTTAAACACAATGATGTGATGTCAGGCTAATCGAGAGCATCTGAACTCTCTGCTGCGTTCACACTTAGCAAACCTGCTTGAACTTACGACCCTCAAAGCTAAACAGGAAGAGGAGACACTTTAGATTGAAAGGGGTTAACGTCAATATCAGGTGCAGATCATCATGGCCGAGCTATTATAATCAGAGACTGATCGGTCTTAATTGTGTAAAGCGATTTAAAAAATCAGACTAATAGTGAATTATGGAGGCCAAGAAATCACTGATTCCAGGTCAGAAGATTTGCGAGGACTTTAAAAGACGGAATAAGGAATCAACGCCAGAGATTATGTGATAAATAAGGCTTCAAGCTATAGATCAATAATATTGAAATCTTTTGAAAGTTAGATGCTACTTAAATCACACGTCATATGTATACATTTTAATTTGAAATTAAATTAAAATTGGCAACTACAACAAATGAACTTAACTGCTCTCATGAAAATTAACATGCCAAAAATAAAATACAATAAAATAAATATAGCTAAACACAAATCTTCACACAAAAGTAGACATGCATAAAATAAAATAATTTAAAAAAAAACAATGCTTCAATATTGATAACTTCAATGCTCTCACTAGAAAATGCAAATCAAATTGAATCAAATGAAACTACACCGAATTCACTCAAAAGCTCGCAAATAAAAAAGCATCACATAAAAAATTATAAAATAAAAAATAATAACAGAAGCTATAATTAACTCAAGTGCTAACACAGAAAAATGCACAAAAAGTGCATAAAATGTACACTAAGTAAATAAATAAATAAATAAATAAAGCCACAACTAATTGACTCAAATAAAATACACATGCATAATAAAATAAAATATAATAAAATAACAAAATAAAAAAGAAGCTACAACTAAACTCAAATAAAAAATGCATAAAAATAAAATTAAAAAATAATAACAGAAGCTACAACTAATTAACTCACATGCTCACACATAAAAATGCACAAAATATACGTAAAATGCACATAAAATTAAAATAAAATAAAGCCACAACTAATTAACCCACATGCTCACATAAAAATACACATGCATAATAAAATAAAATAAGCTTCACCTAATTTATTCAAATACTCACACATAAAAATGCATACAATAAAATAAAATTAAAATAAAATAAATGAATAAAATAAAAAGCTATACCTTATTTACTTAAATACACATATGAATGCACACATGCATAAAAAAAAGTAACTGCAGAGTGACATCAGAGATGAGAGGATGTGTGTGTGTCTGAAAACATGAAATATGAGGGTCAGAAATGTAATAAGTGGTCATTAATTTTTATGGTCAGAGATGTTTTGGCAGGTCCTAGAGACAGCTAAGGATCAGGTGTGCTCATGCTGCTCCCCTCTCTGAGACAAATCCAATGCAAGCTAATCTGCTGCAGTGACCTGCAGAAGTGTCTGGACAGAAGAGGTCAGAGACGCAGCATAAAAACATGAGCTGCCAATACTGCTTTCTCCAGTTACTTTACTGAAAGAACTTGGGTGTGTAAATTACGTGTTGCTTGCAACATTTCAACACCTTCAAAAGAATTTGGGAGTAAAGTCACGTTTATGAAACTGCAGTTTTGGGATGAATGGAGCGAGAAATTAAATTTCTCATGTGAGTTCTTGAATATAAAAATGTTATACATCTATCCTCTTGATAAAACTTGTAACAAACCAGGAATTCACAACCTTGTTTTCTCTCATAACTCACACTCACCGACTGAGACTTTAATTTCACGGTTTATTGTTTCTAAAGTGCTCGAAAGCTTTTGTCATAATTATTCACATCATTCATGTGGGCACAGTTATATTTAAGCGCGACATGATGACATTATTTTCAACTAACTGCCAACTAAAACTTTAAGCCAATTAATATTCCCCCTTTTTATGACAGATCTCGAGCTGGGACTGGACACAAAACACATTTTCTGGCTGCTTAGAGGCGCTAATGAGGAGAAAATGACTGTGGGCCATGAAATTCAGGTCAATTCAGTGAAAGACTCTTTTCAAATAAACCACTTCCCTCTTATCGCACCATCTAAACAGTGAGTGAGGGGATAAAGCATGTAACTTTACACAGCGTACAACCTGAACATTACTTAACAGCCAAAAGTGCCCGGCTATCAGTAAACCTGCCTTCCGTACAGCGATGCGTATCTTACTGTGTGTCGACGGCCAAAAGCAATAAACAAAGCCGAGGAGGCAGATATAGTGTTAAAGCCACTCACCACTAGTCAGAGAAAACACACATCACTCAGTCAGAGCACAAAACCACAACACAATCTCAGCCACATGACTGAGTGACGAGAAGACGAGCGTCAAACACTCACCCGCGCTGATCAAACTGAGGCGTCTGCTATAAATAGATGTGAGAAAGAGATATGAGATTCAATTACAAAATATACAGTGATCGCACAATGTGTGGGATTTTTTTTTCTATTGGCTGTTTATTTTTCTTTGTTAAAATCACTTTAAAATAATTAACATGCCAAAAATAAAATACAATAAAATAAATATAGCTAAACACAAATCTTCACACAAAAGTAGACATGCATAAAATAAAATAATTTAAAAAAAAACAATGCTTCAATATTGATAACTTCAATGCTCTCACTAGAAAATGCAAATCAAATTGAATCAAATGAAACTACACCGAATTCACTCAAAAGCTCGCAAATAAAAAAGCATCACATAAAAAATTATAAAATAAAAAATAATAACAGAAGCTATAATTAACTCAAGTGCTAACACAGAAAAATGCACAAAAAGTGCATAAAATGTACACTAAGTAAATAAATAAATAAATAAATAAAGCCACAACTAATTGACTCAAATAAAATACACATGCATAATAAAATAAAATATAATAAAATAACAAAATAAAAAAGAAGCTACAACTAAACTCAAATAAAAAATGCATAAAAATAAAATTAAAAAATAATAACAGAAGCTACAACTAATTAACTCACATGCTCACACATAAAAATGCACAAAATATACGTAAAATGCACATAAAATTAAAATAAAATAAAGCCACAACTAATTAACCCACATGCTCACATAAAAATACACATGCATAATAAAATAAAATAAGCTTCACCTAATTTATTCAAATACTCACACATAAAAATGCATACAATAAAATAAAATTAAAATTAAATAAATGAATAAAATAAAAAGCTATACCTTATTTACTTAAATACACATATGAATGCACACATGCATAAAAAAAAGTAACTGCAGAGTGACATCAGAGATGAGAGGATGTGTGTGTGTCTGAAAACATGAAATATGAGGGTCAGAAATGTAATAAGTGGTCATTAATTTTTATGGTCAGAGATGTTTTGGCAGGTCCTAGAGACAGCTAAGGATCAGGTGTGCTCATGCTGCTCCCCTCTCTGAGACAAATCCAATGCAAGCTAATCTGCTGCAGTGACCTGCAGAAGTGTCTGGACAGAAGAGGTCAGAGACGCAGCATAAAAACATGAGCTGCCAATACTGCTTTCTCCAGTTACTTTACTGAAAGAACTTGGGTGTGTAAATTACGTGTTGCTTGCAACATTTCAACACCTTCAAAAGAATTTGGGAGTAAAGTCACGTTTATGAAACTGCAGTTTTGGGATGAATGGAGCGAGAAATTAAATTTCTCATGTGAGTTCTTGAATATAAAAATGTTATACATCTATCCTCTTGATAAAACTTGTAACAAACCAGGAATTCACAACCTTGTTTTCTCTCATAACTCACACTCACCGACTGAGACTTTAATTTCACGGTTTATTGTTTCTAAAGTGCTCGAAAGCTTTTGTCATAATTATTCACATCATTCATGTGGGCACAGTTATATTTAAGCGCGACATGATGACATTATTTTCAACTAACTGCCAACTAAAACTTTAAGCCAATTAATATTCCCCCTTTTTATGACAGATCTCGAGCTGGGACTGGACACAAAACACATTTTCTGGCTGCTTAGAGGCGCTAATGAGGAGAAAATTACTGCGGGCCTTGAAATTCAGGTCAATTCAGTGAAAGACTCTTTTCAAATAAACCACTTCCCTCTTATCGCACCATCTAAACAGTGAGTGAGGGGATAAAGCATGTAACTTTACACAGCGTACAACCTGAACATTACTTAACAGCCAAAAGTGCCCGGCTATCAGTAAACCTGCCTTCCGTACAGCGATGCGTATCTTACTGTGTGTCGACGGCCAAAAGCAATAAACAAAGCCGAGGAGGCAGATATAGTGTTAAAGCCACTCACCACTAGTCAGAGAAAACACACATCACTCAGTCAGAGCACAAAACCACAACACAATCTCAGCCACATGACTGAGTGACGAGAAGACGAGCGTCAAACACTCACCCGCGCTGATCAAACTGAGGCGTCTGCTATAAATAGATGTGAGAAAGAGATATGAGATTCAATTACAAAATATACAGTGATCGCACAATGTGTGGGATTTTTTTTTCTATTGGCTGTTTATTTTTCTTTGTTAAAATCACTTTAAAATAATAATATAAAATATTATGGCTTTAAAATTATATATTTTTAAAACATTAAGGAGGTCAAAAGATTAAAATAATTTATAAAAAAAAAATCATAAAACATTACATTATTTTTTAAGGAAGAAAACAAGTAAAATAGGGTGAAAGTTTTGTAAATTTGTGACCTCTCAGCTAATGAGTAAAATTACACAAATTAAATTATATTAGATACTAAATAAATAAACAAGAACCAAAGATACACCTAATTAACTCACAATGCTCATAAATAAGATAAAACAAAAAGCATAAATCAAAGCAAAACAAAATGCAAAGCAAAAACAAGCAAATAAATAAATCAACAAAACAAAGCAAAGCTCAAATTTTCAGGCATAAAATACCAAAGTAAAACTAAAAGCTAAACAAAACATAAAACAAAGCAAGCCAAGACAACACAAAAACAAAGAAAAAAAGAAAGAAAAAACACCTAAAACAAAACAAAACCTCAAAATAAAATGCTACATCTAATTAAACAAAACATAAGCAAACAAAGCAAAACAAAATAGAACAAACAAACTGAAAACAAACACGTACACCTACTTCACTAAAATGCTCAGAGATTAAAAAATATATCAAATACATAAATACATACATAAAACAAAGCAGAGCAGAACAAAATGCAAAGCAAAAAAAACAAAGAAAAGAAAATGAAAGGTTACACCTAATTAACTCAAATGCTCAGACATAAGTACCAAAGTAAAAGAAAAAGCTAAAAAAACAAAGAATGTCAAGACAAAACAAGAATATAACAAAGCAAAACAAAACCTGAAAATAAAAGGCTACACCTAATTAACTCAAATTCTCGGACATAAAAATGCTAAATTAAAACAAAAGGCTAAACAAAACATAAAACAAAGCAAAACAGAACAGAACAGAAAAAACTGAAAACAAAAATCTACACCTAATTATCTAAAATGCTCAGACATAAAAATGTGAAATAAATAAATAAATAATAAAAACTGTCAAATAAAATTAGCAAGTGAATTATCATAAGTTAGTTTAAAAGTGAATCACAGTTTGGAAAAAAAGACTAATTTAATAACAATGCAAATGCTAATTTATATCCACTAAATAGGATAGTTGAGCTTCACTGCTGGACCTGTTGTAGTACATCTAACAAAAGCAGCTGGAAACACATGTGATGAAGTCCTGAAGCGGGAGTGGACTCTGTCAGGTCAAGGACTGCAGCTCTGGACACTGGACAGTGTTTCTGTCTGCAGCGCTTAACAGACAGCCAGAAGAAATGGCCTGTTTTGGCAGTTTTTCAATTAAATTGCAAACAGCTTTGACACAAAACAACATTTTGTAATTTATCATTTGTTATTGTGCCAATAAATTCTGCAACATACGCATCTGTGAATGTTTGTCTTGAAAGAATACATTCAAAACAGCCCATAAACATGTGATTCAATTCTAAAGGTTACAAAGCAGCTGAGAAAATTACTATAAAACATCTTAAGTTTGGTTTTTACAACATTTGAAACATTTAACCATTATTCTTACATAAATTTTACAGGTTAATCATTTTTAAAACTATTTACCATGCAGAGAGTTCATGATGGAAACACCAGTGACATATAAAAATGATAGTTTCACTTGACCTAACTTGTTAGAGAGCATGTGAAAACATAAAATATTGACTAATACTTACAATCTTTCAGGACAAAATTACTATGTATTGAAGGAGGAGAAACACCACATACAGTATAATATGTGCAATATGTTTTAACATACATTTTTTTTTAATTCCAAACATGGAAGTTTAGATGACTTATTGGGGATAAGATTTAATTTAAGGTAACAAAATAGAACAAACAAACTGAAAACAAAAACGTACACCTACTTCACTAAAATGCTCAGAGATTAAAAAATATATAAAATACATAAATACATACATAAAACAAAGCAGAGCAGAACAAAATGCAAAGCAAAAAAAAGAAAGAAAATAAAATGAAAGGTTACACCTAATTAACTCAAATGCTCAGACATAAGTACCAAAGTAAAAGAAAAAGCTAAAAAAACAAAGAATGTCAAGACAAAACAAGAATATAACAAAGCAAAACAAAACCTGAAAATAAAAGGCTACACCTAATTAACTCAAATTCTCGGACATAAAAATGCTAAATTAAAACAAAAGGCTAAACAAAACATAAAACAAAGCAAAACAGAACAGAACAGAAAAAACTGAAAACAAAAATCTACACCTAATTATCTAAAATGCTCAGACATAAAAATGTGAAATAAATAAATAAATAATAAAAACTGTCAAATAAAATTAGCAAGTGAATTATCATAAGTTAGTTTAAAAGTGAATCACAGTTTGGAAAAAAAGACTAATTTAATAACAATGCAAATGCTAATTTATATCCACTAAATAGGATAGTTGAGCTTCACTGCTGGACCTGTTGTAGTACATCTAACAAAAGCAGCTGGAAACACATGTGATGAAGTCCTGAAGCGGGAGTGGACTCTGTCAGGTCAAGGACTGCAGCTCTGGACACTGGACAGTGTTTCTGTCTGCAGCGCTTAACAGACAGCCAGAAGAAATGGCCTGTTTTGGCAGTTTTTCAATTAAATTGCAAACAGCTTTGACACAAAACAACATTTTGTAATTTATCATTTGTTATTGTGCCAATAAATTCTGCAACATACGCATCTGTGAATGTTTGTCTTGAAAGAATACATTCAAAACAGCCCATAAACATGTGATTCAATTCTAAAGGTTACAAAGCAGCTGAGAAAATTACTATAAAACATCTTAAGTTTGGTTTTTACAACATTTGAAACATTTAACCATTATTCTTACATAAATTTTACAGGTTAATCATTTTTAAAACTATTTACCATGCAGAGAGTTCATGATGGAAACACCAGTGACATATAAAAATGATAGTTTCACTTGACCTAACTTGTTAGAGAGCATGTGAAAACATAAAATATTGACTAATACTTACAATCTTTCAGGACAAAATTACTATGTATTGAAGGAGGAGAAACACCACATACAGTATAATATGTGCAATATGTTTTAACATACATTTTTTTTTAATTCCAAACATGGAAGTTTAGATGACTTATTGGGGATAAGATTTAATTTAAGGTTTCATTTAAAAAAAACAACTGAAATAATAAATTGATTTTATATGTGATTTTAATCATCTATAGTATTTGAAATGTATAGTATTTGAATAAATAAATAAATAAAACCACAAAAGTGCTTTCAAGGTTTCCACTATTTTGTAAAACATCTTTAAACAGTTCAAAAGCTACATAAATAAATACAATTTAAATTAATTAAAAAAAAACATGAAAAAATTGGGTAACAGCACAAACATATAAACTTCAAAGAATAACAAAATTAAATAATGTATCAAACAAATTAGTATTATTATTGTCATTTTTGGAGCTAATGAATAAACAATAATAAATTAAAAAAATGGTTGGCCTATAATTTCAATTGAATATATTTATATTGAATATCTTAAAGTTTTTATTATATCTTATTTTTTCTTAAATTACTACTTTTGTGCAATTGTTTATCAATTTTATGTTGCAAAATCAACACATCTTTATTAATATTTTGATAAGAGGAGTACAGAAAATGCATAACTTCTAGTCCAAATGTTAAATAATGACAACACAATATGATTTACTTTACATTTCTTATCCTAGACATGCTACAGATCTCTTATGAAGACTTTTGAATTTTTCTCAGGCCAAACTCTGACGCCCATCAGAGAATCAGTCATAATTAACAGAAATACATCTGTATGAAGGAGGACAGTTTCTCTCTACAGCCCGATGATCACAGGCTCAGGTTTTGAAGGTCCGTTTTGAAGTTTCTGGCTGACCTCCAAACCTGCAGCTTTTCATCCTGAGCTGTGAGCACTTGTTTGTGATGCATGGCGCTCACTCGAAGATAAACACTTTTAACTAGTGGCCATCAGGATTTTCTCTTTAACCGCAAGACAAATACTTCCTTGCAACACAGAGGAGGACTCATCAGCTTCATTAGTCTTTTAAAGTAAGTGTACACTAACAGATGTGTGAAGTTTGCCCATCTGTAAATCACACAACTGAACACCTCTGAGATCTAAATCGTGAAGCGGCTGACAGAAATCCAGGAACAGACTCACTCAACATCACATAAGCAAGATGTCAGACACTGAGAGCCTCCGTACAGGAGTTATGATGTGCGCTGAAGAAATCTGGGTTCACAGCTGGCAGTTTGTCAGGCTAGAAGGTTAAATCCTCCCCAGCCCCCCTCTATACCCTCTTGGAACCTGTCTCTAGTGCTTAAAACACTACAACAGGGCCCATTTGAGCCTTTGCAGTCAGTTGAGCTGAAGTTTCTATCAATGAAAACTCTGCTCCTGCTTGCACTGGCCTCCATCAAGAGGGTAGGGGACCTAGACGCATTTTCGGTCGACGATTCGTGCCTAGAGTTTGGCCTGGCTGACTCCCAGGTAATCCTGAGCTATGTGCACATGTGCCCAAGGTTCCCACTACTCCCTTCAGGGATCAGGTGGTGAGCCTGCAAGCGCTGCCCCCGGAGGAGGCAGACCCAGCCCTAGCTTTTCTCTGTCCCGTCCGAGCCTTGAGATGCTACGTAGACCGGACACAAAGCTTTAGGACCTCAGACCAGCTCTTTGTCTGTCACGGAGGCCGGCAGAAGGGGAATGAAGTCTCTAAGCAGAGGATGGCCCACTTGATTGTGGATGCCATCACCCTGGCTTATTAGGCACAGGGTGTGCCCTGCCCGCTCAGGTTGCGAGCTCACTCTACTGGGAGTGTTGCATCCTCCTGGGCTCTGGCTCGTGGCGCCTTGCTGGCAGATATTTGTAGAGCTGCGGGCTGGGCGACCCCCAACACGTTCGCTAGATTCTATAGCCTTCGTGTGGAGCCGGTATCCTCCTGTGTTCTCACCTCAAACGGGTAGAGGCACTGAGAGGCCCCGGTTTAGTGTCGGCCTCAGAGTAGTGCCTCAGAGCCCGTGTTTCCCCGGCAGACTTCTGCCATTTCCAAGAGGGTTACAATCACCTCTAATCTTCCATATGCACCTAAACGGTTGTTCATATGTGTAAGTGCTTCCGAAACCTCCTTCGGGAAGGATGGGGCTTCCGCAATGTTCCTGTTCCAAGTGGTACAGGTACGTTTTCCCAGAGTTATCCAGTCTCACTGAGTGGGTAGTGCTACGACAACAGTGACTGGTCTTCTTGTTGCGAGCCCCGGCCTACACCACAAAGGGGCGCAGGTGGCTCGCACGGGACACTGGAAGGGGCAGCATCCATGGCGCTTTGGTAGGGATCCCTATTCGTCGGTCACTGATGTGACTCGTAGTGACTGACTGAAAGGGAACGTCTCGGTTACGTATGTATGACTGACGTGACGTCTCCTTTCCCTCCTTCAGGGAACGAGGGTTACATACGTAACCGAGAAATTATGTTGTGACACCACATGCTAGATTAAACACCATTGAATAATATTGTATAATATTAATAATAAATATTTATTAAATAAATTATATCATATATTTATATAACAAAGTAATGCAACAAAAACATACCAGCATATTACTGTGTGAACCTTTATTGTTACATATATTACTGGTACATTTTCACTTTAAGACTGACCCACAATGCACTTGGTTGAATGATTCCCTGAGGGTCATACATTTCTTGTTACTAGTTTGAAAATACCTAACATTGTTTTCCATCGTTTCCTGTCAAATCTAAAGCGATTTCAATCAATCAGTCAGTTGTAGTCCTGCAGCTGTCAGCATGTGTGTAAAACCAAATTAAAAATACAAACAATAAATACCAGAACAGATCTACTAAATTATATTAATTGAATACATGTTCGGGATGACCTGCACTCTCACTAGAAACCTCCCAGCGTCTCTCCAGCAAACCTCCTGTGGCGATTCAAGATGACCTCATCATGTCTGGAGTATCCCAGAATGCTCTATTTCAAATCTCACTAGGAGTTTTAATGGAAGGCTCATTAGATCTGATTGACGGCCCGTGGGATCTCCCTCCATTAAACTACAGCAGTAGATTGACCCCTCGAGTAGGAAACATCACATGTAAAACGTCTCAGCTGGGTTGTAGACTAATCAAAAGCCTCAAGACAGCTTTCCAATCTGCCATACAATGAAGAGGAAACTAGATTAAAAACAAAACATTCCTATTTAAACCTAAAATGTTCAATCTAAATGACAGAAGAATGTGGTGATCACATTACATTGCTAAGGATTTTTTTATTTTTAATTTGCTTAAATGTTGCTGTTACCCATAAAGTGGCTGACAAAGTTCTTATAGAAGCCAAAAACAAAAATGCTCTAGTTTCAACAGCTTTGGAGCTGGTTGCAAAAAAGAAAAAAAAAAACCTGATCGTTAAAGTTAAGATCACCTTTGGAGATACCGGTTTAATTGTTACTAAGGGTTTTCTTAAAGGAAAAATTCATCCAAAAAAGAAAATCTACTCACCCTCAGGCCTCCAAGATGTAGATGAGTTTGTTTCTTCATAAGAACAGATTTGGAGAAATGTGCTCATCAATTGTGAAGTGAAAAGCTGCATGTTTGTAAGAAACAAATCTATCATTAAGACGTTTTTAACTTCAAACCATTGCTTCTGGCTAAAATACAAGTGCATAATCCATAATACTGCTTCTTCTAGTGAAAAAGTCGTCTGAATCAGGAGAGAAATATGCACAGATCAAACACTGTTTACAAGCAAAAACCGTCCAAAACAGGTCTAAACAAATATATCAGTGGATTTTGATGTGAGAGGACATGGACCTTTTCACTGGAAGAAGCGTTATTATGGATTACGGACTCATATTTTGGCCATGGTTAAAAGTTAAATCCTTAATTATGATTTTGATTCTTACAAACATGCAGCTTTTCACTTCTCAAGATGTTAACTGATGGACTGGAGTCATGTGGATTACTTGAGGATTATTGTGATGTTTTTATCAGCTGTTTGGACTCTCATTCTGACGGCACCCATTCACTGCAGAGCATCCATTGGTAAGCAAGTGACATAATGCTACATTTCTCCAAAATTGATAAAGAAATAAACTCGTCTAAATCTTGGATTATCTGAGGTACAGTGTCAGCAAAATTTCAATTTTGGGTGAACTACTCCTTTAACTTTCTTTACACAACTGGGCACTGAAATCCTAAACCAACAGAATGTGATTTCCAGAACTCTAAGACTAAGCTCATTACTTATTGGCTAATCTACACTTTGATGCATTAACTGACAATTTATATTGTTTGGTGTTACCTACTTTTGACCAAGGTAATGAAGCAAACACAAACAGTGATGTATTCTAATGGCAATTTTCAGTAAACTGTCATCGACAGAATTTACATCCATTTACATTTGTTAATCGGCCACCCAACAATGCTGTCTAAGTAGGCACTGACTGAGTTTTAAGGCTACTGTGTTGCACAGGGTAAAGGGAGGGAAAGCATGGCGTCACCAACCACATTAAACAAACCTCATTTACTTAGTCTGAAGAATGTATATTCTTCTGTGAAGCCTCATGTAACAAAAAGTGAGGGTTCTTATTACCGTTTTTATCATATCTGATGCATAAAAGTGTTCTAATATGACCCTAAAGATTGATGAACGAGGGTAAAAACATATAGACATACTCCCTGCCTGCACAATTTCGGACAAATTATCAAGATAACATTACCATTAAGCTCCTGCTGATGACATACTCCCTATTTTCCCATTCCTGAGATGAGGAAAATTCCCTGTCACCGTTAGCTTTTAAAATCAAAACTTGAACAAACAGAGCGGTGCGCAGAAGTGCTGGACGTCTAACTATATAATATAAACATCTGAAGACATGCACTCATGTTAGATTTGACACTAAAAGCAAAGGGAAAGCGAGAACGTTGGATGGGCTCCTAAGGCCTCATGGCTCCATGCATCCCAATATTTTTAATGTTGGCAAATTATCTGAAGAATATAATATTGATTTTTTTTTTTCCACAAAACATTATTTCTAATACCTCATTCATTTTTTTGTAAAAAAAAAAATAAAGCACTTTGAAGAGTGAGAGAGAAATATGAAGCTAATATATTTATAAAAACACTAATATTAATTCATTATTTTAACAATCATTTTAGAGTTATATGGTTTATAGCTTTATGTTATCGTGGCAGTATAAAATTATACATTTGATATAACTATACAATTTCTGCAGTACATATGTGAACTGTGCACAGTAAGCAAATTTTGTATGTTTGGAATACATGGATGAATTAATATATGTATTTACCAAAATTTGCATTATACAATAGAGCAAACTGCGAACAATACTGTCTCAACAAATATCGTAATATAGGCCAAGATTATTATTTTTTTCAATCATCATTCATTCGACTGCCAATTTTTCTACACAAATTTGTGCTAAACGCAAAATTGCATTAAACGCAATATAGCAACATTTAATTTCCAAGATATAGATTTAAACCCAACCCAATCTCATGGGAAAAGGTAACTATTTTACGAGTTGCCAATTTCATATGAATTCGTACAATTTGATGTATTATTTTTATTTTAAAAAAATGTATGAATTAGATTGTAAGAAAGTATTCAAAATCCCCGCCAGTTTACTAAAACATAAAATAGTTGAGAATTTGCCACCAATTTACCAAAATGTAAAATAGCTATGAATCAAATCAAATAGTTATCGAATCAAGTGTGTTGGGACACCACATACTAAATTAAAAATACAACGTGATAAAGTAATGTGACAACAACTTATTATAGCACACTACTGATTGAAAAATTTGTTGCATTATGGGTACTTTTGTTTTACAAAAAGATTGAACCACAGTGCACTTGGTTAAATAAAATCAGGATTTGACCCATTGACTTTTAAGTGTAAATTTCGCACTGTAACCCAAATTGTTATTAAAGAAAAGGCAGGAAAAGAGTAAATTAATTTTGTTATAATCAACCAATGTCGTTTCAAGCCCGTAAGACCTTCGTTCATCTTCAGAACACAAATTAAGATATTTTTGATGAAATCCAAGAGCTTTGGATTTCACCGAAATGTTCAAGACCCAGAAAGGTAGTAAGGACATCATTAAAATAGTCCATGTGACATCAGTGGTTCAATCTTAATTTCAAATATGAACGAAGGTCTTACGGGTTTGGAACGACATGATGGTGAGTAATTAATGACAGAATTTTCATTTTTTGGTGCCCTTTAACTTGTACTGAACTCAGAATATTCTTTCAATTTGTACACATTCAACAAGTTACGCACCACAAACTTTAATGTGGGAAAGCCAAACTGCATGTAATGGCCTCTGGCTCAGCCAAGCAAGACCAGACATGGAAGAACACACAATGTAACGCAATAATGCGTGGAGGTAAACAATCTGAGCCGGTCGGCGTTTTCTTCAAGCGCGCATGCGGCACAAATACTCTCTCTCCCGGTTCTGGATCAGTGGAGGCTGACATACGGCTAGGATAAACAGGAATGGAATCCATGAGACAGCTTAAAGCCTGGCTTTCTGGAATGAGGGCGGTGGGTTGCTGTCTTACTCAAAGGTGTCTTCTTACCTTCAGACCGAGCGGAGAGGAGGGAAAAACCACACGCTGACCCGCTCCCTGCATTCCTGAGGGATCTAAATGACATTTTATGAGGAACGCACAGGCCCAAAGATCATCAAGAGTTTATAGCCAACAATAAACAACAATAAAGCAAAGCCAAGCTACGGAAGCCCGTGACACACGTCCTGTCTCGAAAGATTAGGGCTTTGCCCTTTTAAACCCACTCTCTGGCTTTTCCTCTCAACATCTCTCAGTCGCTTTTATGACCAAAGCTCTGGATTAATGCCGGTGGACGGTGGTCGTTTCACACTCCATTGATGCTATAAATCAAGCAGCTCAGATTCTGACCATACAAGTCTCCTTAAAAACAGTTATTTTAGGATTACCTTAATTTGACATCAGTAAGTGTGTTCTTGTTGAGGATGTGCTTGTACTCTCTAGCGACTAATTTAAAAAAAATATATATGCTTTTTTTCTTTCTTTGATTTACAAACCAGGATATCATAGAGATTTGGAGGTGGGCTTTTTAACATTTTTACTTGCAACCATATATCAACACACTAACAACCTCTCAGATCACCTTAAGGCTGGAATACATTACGTTTGCCCAGATTTTTGCAGCAATTTACAGCCTGGAGAAGTTGACGCTAGTTGCCTAAAGTCAGAACCAGTCTGCAGATTTGAGTTGACAGTCTTCACAGAAATTCACGTCTGAAAGCACATGTATATTTGGGCCTTTAGTACCACTCAGGGAGGAGATGAGAGAACTAGGCCTGCTCTATAAGCTAAAGACCGGGTCAGGAACAACAGGCCTCTGGTGCTGAGGAACCGCGGCAGTGATATATGCTTAAACCAACACAGTGCGTCTGTAGATCAAATGCCAGGATAGACACCTGCAGAGACGAGACGGAGGGTTTTCATTGAAACCCAATCTATAAGTGAATTAGACAAATGAGATGTCATCTAAATATTAATGCTTTGTGTATTCATTGATGTACGTCATACTGGGCATTATAAGAGAGACCTGCTGAGCTTCAATCAACCACACCATTTGATAAAACTTATAGTTACCCCCCAAAATAATATAATAAATAAATAAAAATTCTGTAATGATTTATTTACCCCTTGTATGGTCTATGCAACACCAAAGAAGATATTTTGAAAGTCACTTTCATTGTATGACAAAAACAGACATTCCACAAAATATCTTCTTTTGTGTTGGACAGAAGGAAGAAAGTCACACAGGATTGCAACATCAAGGTGAGTAACTGAAAACCAAAAAAAACATGGTTACTAGAGTTAACCCTGGGAACTGCAAATTAACCATGGTTTTGCTACACTAATCATAGTTTAACCATGGTATTTGTAGTTATACAAATGGTAATCTATACGCATACTTTTACTATAATAAAGCTATGGTAGATTTTTGTAAGGGAAATGACAGAATTTATGTTTTTGGTAAACTATCCTTTTAACTTTTGAGTAATGTAGACTCAAGGTCTAAATTATTCATTTTATTATTACACACTTTTTACTTTTTACTCACTTTATCATTTAACTTGTACGTTAGCTACTTTCTCTTTAGAGCTAGCTAATGTCTCTTAAGAATACTTGGTATCTTAACTAGCTAATATTGTTGAGTAGCTTGTGAAAAACTGTATATCTACATACATTTGTGAAAGACTGACTTCAAAATATTCCAGAACCTTTACACAATTTTTTGATCATGTTGCTTGTAAGATAGCTTGCTACTTTCTCTTCAGGGTAGCATATAGCTTAGCTAATGTCTCTTTAGAGTACATGGTGAAAAAAACAGCATATGCTGGTTAGGTATGTTTTGACGCTGGGATGCTGGTTTAAGCTGGTCCTTTGCTGGTTTATGCTGGTCCTTTTGCTGGTTTATGCTAGTCCTTTTGCTGGTTTATGCTGGTCTTTTGCCAGCACATGACCAGCATAAACCAGCAAAAAGACCGGTTTAAACCAGCAAAGGACCAGCAAAGGGCCAGCTTAAACCAGCATAAACCAGCAAAGGACCAGCTTAAACCAGCATCCCAGCGTCAAAACATACCTAACCAGCATATGCTGGTTTTTTCAACAGGGGTAGCTTAGCTAGCTAAGCTTTTTGAGTAGCTTGTGAAAAACTGTAGATATCCATGTATTTGCTCAAGACTTCAAATGTTCCAAAATGTTAACAGTTTTACTCATTTAATAATGTAGCTTGTAGCTAGCTACTCTCTCTTCAGGGTAGCTATTAGCTTAGCTAATGTCTCTGTAGAGTAGTTGATACATTAGCTAGCTAATATTTTTTGAGTATCTTGCCAAAAACTGTAGATATCCAAGTAGATTTAATAAAGACTGACCTCAAGCATGACAGCTTTCTGACTATTGCTGGAATGTCTTCAGTTTTGTTTATTTTCTTAGTGTTAAACACTTGTAATGACTGGCTGTTTCACAGATAGCAGCCCAGAAATCAGAAAGCCTTTACATAATTGAGATTTAATAGACAAATTGCTGCGCAGTTGACAAAGCACTCAGGGTTATTATTCAACCAGCTGTGAAAATATGACTCAGGTTTCACTGAGGAGGAAAAATATTCATTACATATTCACACTCTCTGCCAAAAAGATCCAACTCACCTCAACTCTGTGTTTTATAACACAAACCTGATTAGAAAGACATTGAGGTGCTAAGCAGTGAGTATTCTGGTAACATTTCACAGCTAACATTAATTTACCACAGGTATGTTTCCTACTACTATTTATGACTCGATTGCGTTAACGGCTAATGCTAATCCAAGCAGAATGTGCTATGATTGACAATTATATTACTTCCTCTCAACTATTTGCTATCTTCTCTTGTTTATGAAGTGTCCTGTTATGTCTTCACCCTATTGTCAGATATCTACACATATATTTTCACATAAACAGCTCCATTAAATTCTCACTCTCACCAGCCGCCTACTGCATGACAAATCCAAGACAAGCACAAGACTTGCTGAAATGTTGAAGTCGCTGGCAAATAGACCAATCAGTGGCTGAGTCTTTGATAAGCAGCCCGGCTCGGAGGTCAGGCGCTCTCTGTGAGTGTGTGTGAGGGACAGATTGACCTTAAGAGGTCTGGACAGCCATAACTCAGACTGAGAGGGTGAAAGGGTACATGGAAGGATTTAAACTCCTCTGCCCTGACAAACGTTTCTTTTTTCTACGTACATACACATAGTGTGACATGTCTTAATCGCACCCTTTAATTATAGATTGCAGTCTGTCAGCAAAGAAATGCAGATCTAAGACTGAACTGCAATAGGTTTAGTTAAGATGTTAGTCTTCTTAAAGGGCCAGTTCACCCCAAAAAATATAATTCTCTCTCTCACGCCGTTCCAAACCCATAAGACCTTCATTATTCGCTAAAAATCTCCACAGAATCTATTAAATCTCATTCACATTTCAACATATTGAAATTTGGAGGCATTTTCTGTATATAACGACCAAAACTTTGGTCTATTCGGCAAATTATTCTTCTGTTATTTCTGAAAACGACTATAAATTTTTTTAATTGTTTTTGGTGTTTTTGAAAAAAAAAAACTAACATATATGCTTTTGAGGTATAAATTCATTCTACACATATTTGTCCTCATGAATTTTACCATGCATCACATGATCAATTTTTTTTTCATTATGCAAACAAGTAGCATACGAAAAAAGTGCTAAGTTCATTCCTCATCAAATGTAGTATCTACTCAGGCAGTATGCACATTTTTTCTTCTGAAATTGATTTTTTTTTCTTTCTTTTTTTTTGGCCATCGTATAAACTGCTTAGACAAGTTTTAAAAGTTAGTCATCTATTTTTTTCTGCAAGACTGCTCATTATTTATTATTATTATTATTTTTTATGCAGTTACAAAAAATGTAGATTGGTCTAATTTGAATCCAAAAAGTAAGACTAATTACCACTTGGTTAATGGCTAGTTAGTCAAACTAGTTTTTAATGCAAAGTTTTAACATAATCTTGGTGCTGAATAAACAACGCAAACATATAAAATGTTTTGGGTTTTTTTGTGCCACAAATATTTTTCACACAAACATTCTTTTGTCTGACATCATGAATTTCATCATGCTTCACGGTCTCTCCTTTTTTTTCATTATGCAAATAATTAGCCTACAGAAAAAAATTCATTTAGAAACTTTATTAATCACAGTCACAAAGTTCATTCCTCATCAAATGTAGTACGTAATCAGGCAGTATGCGATTTTGGACACACCTGTATTACCCCTAACCCTTTGTTTTTCTAAAAACGCTTTCTTTTATGCTCACTCAATTAGTTCTGCAGACGTTTTGGCAATGAATCTTTCATTTAGCAGATCATTTCCAAAGTGGGTGTTGCATGTGTGAGCAGGACAAAGAGAAACAAGTTAGATTAATGGACGCCATCTTGTAGACGCCCGTGAGGAAACCTGTAACATGTTACTCTAATTCAGTGTAGCTAACTGATATAAATTAAACGTCTTTGTGACATTTATATAATAATCCGAAACATCTCTCAACGCAAAAAGGAAGAAATAACCATTTATTACACACAATGGCTTTAAACAGAAAAGTGGGGCATTCATACAAAGAATGGTCGTTGAGTATGACCTTCAACCTTTTCTCTTTAAAATCATGTTAATGGGCATGTGTGAATAGTCTGAGGAGAACAACTCCGTCTGAATGCGCTTTCACACTTCACAGTTCAAAGCCGGACTCAGACAGAGACCAGAAGGTTTTTTTCGTATTGTGAACGTGCCCTTGGTTAGAACGGCCTCTAAACGTTGCCTTAACGCTTGTGTGCTGAATAATGAAAAAGAGAAGGGGAAGCTTTCTTTTGGCACAGAGGGTTTCAAACTCCACATCCAGGCTGGAGTCTGGAAGTCCAGGCATTGTCTGCAGAAGCCAGGAGTTCAGGGAATTCTGATCACGCTGCCTGTGTAAAGTGGTACTTGTGAAAGAAATAGAGGAAGAAAGGGAAACACGGAATGAAAGAGAATGGATTCTATTATTTTTGCATTCAGTGGGTCTTGAAGCATTTTAGGCAATGACTGAGGGTCAATAAAGTGGCAAATCTCACCTGATTACCATTCAAGATTTGGCAAAAGTACAATTTGATTTTCCATGATAAAATTTGTTTCAATCTCTCAATCAGCCTCATTGAGCAAACATGCTCCTATATAGTGTAATTCAGAAATGGCAGGTCTAAAGTCCATATCTTCTAAGGAAGTAATTAAAAGAATACGGTAAGGAAGTTTTCCAGAGTTTATTTTAATTCAGTTATCAGGAACAGGCTTTAGAGATATCCAATGGCAATAAAGTCCAGGAGTCCAGAGCTCAGAGCATTCATCTCAATCTGTGTGTAGAAACACTAGGGGAAAATGCCAAAGCCTCTAATCCAACCATTAACACACACACACACACACACACACACACACACAGATCTGACAAGACTCTTAAATCAGCTCTTAAGTAAAGCTGTGTTTGACAAGTGGCCAGAATTTCTGTTCCTTTTGACCAGTTTAGTCCTCCCTGTAAATGGCATTGAATAGTCCAAAAGTTTTCTTCTGTTTTAGACAATGTCTATTTAATCCAATGCATTTTTTGAATGAAGTCAGTGATTAATGCTCAAAGGAGACTTCCGAGCTAACACACGACATATCAGTACCGTAATTTATTGGTACTTTTTGGAAATTTCATGACTTACTAACTAACAATGTAAATAGGATGTTGCATATTTGTAATTGCATTACCATCAAATTACCAACTCACAACATCGTCAGTATTAACTCTTATTGTTATATGATAACCAAGAACGTTCCAGTTATGTACTATATTCGTAATACTTTAGCAATTTCATGACTTATTGGCAACGCAGCCACAATTTCATTACCATTATATTACCAACGTACAGTGTCACCAGCACAGCCTCCTAAGGTTATAACTAAAAGCATTCCAGTTACATACTATATTCGTAATACTTTGGTAATTTCATGACTTCTGGGCAACGTAACTGCAATATCGCCTCCACTGCATTGTCATCTCCACAGCGTGCACACAGTATTTTGCAAAAACTTATGAAAATAATAATTATGAATAGTGACACTGAGATACAGCTTACATAACAGTCCTAAGTATATTTTTGTTAGCTGGGTTGATCTTGTCAGAAAAGTTGCGAAAAAATGTAGTTTATAAAGTTATTTATATTTTGCGGTATACATATGTAGTGTTGGGGAAAGTTACTTTTAGAAGTAGTGCATTACAATATTGCAATACTTCATAAAAAAGTAACAAATTGCATTACTTAGTTCTATTTTATGGAAAGTAATGCGTTACATTACTTTTGCATTGCTTTTCTTACCTGGGCTGGGCTTGCTAACACAAAAATTAATGAATAGCAATAGCACTTTTATTTGAGCAATAAATCAAAACAAAAAACACAAATCTCATCTTAAACTAAAGTCATTTTATAACTAAAGTAACTCAGATATTTTGTTGTAAATTTAAAAGTAATGCGTTACTTTACTAGTTACTTGAAAAAAGTAATCTGATTACGTAACTCGTGTTACTCACTCTCAGTGTGTGTGTGTGTGTGTGTGTGTGTGTGTGTGTGTGTGTGGATAGAGAGTCGGACTTGTAACCCGAAGGTCGTGGGTTTGAGTCTCAGGTCCGATAGATAGATAGATAGATAGATAGATAGATGGATGGATAGATAGATATACACTTAACATTGAAAATTAGGACTGAGTATTACAAATAGTAACTGCTTTTCTGGTTGCAGTTGTGTGGAAACAATTATGATCGGTTTATACATTTAGATTTTACTTCTGAAAAAATTATTTTCTCTAATCAGTGAAACATTTAGAGGTTACAAGTTCACATCTGCAATTAAAATGATTTGAGCCTTTTTTCCATTCCAGTTCATTAAAATGTAAACCTGGTTTTTGAAACCACCGGTCCTGGTCTGGATCTGGCTCTTGACGTGTCTAGTCTCGGTCTGGTCTTGACTTAAGCTCTACTTTAAGGCACAGAGGAGCATGTACGTTTCCAGATGCAGGAAATTGAAGATGATTCATCAAAGTCAAGTAATATAGATTGCGGGCCAGTTTTACTGAATTTGGCTGCTGTTTGTGAGTGGCTTGACGCATGCATCGGGCAGCTGTTCATATGTCACAACCTTGGCAGTAATCACAGATGTGAACTTGTAACAGCTAACTGTTTCGGTGATTAGAGAAAATCATTTTTTAAAACTAAAATCAAAATGTTTTAACAGATGGACACATTTGTTTCCGCAAGTTCAACAAGAACAACCATAAACGTTTTATAGGCCCATGACTTCATCAAATGGAAAGACATTTGTAGCAGAAAACTAGATGTTAATTAAACTAGCTTCAACAAATGTTTGGTTTCTAAAGTGTTGGTAGGCAGTAGTCCATCCTCAAACTTCTATAACATTCTAATCCTTAGAAACATGTAGGGCACCGTTTCAATGTTAGTTTATAAGATTTTTCCATCATACATTGTTATGGTACATGACTGTTTATTATTGCTTCTGTAGTAAAGATAACTAAAGACGTCCCTCTAGTTAACACAAGGATCAGCAAATTCTAAATATTTTCATTCATACAATGTCAGCATCAGCCACGTTCCGGACAATATTTTCCTTAGAATACCCAGAGTAAAGTCCATTAGGAATGTGTAGTATACACTGAACAAATATTTTTCTATATAAAAACAAAATGGTATCGTTAAATGCAAGAGGAAAAACAAACCAAGAGTCGATAGTGACAGGTTTGAAAAAAAAATTACCTCCAGAACATCAACTATTATCTTCTGTTGTCTGTGTCTTGCAATCTATCTTTATTTTTTTTGCTCTTTTTGTTATTTTTCTGCCTCTACACATCACCCGATGTGTCAAAATAAAACATTAGCATCAAAAACAAAAGTTCACTGGTAACATATAAAAAAAATGAAACTAGGTGGTTTACCAGTCTTAGCTGGCTTGGCTGCTTTCCCAGCTGACAGGTCCTAAAAATCTCTCTAAAACCATCAAACCAGACCAGCCTAGCCAGCTTAAAGAGGCTAAAAAAACAGCTAATCACCAATTGTTATTAGCATGTTAGCATAGTGCTAACATCTGGCATTTTAACAATTATGTTTGTGTAAAAACATCTATTAAACATGTTAAAAAGAGCAAATGTACATATTCTGAACCTTAGTTAAAAAAAACAAAAAAAAACAAACGAGACCGTTTAAACTGCGTTTACCCTTTAACATATTTCACTTTAGCAAAATAGTCAAATTTTTTACATGTTGAAAACATACACATTCAAGTAGCTAAACTTGTCCTGCACTTTACCTTGCGCACTTGTTTGACACAAGCTCATATTCTTCTAACGCACCAATTATGGCTTTTGCAGTAGTCTCATATGTAAATATTTGCCCCCCAAAACGATCATTAGAGGTAGGTTATGAATCACAAAACTCGTTAAGAGGGAGAGTAAATAAACAGCAGGGAGACCAGGTGGAGGAATGTGTGTGTGCGTGAACAAGAGTCTATATTTCAGTCACCGCACCAGGACTGCTGTACCAACACACCCTCACCCAACTACCTGAGAGTATTTTTCTTGTTCAGGGCAGTAAAATGTGTCTGGGAGGAAGTCATTAGGATGATGTGTTATCTGAGCTTCAGATGAGTTTGGAGTGTTTATTCCCTGCTAGTTTAACTGGCCGTCTGATTGCATCTACACATATGCAGGCTGTGTTGCCTTGAGATATTTTATATCCTCTGCAAAAACATTTGCTAAATTATGATCCATTTATCACCCAAAACAACAAACTTCTAAGTGACCCAATGACACCCTGTTGTGGTTGTTTGCTTTTTTTAAGTGCTTCTTGAATGTGCTTAAAACATTTAAACAACTGAGTAAGATCTCTAGGAGTTCTTCTTTAACAAATCCCATACAAAAGCTATGAGACCCTTCATTCAGTGAGTTGGCAGTTAAAGCCATCTTGACAGGGGTCAGGGTAGTGTTAAGGCAAACCACAATCCCTCAAATGTGTTTGTTGGTGTGACAAAAAACAAACATTTACCGGAGCACAAAAGCCACTCCATCTCGAAGGCAGCTGCAGTGAAGAGTTTACAAAGGCTTTGGGAGAGAGCATGGTGGTCTGGGAGCCATCTCTCTCTCTTTTTCCCACCTTTTCTCATATTGATCAGGATCACCTTATTTCATCTGCTGAAAGCCTCCTGTCAGTTGTTCGTTCAGTCTTGGAAAATACGGTTAATACACTTCTGTTAGGTGGACAAGGTTTCCAGTTGGTCATTTACATCAATTAGGTGGCTAAAGCTGTTGATCTACTAGAAGTTGGCGGGAATGAAGTTAACCTATCTTGATCGAGTTTATTAGAGATGCTAAAACACCTTGGTTAAGCTTGTAGGGATCTATGGACCTTATCCCAAATGCTGTACTTCATGTGGACCATAGCTGTTGAGGTCCGCAATCTGTAGGGTCTCATTTGTCATATTATTATTCAGAAGGGTGCTCAAGATTAACCCAATGTGTTCGCTATGGTCTCTCGATAGTTACTGTTACCAAGTCCAAACTGATGCCAATTCTATACTACTACCCTGATAGTCTATATGACATAATGCCACTAAAGTGTGGAGTTGAGCTGGACAGCAAGGGCTGAGGGTGGGATTTGGCATGGGACCTTGGTCTTACCAACTACAAGCAGAAGCGTCAAAACCCGGGGAAAGGGGTACAGAGTGCATAGGGCCCAGACATAGGGCCCACAATAGGGGCTTTCATACCGGAGGAACCTTTTCATAGTTCCTAGAACTATTGGTGGAAGTTCCCGTATTTTGGCATGTTCGTACCGCAGGAACTAGGAACGTATTTAGTACTAGAAACTTAATTTGGGGGAACTAAATTAACTTCTAAAGCAGTTCTATAGGAACTACCAGTGACGTAAGTGTACGCTGATTGGCTAAACGCATACGAAACACTGGTTGCCCGGCATTTTTAAAAAGCTGTGTAAAAGTATTTATTCCACAAACATGGAAAACAGTGATAATGGCATTTACCTGTTGTCTGCATCGTTGTGTTCTTTTCTCAGCTTCAATGATCTGTAACACCGCAAGTTGTCATAGGACAGTGATTCACCAGTTGGTGACATTGTAAATACCACAAATAAAGACGTCGCTGTTGGCCGCTTCAGAGGTCCTGCTGCCGGTGCGAATGCAATCAGGAAGACAACCGAGGGAAAAATTGCTTCTCTAGGAACCACCATGCTGTTTCTAGAACTACACGGTGTGAAAGCCCAATTGATGTTGTTTGGGGGGCCCAACTGAGATCACCAACCCCCACTGCTCCACTGAACATGATTTTGAGGGAGCCCCATAAAAAAAAGCTGTGCAATAGTCCCAGAATCCCTAGTGGCTCCACTGACTACAAGCAACAGAGCAGCTACCAACTGTTTTGAACTGTGTCGTTCCCACTTCTCCTCTCCATCCCCCCCTTTCCTTTCTTCAGTTTTATTCCCTGTCGTCTTCTCAGTAGGAGCATTCCTGCAGATTTAATGGCACTTGTCATGAGACAGTGGGTCGGGGAGGGTTGGAAGGACATTTCGTGATGAAAGTCAGGGTTGAGAGAGACAGGGGGATGGGGTCAGTGGTCAATCTACCCCTGACTCTGGCCTCTGTCACCCTTTCTCCATGCCGTTGAGTTTATCTGTCAGCAGATGGCTAACCCAACCGCATACTGTTGATTCAGGCAAAGACACAAAACAAATGGAGAATTCACCTTGGGCTTAGACCTGCTCATCCGTATCCAAGACTGAATGTGTCATTCACATTCGGCGCCCTGAGTCGTCCTACCACGTCCACGCTTTGGTGACATATTGTCGCATGGACTGCTGGGAAGAAGACCAATGTGAGTTACGCGGCAGTTTGGGCTTCATTAGTGTGCTTTTGGGCGACTGAAAGTACACTTTTGGATCATCAAATGACAAATGGGGCTCCCTACAGTCTCATGGACTTCACAGATACACAACAAAGGTCATGTGGACGCAAGTCCACATTTAGTACTTCATTTGGGAAAAGGTCAACATCATGTTGACCCTATTCCAAATGCTTAATTTGTGGTATTCTTCTTGACACTTTGGTGATGTAATGCCGGGGTGTCTGATCCTGCTCCTGGAGGGCCACTTTAGTGCAGAGTTGAGCTCCAACAGACCCGCCTAGAAATTTCTAGTGATCTTGAAGACTTTTATTAGCTGGTTCAGATGTGTTTAATTAAGGCTGAAGCTAAACTCTCCTAGAAGGAGGCCCTCCAAGAACAGGACTTTACACCCCTGAATTATGCAAAAGTGTGGACTTTGCAAAAAATAGAACATAGTGTGTGTCAAGCATCTCTCTGAACCGTGGATATGCTTAAGAGAAGGCCAATAAACTGCAAGTACACACCCTACAGTTCTAGGCCCAAATGAGTAAGATCACTAAAGATAATTAATCTATTGCTAAAGATCTCAGCATGATAAACAGGATGTGGCTAGTATGAGAAATGAAGAATCTCTAGGCAGCTCTCTTGTGACCAGAGCATTGCCAAAGTAACATATCATGGAAACATTAACCTGATGGCAGAGCCAAGGTCACCATTAGCATCTATTTTAAGGCTAACTTTATCTTTGTCATAGTTACACACTCCAGGGATTGAGGAGGGCTAATCTGACCTTGGATAGAAGGAAAAATGAGCTAGTTTGTTTTTAGATGCAGGGGAAGGGTTGAGAATTATTACTGCATGGGTCGATTACACACAAGACCAATGAGGATCCTTGCTTGAATTAGCGCCAAGTCATCTACCATGGTGGACTACATGCCTAAAAAAATGTCTGAACTTTCGAATGCCCATTTTCAGCAGAAATAGCTTGTGAAAATAGGCCAATACTCTAAGGATGCATATCTCTTGTTTACCGTTTGCAGAGAAAATCAATGAGAGAGGAACCTTTGCTTGGATTGGATGGTAGTTTACCTCACAGAGAGTTCAAGCATGCCAACCTTTACATCTCCTTTAGGGACATGAAATGTCACCCAGAGGCTCATAAAATGGGATGTAAGTAGCTGAGTAAGGAATTTAGTAAGGAAAAGAACTTTCTCCAGTGTCCTATTTCCCAAAGATTTTTCACATGATACATAATTTTGGTGATACATAAGTATTGGTATAACTAGAGCAATTGTTATATATTCATATTTAGTCACCCATATCGTTCCAAACCTTTATGACTGTATTTCTTCTTTGGGACACAAAAGGTTTTGTTTTTTTTAAGAATCGAAGCATTTTCCATGCAATTAGTCCGTATGGTTACTGAAGATTTCAAGATTCATAAACAACACAAAAGTACCATATGAGTCATACATTATACTACACGATTTCAAGAAACGAGGGTGAGTAAATAATAACAGAATTTTCATTTTTCAGGTTAACTAATTCTTTAAGGGCAAGAATGTGTCTTAAGTATTTATGCTGACGTAATTTTAAAACACAGACAGGAACTATGGTGGTACGTCCTGGTGAGCCTCTTGTGTTTTTCTTGTTGGTTTTGCTTTGTTGGTTTCCAATGAAGCAGCCACTTCACCATCTGCTCCTGCATTCAGAGGAACACGAGCCCTGAAGTCTGACCCTGAGGCCTGGGATGTGGGGTCGCAGAGGACGTTGCCGGACAATGGTTCGGCCAAATGACCTTCTCCCACTTCAAAAAAAAGCCCCAGCACCAACAGCCTGGACTCATCTCCTAATGGCCTCACTTCTATTACTAGAGGAAAAAGCCCTCACCAGTGCTTGTTCATCAAACTGTGTCCAAGACACAGAATGCATGCAAACAATGGTGAATAAAATTCAGTCAAATTAGCGAAACAGCCTCACTAGAGACACATTTGACGATACCTCAGAGATACCACGTGTCTACAGACAGAGACAAAAGAAGTGTGGGAGATTTGGAAGTACAATAGCTTGTTTAAAAAACAGTATCCTCCTAAATTTGCTGGCACGATTTGCCTTTCCTAATGAGAACACAATCGGTCAGTACAAATTGTTTTTATTTGAATCGGCTAGTGAACATCTGTTTGGAACAGTGTTGAGGGAAAGATAAACGTTACTTATAATTTAAAGTTATTCAGCTATAGTCAAGCTGCTCTTAAAAAAAAGAGTAGCTAGAATCTAAAACAATACTTAAAAAATACTAAAAATGTATAAGATGTAAAAATACTTTACATATAAGATGACAATCAAAACAATGGGAGTCTTTACCGTGATTAGACAGAAAGTGCGAGTTTTACAGTTGCATTTACCATCTGGCATCCATCTTTATAGCAGCCTCAATCAGACGTAAATCACTCGTCTTGTAATCCAGCTGTCGGATCGATATTGGATCATGTTTTCTCAGGAACAGCGGGTGTTGAGAAGCTGACACTTTAACAGTGCTTATAGGTGCCCATTACATTTCAAAATGGCCGCCAGAGATTTGAGAAGCAGCCAGCATCAGTTAAATTACCAACAGACCCAGGAATCCCAAAAGTAAACGTGTTCAACGTAGAAAAATAACTCTAGGCAGAAACTGAATGATTACATCTAAACTCAACAAGAGTAATTTGACAGAATCATTTGTCAACATTTTTCATTTATTTGTGCAGATGCCTGTACAGTCTCTTCTTCAGATGTTATATACCAACTCAAAACACAGCTCAATTTCAGACTTGAACAACTGCATTCACCTCTATAACAATCCAAATAGTGTCTGAATACATCACTGCAGAGCAATGTCCAAAATACAAAATGGTTGCCAAGTTTTGAAGAAAACAACATGACCAAAAAAGTTTTCCTAAGTTAACAGTCTGAAATGCCACAAATATTACAACAATAATAATACAGAGCAAGTTCTCTGCTATTTGTTTTAAAGACTCAACTTTGCATAAGAAAATGGCAGGTTTAAAGTTCAGTCAAAAGCATTTTGACAATTTTGGCTTGATTGAAAATTCGACGCCATTTAAGGGCGCCTTACAGTTCTGTTCAAGCAAAATGAACACCTTAAACACCCTTTTCATCTAAATCTCATGCAATCATTGTCCATAATTAGGCATGTAATGCCGTTAAGGATTAAATGACTGTAACAGGGTATAGACCACTTGTCGCTGCATGCGGAGGAGATGAGAGCAGTGGTGATTGCGTTCAGAGCATCACGTGAAGGCAGAGTTCTAATGAACATGCAGCACCTGCTTCCAATTGCGGCATCTTGGCTGAGCAGGAGGAAGTTCCTCCTCCCTGATTATATCACAGAAATGTGCTTTTAATGTGTCTGTCCTCCATTTCAGCACTGAGAGGGAAATGTAATGCTCTGTAATGAGCCTCATTTTTCTTTGCTTGTTGTAGAGAGGACAGGCAAAAGCACTTCAGCTCAGAGGTGCGTGAGGCCTGACCACAAATAAGTTTAATAAGAAGTTTATAGACCCAATATTAGCCTAACTGTGTCAACAACAATCATTATAATGCAATATAATACAATGTCATGTATTGATATAAATGTATATATAATCTATAATATAATAATTTTCCTCAATTTAGGAATATTTTATGCTATTATTTTTTATAAAAAGTGTTGCCAATATTGGTAATACATTTACAAATCATTAATAGAACAGAACAGAACAGAATAGAATAGAATAGAATAGAAAATGTTTATCCAAAAATGGTTGACTTTTTATGATTATGTTTTAAGAAAAATGTAGGATTATATTTATCAAAATATATTATAAATTATTATTAGCATTTTTTCCTAAATTTGTTGCTATTTTTGGTAATGTTTGAAATAAAACAGAGAATTATAATATATTATGTCAGAAATTCATTGACTTTTTTGTTAATACATTTAGAAATAATAGAATTGAATAGAATTTATTTCCCCCCGAAATTGGTTGACTTTTTATTATTTATGAAATTTAGGATTATTACATTATATTTCATATTATACTATATTAGTATTTCTTCAGATATTCATTTACTTTTTTGGTAATACATTTATAAATAATAGAATTGAATAGAATTTATCCCCAAAAAAATATAGTTATCTTGACTTTCTTAAAGGGTTACTCCACCCCAAAATGAAAATTTTGTCATTAATCAATTACACTCATGTCATTCCAAACCCGTAAAAGCGTCGTTTCATCTTCGAAACACAAATTAAGATATTTTGGATTAATTCCGAGAGCTCTCTGACCCTCCCATAGACAGCAATGTAATTAACACGATCAACATCCAGAAACATAGCAAGGAGATCGTTAAAATAATACATGTGACATCAGGGGTTCAACCGTAATTTTACGAAGCTACGAGAATACTTTTTGTATGCAAAGAAAACAAAAATAACGACTTTATTCAACAGTTTGTCTCCTTTTGAGATTTGCCATTTTTGAGAGTATCCACTGAACGCAAACAGCGTATGCTGTTCTGTGTCAGCCGCACCACACAGATACGTTGTTTTCGTTCAAATCAAAGCGTAAATAAACATAGAAAACGTATCCACATGACGTGGCTGACAGAATAGCATACGCTGTTTACGTTCAGTGGATACTCTCAAAAATGGCGCTACGGTGGAGGAGACGAATTGTTGAATAAAGTCGTTATTTTTGTTTTCTTTGCGTACAAAAAGTATTCTCGTAGCTTCGTAAAATTACGGTTGAACCCCTGATGTCACATGGATTATTTTAACGATCTCCTTGCTACGTTTCTGGACGTTGATCGTGTTAATTATATTGCTGTCTATGGGAGAGTCAGAGAGCTGTCAGAATGCATCAAAAATATCTTAATTTGTGTTTCGAAGACGAACAAAGCTTTTACGGGTTTGGGACGACATGGGGGTAAGTGATTAATGACAAAATTTTCATTTTGGGGTGGAATAACCCTTTAACTCCTACTCAGCATTAGAAATGTATTGTCAATTAAAACTGACTTCATACACTGGTTGCTATGTTTCCACCAACAACAAGCAAAACATGAGCCGAGACGTGCACTCGCCCTGCTGGGGAGCTAAACCTGATGCCATGCGCCCCATCTCGGCCTGCCACGATCTTTACCGACTGTCAGTCAAGAGGGAATCTCAGGACAACATTCCCCAAATTACTTACTCAAATCCCTTCATTCTCACTGATGGCCCATAATCAGTGTATTTAATGTCAACTCTTTGTCACATAAGATGATTTATGTTCCTTCAATGGCTCAGATTTGGAAGATCAAGACCTTTAATCTTCAATCTTGCTCTACTTGGTTCTAGAATACGTGGAGAAAGCAATTCAGTAGCATTCCCATTACCAATCCTGAATACACAGATAATTTTAAATGAGGTCCAATTGTTATATGACATCTACCAGCAGGGGCCAACAGGAGGACATGCTAACCAGACTAAACCTTGACCCTAATGCGTTTCAGCTGTACTGCCTCAAACAAGCAAACAATGAGCCCCCTCAGCCCCGACATCAGGGTCCATGGAGATGGGGCAAAATTCAAAATATGCACTTGACAAATATCTGCCGTCTGCAGAATGGAAGTGTGGTGTGGGAGTTTCTGGGGCACAGCGTTTACGTCTTTTGTTTTATTGAAAGAAGGAAAAAATGCATATTGGGGGGCTGCCAGAATCAGACACACAATGCTGCAAAGTAAAAGTCTCGCCATCACTTAAAGGACCTATTTTTTCCCCTCTCACAAGCACAGTTTCAAAGAAAATTCAAAGAAAAGATCCATTGGGTGACTGCAGAAAAAATAGCATGGGAAATCGAACAGAAATAAAGCATTCAGAATGTTTTAAATGTGGCCAAGTTACCCTGTCAAACGATACATTTTTTTTTTTTTATCTGACTCAAACTCTGATGTGTGTTTGATATCAGATTTCAAACCAAACAAGATTCAAGATACCAATTCAAACAATTCATCAAGCGATTCACTGGAAAGCTCCAATGTGTATGTTAAGATTTTCAGTGAATAAGAACTTACATTTTAGTCTTTTTCTCACACAAAGCTATATGTCTTCATTAGACTTATAATATAGAGCCACCATTTTTTGGTATTATTATGGTGCTTTTGAGTGCTTTTTGAGCTTCAAAGCTTCAGTCCACATTTATTGTAATTGGATGGAAAAGAAGAACACAAAAGAAAATATTTTGAAGAACGAAAAATACTTTTGAAAAAGTTTTTTTCCATATAATGGAAGTGAATGGTGTCCAAACTGACTTTCATTGTATGGATGTAAAAAAAAAATTTTTTTTTTTTCAAAATATCTTCTTTTGTGTTCCACAAGAAGAAAGAAAGTCACACCAATTTGGTTTGCATTTTTGGGTGAACTATCCCTTTATGTGGCAAATTTTGATATGTGGCAAAATTTCAAATGTGTGCATTAAGCATTAAAACACAGCCTAGAAGTATTAACACATTTTCCTTTGGCTTGCACACATCTGTTACTCCAAGGAGTAATAAAGAATCGAAAAAGCAGACTGAACTTAGACAAAAGTGTTCTCTCTTTGTTCAGAGCTGCTCCTAAACCTGGTCTGGTCTAGGTCTCATGCAGACCTGACAGGAACCAGCTGAGACTCCATGAGAAGTGTTAAACTGATAACTACCCCCAACACAGAGACCCCCCAGCATACAGTTTACACAGGATGGACTTTCCCTTATCTGCTCTGCATCTGATGTGTACTTAAAACACTAGAAACCATTTCATTAAAATATGCGGTTGAGTTATTTTTCCCATTCACTTAAGCTAACCTTCAAGACCCTTTCGCTATTTCATATTCTTGCCTTGTTTATAGAGCAAAACCAACTGTAGCACAGTGTGAAAATGTACCTTGAGGAGCATTTTTTCTCTGATTTGACACTTAACTACTTTTGTGGTTGTAACTGAGTGTAATGTGGTTGATTTAATCATACTAAATAATATTTTGACTTGGATAAAAACAGTAAATTTAGATGTTTCCAAATAAAGAGCATGTTTAGATGACCCGAAACTGGACTTATTTGAACAAACTTGCCATTTGTTTAATTTTCCTGAAATGTTTGCTTTACTTTTTTCCTGATCAATATATAGATATATAATCATGTATTTTAATATATAACAATACATATGCATCTGATATCAGAAAAACAATAAGTGGTCCTCTGGAAACATCCAACTTGGATGTCAAAATTTTTAGTGAATAAGAACATACAAATTTTAATTTGTCTTTTTCTCACACAAAGCTATCCTTTGTCTTGATTAGACTTATAATAGAGCAATAGCCGTATGCACCACTTTTTGGTACTTTTATGGTGTTTTTGTGTCATTTTTGGAACTTTAAAGCTTCAGTCCATATTGTAATATAGTTAATGAAAGTAAAAAGGGTCTAAAACTGACTTTCATTGTATGGACAAAAAAAAAAAAAGCGAAATTTTTCAAAATATCTTCTTTTCTGTTCCACAAGAAGAAAGAAAGTCACACAAATTTGGCTTTCATTTTTGGATGAACTCCATCAAGTGATCCACTGGAAAGATAAAAACTTGGATGTCAAGATTTTTTGCGAATAAGGACAAAGCTATCATTTGTCTTCATTAGACTTAGTATAGAGCAATAGCCATATGCACCACTTTTTTTGGTACTTTTATGGTGATTTTGAGCTTCAAAGCTTAAGTCCACATTTATTGTAATATAATTTTAATATATACAACATACACTCTTAAAAATAAAGGTGCTTAAAAGGTTCTTCACAGCGATGCCATAGAAGAACCATTTTTGGTACCACAAAGAACCATTCAGTCAAAGGTTCTTTAAAGAACCATCTCTTTCTTACCTTTCTATAATCTGAAGAACCTTCTTTCGCCCCAAAGAACCTTTTGTGAAACAGAAAGGATCTTCAGATGTTAAAGGGTCTTTATGGAGCCATTTAGACAAAAAGGTTATTTTATGGCATCGTGAAGCACCTTTATTTTTAAGAGTGTATAAACAATTTTGTGTACTATATACACAATAAGATATTATAATTCCATAAACATGTTGCGTCACTATTTCAGTAGTGTTTGTTTCCATTAACTGCATTGCCTCACATTTCCCCCAAAAAGACTGAACGGTTGAGTGACTTGTTTCAAAGTCTGATAGAGAGTGATTATGTTTTTATTTGCTTTGCAGCTGCAGAGACCAGCAGAGGGAAGCCTTTCATCCCTTTATATCTTTCCTCTTTTCAAAGACGACAAAAAGTTGTCCTCTGATTCCTAACACACATCTCAGCTTCTCAGTTTGAGTGTAATAAACTCTGCCTCTGAGGCCAGCGTGAATCAGACCTCAGCGTTTGTTTTGCTAGGATTGAGTGCTACGACACACCTGCTTCTAGATGCCTATCGATGAATGCACACGTGGTAAATGTATATTGTTTCATGGGTTTGTGTTTCTTTGACTGCTTCCCTTTTTTGTAAGAATTGAATGTTCAGTATATTTGTATTAACTGAAATCAAGAATGGATGTAAATAATCTCCCTATGAACTGTTGGATCAACAATAGTCCATCATCACATTCATTAAAGTTTGTACTAAATGGAAATTAATACCGCAAAATCTAAAGAAACAACCTACACGGATGAAAGATGGAAACCCACTATACCACTAATGTAAAGGAAAAATCGTCAAAAGCAATTTTAAATGCAGTATTTTTATCATGTAATCATATACAATTACATACAGCCAGCTGTATGAAAAACACTATTCATCTGGTTTATTTGTTAATGTACATACATATTATTTAATATATTCAATTAATATTTGTAATCAATTATAAATGTATTTTAAAATGTACTTTATATTTTAAAAATACATTTATTTTATATTTGATATTATAATTTTATCATTTTTATATTATATAATTTCTTATATTTTAACTTCCAATAAATAAAACCATATAAATTATTAACCATGCAAATAATATATTACTTTTTAAATACAGTAATATTAAAATAAAAAATATATATAAATATATAATAAGTACATCTAATATAATATAATAATAAAAAATGTAAATGTATTTTTAAAAATATATATTCTTTAAAATACATTTATTTTTATTTTATTCAGATTTTATTCTTATATGATATCACAACTTCTCAGTTTTTATCATTTTAAAATGTTTGTGTTATATAATCTATTAGAAATGTTCACTTCCAATTAATAAAATAATATCAATTATTATGGCTAAGATTAGCCATATTATTAATGTAACACTTTTACTAAAATAGTAGCTTTGGGTAATGCAGTAAACATTACTACAAGTAATATTACTACAACAAATACTATTACAAAAATCACATTATACATTGAAATATATTGAAAATATATTGAAAATTAAACTTTTTTCCCCCTGGATAGCATAAGTAAAAATAAATAGTATGTTTTAAAATCAAACTGGAATGGCATTGTGCATTACTAAATTGTTGACTCTCATTTATGCAAATTGTTCATGCATAAACCCATGTTCTCTCATTTCCACTTATAGAAGGCACAAGTGAAAAGTGGCACAACTTACCCCACTCCCCTAAACTAATTTTCTGCTTAATAGATGCAGTGAGATGTAAATAAACAAAAATATAACGTGATTTATTCACCGTCCTGCGTCACGCATTCGTCTTCAGTTGTCCGTCAGCTCTCCGTGAGAACAAAGTGAAGGAAAACGTTTCTCTGAAACACGAAACCTGAGGATGTGAAACGTGCCCTCTGCCATCTAAAGTGATACAAGTTGCCAAGTTGTTGCTTAGGTCAGTAGTGATGTTTAGTAATCTTTTCAACATCCTCCTGCTCACTTACACTTTGAAAGGCCAAGGGTTGAGATCAACAATGTGAACATTAACACAAGGTTTACAAATATCACCGGACGCCTCAAAACCAGAAAAAAACAACAACAAAGTTGGAAAAATCTGATCGCTTAAAAGTTGAAATGTTTGATCTCAGATCAAAAGGGATCAGTAAAGTACTCTTAGTAGTCATTTATTTAAACAACAAAGAAAATACTTCTGTTGTTTAATGGGGATGATTGTTTCTCCACCTGATACACTGTTTGTTATCCGTGCCAAAGTCACTCCTGTGACTAAATATTGGAATTGTGAGGCGTTTGAAGTGCCACTGAAACATAACAGGTTCTCTGTGACATCAAAAACATATAATTAATGTTAAGTTTGTATACTATTTTGTTTCACATGCATGTTGTTTGCACCTCGGCTGGCTGCTTGATAACTATCAACAGCCTCTAAAGTTTACGGGCTGTTAAGGGGGTTTGGTGCTGCCGAGTCTCTCAGCGTGAGGCTCTGAAGGCAGCCTATTAAAACTGTAACACAGTATCTCCACTGACTCTCTTTGAAAGGTACTTCAGCAGCCACTGTTTTATGGACGCTCACATGCCTCGGTCTGTGCCGTTGTTTGTCTTTGCATTGTTGCAGTTTGGACGAGAACTTTGTAAAAAAAAATTACTAGCAATTTCTGAGGGGAAATTGTTTCTACAACTTCTTTTTTCAGCGTACAGCTTCTAATATTGAAGGTGTTCACATGTGCGCTGGACACGTGTTTGGCAGTTTTCCTTCACACTTTTTTAATTATATATGTCAACAAAACTAATTTAAGCATAAGCTTCAGATCTTAAAGATCACAAAAAACATTCAATAAAGTGTGTTCAAACTTTCACCTGGTAGTGTGCAGTATACAATTCAAGCACACCCTATATAGGGAATCAGTAGAATCCTATAAAACAGAAGGAATCTGATACACGACTGGTCAGGAAATACAGCAGCGCCAGTTAAGCGAAAGTCGAGCTCCAGAAAAACATGACATGAAACAAACAATAACAAATCGAACCATTGAGAACAACAATACTGAGATAACAGCAGGAGCTCCACTTTCTCCACTCCTCTGAGAAAAAGATGCAGAGGAAGACAGAAACAAGAGTCTGAGTCCGACTGTCACCACTGAATCTCTGCCAGAACATTTGAGGAACTTCACTGAAGACGCGGTCTGTCGGAGGAGAGGGTCCGGCCCCACTCCCTCCTCCACCTCCTCCTCCTCCTCCTCCTGAGGGGGGGGGGTGTTTCCCTATGGTCCTCAGTCTTAACACTTCGCAGAGCGCTGAGACGCCACACTGAGCTCTGGAAGCTAGCTGTGACGGACAAAAGCCACACACACACACTTGGCATGGATAGCAAAGTCCTAGCGCTGGTGGCCCTGCTGACGGTCGCCATGTGGAGCCCAGAGGCTGACAGTAAGTGGGTTACGGCTAGCATTTACAGATTTAAAGCGTTTCAGTTTTCACATGATGCTTTGAAGTGTTGAGTTGCAATTTAATTAACTAAATAACAGTTGCAAGATGGATATTGGTGTACCATTCAGGGTTATGACAGTTAACTGAACCCAAAACCATAAAGTCTTTACTTGGAATAAAATTAACTTTTAAAGCAAAATGCAATGTAAAAACTCTTAATCTTATCTTTTCAGCTAGTTGCCAAAGCAACATTTCTCATTTTCATTTAGTTCAACTTGATGCACTAAAATAAAAGTAAAACTGGAATAAAAACTAATAAAGACTATATAAACATATTTAAAAATAATAATAATAAACTAATAAAAATGACAAAACCATAACAAAATGACTAAAACTTTAAATAAAATTAAAATGGAAACAGAAAATATAAAAATTAAAATTCATTCAAAATATTAATAAAAACTATAATAGTATCTCAATGACACTAAAGTAACACTGATAATATTCTGGACATTATTTTATTTATTTGAGATTTTTTTATTTTGTTTATTTTTAATAACACATTTATAATAAATTGAATGTTTTCATTGTAAAGGTATTAATCAGCATAACATAAAATGTTTATTTTGTTTTAGCACGTGAATACACATATAAATTACTAGATGGATCAGACCAACATCCCTTCGAAAACAAAAGAAAAAGTGAAACAAAACAAAAAAACTAAGAAAAAAATAAACTAAACAAAAAGCCAAACAAAACAACCATTGTTTTCTTATTGATTGGAAGTCCACTAAACTGAAAAAAAAAATGTTGATGGATTTACTTTGAAACTATTTTCACTCAGAAATTGCTAGTAAATTACACAAATAATTACAAAAAAGGCAAGTAACAAATTGAAGTGAATTTTTGAACAAATGGAAGTTTTAAATTGCAGAACTACTGTATAATTAATCAACTAAGTTTTAGTGAATATTTTCAGTTAATGATCATTATAGTGTTAATGATCATTAAGGGGTTCCGCATAAATTTGCATATGTGTCTTCGCGTTAAATACTTGATGTACATGTATTTACATGTTAGTGGGTCTGATTTAGGCTTTCAGAGCAATGTTTAACCAGCTGAACTTGGTGGGTCTGGCTTTGTTGTTTCTGTGAAAGACCTAGCACTGTTTACTTATCCGCAAGCTCTTTTAATTAGTGTCTAATTAGGGAATAGTAAGCAAAAAAGTTCCTGCGCTGTTCACTTGGCGTGGTGTTTAGTCAAGGCTTAATGGGCCGGTGTTTAACATGACAAAGGGAACAGAGAGTGTCAGAAAATATCTATGGGAATGCCAGAGTTTGACTTCCCTCATAACCGCGTCCGTTTCGGCGGAGCGCAAAGGAAACCAGGGAGATGTGAAACCGTTCAGAGAATGTTCTTCAACAGATTCATTTAATGCACATATTCAGGAGCAAAGTGCCTGGAGAGGCATGGTGTGATTGTGGGATTCTGCCGTATTTAATGTCGAGGACCCTCTTTATGAAAAATGTGGCGAGTGAAAGGCAGGCCGGCCCCTGTGTGAATGGACGAGAGCCACTAGAATGGCAGACTAATCTCTTTTTAATGATCAGGGCTTGTTAATGGACGCAGGTGATTGGAGCCTTTCAGATGCTTTTACAATGAGGAAAAGTTCTGTGATTTATGCTGTTACTGTATGATTATATGGCATAAACTTGAATTGTGGATTGCTTCAGTTGGAAATGAAATTGTGATTTCATTGTGTCTTTCCAAGTTCACAATATAAATGTTGTGTCAAGAGATTTTAAAGGTTCAGATCAGATAGAAAACAGCTCTGTTTGACAATTGCATATTTTCACTTTTTACAGTGAAAAATGTTGTTTTGCAAGATTATTCGTCTTGTTATTGGATGAATTTACAAAAACTGTAATAATCAGTGGCTATATAAAAAAAACTATTGGGTAACTTATTCATTGTTTTAACAAATCAATGCTCAGTTTTAAACTGTAAAACAGAAGATTTGTTAATGTTTAAAAAAAATCTGTGCAACATATCTTTTAAACTATTTCTTTAAATTAATGAAAATAATATCAAGAGATACATGGAGTTGTGTTAAATATTCAAAACATATTTTTCTAATACCTATTTTTTGAAGAATATACTCTACCATTAAAAATATTTTTAATATTTTTGACATCAGACACTTATGCTCACGAAGGCCGCACTTATTTGATCAGAATTACCGTAAAAACAGTAATAATGTGAAATACTATTTCAATTTAAAATAACTGCTTTCTACTTTCTATTTTACAATCGATTTTTTTTCTGTGATGCAAAGCTGAATATACAGCATCATTACTCCAGTCTTCAGTGTCACATGATCCTTTAAATATGCTGATTTGCTGCTCAAGAAACATTTCTGATAATTATCAATGTTGAAAACAGTTTAGCCACTTAATTGTTTTAGAAACCTTTTTTTATGATTGTAACATTATAAATGTCTTTACTGTCACTTCTGATCAATTTAACGCATTCTTGCTGAATAAAAGTATTAATTTCTTTAAAAAACTCTTACTGATCCCAAACTTTTGAATGCTGCTGTAGTAATTTAGCACTTACTGTCTTACAAATGATAACTTAAACTCAATGTAAGATTGTACTGACTCTCTTGCTCCGATCTCATCCCAGCTAAACCCATCAGTCTGGTGGAGAGATGTTGGTGCCGGTCCACTCACAACACTGTCCCGCAGAGGAGCATCCGTGAGATTAAGTTCCTCCACACACCCAGCTGCCCTTTCCAAGTCATGTGAGTCAACTTTCCAGATCCATCAATCTCACACTCGCTAAACTGTATTTTGTATAAGCATTACATGGCTACATTAAGTTACACCAATGAACGTCATTCATTGCAACAGCGCCAGAAATAGCTCTTAAAGTTATACATTTCCAGTTTAAGGAGTCAAATCTGTGTGGGAATGTAGCCATGTGCTCCATTGTTCACAGAATAATACAAAAAAGAAAGAGAAAAGCGATTTTTCCCAGGTTTTCACGACACAATACTTGTTAAGGGTCAAAATGATTAGCTTTCTGTTGCGGGCGACCTTGTCGTTTTCATTTTTACCAGCATTTGGAATTACTTCAGCCGTCTGGAATGTATTAAACCGAACCATTTGTACCCCGTCGGACAGCAAAAAGCCAAAGCGCTACGGGGGGGATCAAGGTTATAGGGGTTACAGAGGTTAGCATGTAGCCGAGGGTCATTTGGGGAACACACTTTGGCCGGAGGAAATCACCTTTAATCTGCCGTCTTCCACACATCTTGTTCAGAAATCCTTTCGGATTCGTTGGCCCAGATGAAAGACAGCCACCAACCCTTTCCCCCCACAGACACGCACATCACTCATTTTGTTGTTAGCATTAGCTAGCTGTGAGGTAATTACTACCTGCTGGCTCGGTCCCAGACCACCGACAAGCTCGCTCGAAAGATCGTTTAGACTAGCTAGATTAACCCAGAGCCCAAATCACAAACAAACAAACAAATATAGATAAAGTCAATGGATGACATCCCGCCTGTAAACAAACAGGGATAGCATTACGTTTTTATTTAGCTTACTGATCGGGAAGTTGATTGTGAGGATTGGTGTGTAGATTTGAGGTTAAGCGGATCTTTTATCTGCGCCGACAGGCTCCATTTGTCTAGACAGATTGAGAGATCCGTGTGTGCGTGAGGTGTGAGCAATACGAATAGCCATTTGAATGGCAGCGTGAGCCTCTAACTCTCAAACACCACCTTTTGGCACTGAGGTGCGAAGTCTATGTGTCATTTGCGTGGTTTTCTCCATGTGTGGGTGAATGAAGCATTTGAGGGGATTTTCCTGGCTGTACCAAAGCTCATTTGGAGGGCAGATATCAATCAGAAAGATTTCTGTTTGAGGGTATTTCAGACCCTTGACTTTCTTTTTGTCATTAATGAAAAATCGCACATCAAAAGTCGCTTTCTTCGCGACTATCCTGTAGACAACGCTGTAGGCCCATTTGTTGTAAGGACATGTAAGTGTTGTCAAATATATATGTATAAATCTCACATTTATGGATCACTGATGGACACTTTTCACATTTCCCTTTCGAAAATTAACCGTGGTTTTATTATTTATTATTTTATTTATTCTAAGTTTGCATGTGTTTGGTTAGTAACAAAATTAGATAATTAAATTATTTTAAATTCTATTGTTTTTTTTTAAAGAATTGGGAGTCAGAATCTGAGAATACAGTATCCATTAAATTCCATTAGAAATTTTTTTTTTAACTTTAGACAAACTATATGCACATGTACAGAGCTGGGAATCCCGGGCAGAATCTTCCGAATCATCAAAAACCCCGAACTTCCAGACAGCACAACATTGTCCATACAAACCTCCTCTAATTCAGTCCTGATATCTGATGAAGTGCAGTGACTCCTGCCAGTACAGTAGAATAGAGGGGCTGAAATGTAGTCCATGACGGACAGCTGATATGATCTGATAAAACACACCGAGGGAGAAAACTACAGTCTCTCTTTTGCTCTCGTCCGAAACAAATCCCTTCTTCTCTCTCTCTCATTACCAGTGCCAAGCTGAAGAACAACAGAGAGGTCTGCATCAACCCCAAGACCAAATGGCTGCAGCAGTATCTAAAGAATGCCATTAGCAAGTAAGAAGAAACTCTTTCTACACTAGAAAAAGCAGGAGTTCTCTGAGGAATCATGGGATGGAATACAGACCTTTTCCTTATAGACTTAAAAAAAATTGAATTAAAATGTAAACAAATATATATAACGGAAATAAGCAGTACTAGAAAGTGTATGTTCCACACAATAAATTGCGTAAAGTTTACGCATTTGTATGTTTTGTTAAGTTTCAACACTAATACAACATCAGACACTTTCAAAAACAGAAACATCTTTTTCTACAAATGTAGAAACTGAAACTGTAGAAACTCCGAACTGGAATAGATGCAGCCTTCAAGGTAATTTCACACTTCTAAAATACATAACGTCCGAAAAAAAAGAAAAGAAAACTAAACTACGCTTTAAAAACTGGTGATGAAATGATTTTCACTTAGAAATTGCTAGTAAATTTCACAGATAATTACAAATAGCAAGTAACACATTAAATTAAATGAGAAGTTATGACTATTTTTTTACACAAAGATTTTAATTTTTAATTTACACAACTTGTAATTTGTTACGTTACGCAAAGTGAATCCCGTCCAAATAAATGCAGGAATGCAGTTGCATTAAGGGTTTTAAAACAAATCTTAGCTGAAATTTACAAGCTGTTGTTCTTAAACGGCATATGTGGAATGTTATTGGCTACTTTAAGGTTATAGAAATTACACGTTTACCTAAGTAATTAGAGGCTCCACCACAGAGCCTGAAGCGTTTAACCCCTGTTCTTTAATTACACTAATTGTAGATTAATGATGAGGTAACAGGCAGAGCAGAGAGGTTTTATACCATTATAATCGACCTCCTATTGTGCCACTGAGCCAAAATGACTGATGCCATAAAATAAAATAAAAAACATGTGTCGATCATTGTTGTTACTGTAAACTAAAACAAAAACTATGAAAAAATATGTTAATTATGTTAATTAAATAAATTTAATTACATTTATATTATTTTATAAATATTAATAAATAATACATAGTATTTAATAATTATATTATATTATTTAATATTTATAATATAATTGAATATATGTTATATTAAATAATATTATATAAAATAATATTCTACTTTAGAAGTATTATTCCACACATCTTGTTTAGAAATCCTTTCGGATTCGTTGGCCCAGATTTTTTATGAAAAATGTTTCCTAGCTGAAATAACTGAAATAAAACAAGTTCAAGTTATAGTATTAAAATGACTAAAACTAAAATTGAAATTAAAACAAACAAAATCATTGCAAAACGTAAACTAAAATAAACATGAAAACTGAAAATGTACAAATTAATCCTACTTAAAAATATTAATAAATAATCATATATAAATAATACTACAATAACACTGGTCTAGAGTTTATTGACTCTCTAAACATCTCTCATGGAAAATATGTAAAAGCTAAATAGATATTTTGTCATTTATTGCTACCGAAGTGACAATTGTTACAACATAAAAAAAAATGTTTCAAGTGACGTACTTGCAAGAGATTGTTCACTAGAAGTTGATGTTCTAGACAGTTTAAAAAAAAGTAAAATGCATAAAAGTTCACACAGAAATGTTTAAAGACTATGATTGCACATTTCCAACACTATCTCACGACCAATTCGTACGTATTTTATGAGGTGGCTAATTCGTACAAATTCGTACAATCTCACTCGTACGATTTTGTACGATTTGTCTATACCCCGGTGACGGGTACGTTTAGGGGTGGGGTTAGGTGTCGGTCATTCGTACGAATTCATACGAACTAGCCACCTCGTAAAATATGTACGAATTGCCGTGAGATCGGGTTGACATTTCATCCTCAAAACTCGCAAAAACTTTACATTTATTTAAAAATCAGCAAAACTCGTCTTGTTCATCTCTAATGATATGATTGTTCTTTCTTTTCCAGAATAAAGAAGAAGCGCTCAAAGTAAACACCTGAGGATGTGCGAGGCGGACCACCGTGCATCTCTGGCCTCCAAAGAGTCACCCGTCCTCTTCTCTCGCTCTCTTTGATCACTCCTCTTTCTGGACTGCTTGCACAAACAGCACTTCACCTAAACCTGCCTCTCAAGTATCCAGACAGCATGCAGCTCACCAAAACACAAGCCAACACCTTCCTCCTGACGCACTGCTACTGCGGCTGTGATTACTGACTGAATGAAGCGACTGAATGTGACCGTGAACGTTTGAATGCGAAGGCAAGAGAGATATCTACAGGTTTTCCGCAACTTAAAGGGCAGTAAAAATGAGAGTTTGTGTCATAGTTGTGAGGGATGTCTAAACTTTCGGATAGTTTGGGATTAATAAGGGACATAAGCAAGTGAAAATTAAGCAGAAATTTAAACCTGCCCCATTCTAGCTTTCACTTTTTGTTATGTTGCTGCTCATAGCTTAGTAGAAGTGTTTAAAAGCTCACCAGCACACATGAATGACCCAGCATGTTAACGCTAGGTCTGTTCCAAAACCTAGTGAGCCGCCTACTGAACAAAAAATTGGCGTAGAAACAATTTTCACTCAGAAATTCCTAATAAATACTACAATAAATTACAAAGAAATGGCAACTGAACATGAAATTTTGAAGTAGAAAACCTGAAATAGTATTCTCTTGTAAAACGTGCTCCAAAAACCCTTTTTACGGTGCAAAAAAAACAGCAGAATAAACTGTCTTTTAACATTTAAGTATGCGTGAATTGTATTTCACAAATAAAATTAATTGCGACAAGTTTCATTAGAAACCCAAGATGGCGGATGTGAAATGCCAATCATAAAAATACTTACATTTCATTAAATACTCAATAAAAAGTGAACAACTATTTTCCTCAGTATTTTTGTTAGTTGGTTAGTTAAATGCCATATTGAATTTAACACGAATGAAAACCCACAACATTCAAAACCGTTTTATGAAGTTTTTGACTGAACATTTATTTCGTCGTTTCATCCACTGAATAATCAGTATGTTGTTAAACAACAGTACAATCCATTGAGCGCACTGTACTTCTATCACTCACAGCCTCAACTTCATTCCCGCCAAAAAATACATATGCCGCAACCCTAAGTTCTATTAGCTTAGCAACATGCTAACGTCAAACTTTTCAGAATACATTTTTGGTGGAGCATTTCAAACAATTTACTTACTAAGTTCCATAACGATTATGGTGCGGACTTAGAAGACAGTAGTGCACTTAGAAGTGCACTATGTAGGCAGCAGATAGCAAGGTTTTGGAACAGAGGCACGTTTGACACAGGGCTGCTACTACAGGAAGCAGAATCACAGTTTCCTGTCTTCCATTTCCTCTCTGCAACCTATGTGTAGCAAATGCCAGACACTGAAATTCAAGAAATATGCAGTTTAACGCAGATATGCTATATGTATAAAGCAGGTGTCGTTAATGCAATCACACCACGGCAGCTTAAAACTTCAGCTCATATGCATCGAGCAACATTCCATGACTCAGGCCTTAATTAACATCATCTGCATTCAGATCTTGTGTCATACTGGTTGTGATTCGGATCCAACAGGACCAACCAACATGTAAATATTCTCCAGCACTAAATGGCTGTCAGTAAATGGGTTGAACAGGGACCAAAAACTGAAAAATGCAAGCGATTTGTAGGCAAAATTAATATTGCTTTATGTATTCCATATGTATCAGTTTTTTTGTTTTTAGCCACAGAATTAAAGGATGTAACTGTGATTTTGGTTTTTATGACATTAACACATTTATCTAACACATTTTGTTTTTCTGTTCTGATGTTTTGACTCAAATGCCCAGTTGCTGTAATGTTTTTGAGCCACTTTAAAAATATAAGGAGTTTGTAATGTAATGATTTATTTTTGTATTTTGTATTGATCAATATGAATAAAAACACAACAGTACAATATGAAGGAATTTCTAGAGTATTTCACAGTTGCACAGCTATAAAACGGTACATAAAAAGGTTAAAATATTACATTTACATTTAGCAGACGCTTTTATCCAAAGCGACTTACAAATGAGGACAATAGAAGCATTCAAAACTAACAAAAGAGCAACAATATGTAAGTGCAAATGACAAGTCTCGGTTAGCCTAACGCAGTACACGTAGCAAGGTATTTATATATATATATATATATATATA
>NW_015549618.1:139287-154232 GCF_001515605.1 Sinocyclocheilus anshuiensis
GAAAAATAAATGCATAATACTAGAAGAATAGTTTTAACATGGTTTATTGGAACACTACAATTAGCCCAAGTCCATATTAAATTACTGCTTAACTCGCTTAGCTTACTTGTCTGTGCAACGTCTCTCTACTATGGCGAAGCTGAGGGTAGTTACTTCAGAAACAGAAAGAATATTCTGTAACTTTTCCGTTTATAAGCTGATAAATCACAGGACAGTGTTGACCAAATTTTCTTCATTCCTGAATGTATGTGCGCGGTGTGTACGTTATGTGCGAGCTTGTGTGTTCTGTCCGTGTGCAGCAATGTAGCAGCACATTAGTTTCGAGCGGAAGCTCTGACTTTCAAAAAATCCTCTCCTAGCTCCAGGCAAAATCATGCCGCTCCACTCACATACTCTGATACACACACACACAAAGAAAAATAAGTAGATAGAATAGAAAAAATAGAAAGCTAGTGTTTGTTTGTTTTTTGTTGTTTTTTTTTTTAATAAAAATAAAAAATAAATAAAAAAAGAAGATAAATATAGATAAAGTAGAATTAAAATAGAATAGAAAGTGCTAGAGTTAGAGTGTCACAATAATACGCCGTTCACTTGCAGAATGCAAGCTTCTAGAGGGCACATAACTCTGAAGTAATTAATTTAGGTAAAGGGGTGCAGAGCCAGTGGTGGTTTTGTAAGCAAACGTTAATGCCTTGAATTTTATGCGAGCAGCTACTGGTAGCCACTACAAATTAATGAACAGAGGTGTGACGTGCGTTCTTTTTGGCTCATTAAAGATTAATCTTGCAGCGGCATTTTGGATTAATTGTAGAGGTTTGATAGAAGTGGCTGGAAGACCTGCCAAGAGAGCATTGCAATAGTCCAGCCTGGATGACAGGACAGCGTTGACCAAATTTTCTTCATTCCTGAATGTATGCGCGCGATCTGTACGTTATGTGCGAGCTTGTGTGTTCTGTCCGTGTGCAGCGATGTAGCAGCACATTAGTTTCGAGCGGAGATTAACAAACTGTACAATTTACAACATGCTTTAACCTCCCGCACTCGTCCATCGCCATTTTAACCTTCATATGTGATCCACATATCTGTCAAGGTAACTAATTATGTTTAATGCGCGAGTTGGCATCATTTGTGCTCGTGACGGAGCGGTAGCGGAGCGTTCTCGGAGCGAGTGAAAACCTCAAAGCTCTGACTTTCATGTTTAAACAAGACGTAAGAGTGGAGCAGAAATTATCAGTAGCACGGTTAACATCAAGAGATGATAACTGTTCAGGGGGAGGTTAAGAGTGAGGAGGAAGTGATCCGATGTGTGCAGTGGAGTAACTAGCACATGATCAGTGGAGCAGTGTCATGTGTAAATAAGGTCCAGTTGGTTGCCTGATTTGTGAGTAGCCGTAATTAACACTCGCTTGAGATCAAAAGAGGCAAGCAGAGTGTGGAAGTCTGAGGTTTATCTAGGTGGATGCTGAAGTCTCCAAGCATAAGTAGGGGAGTACCATCCTCAGGAAATGTTGAGAGCAGCACATCTAATTCTTCCAAGAAGTTACCTAGTGGTCCTGGGGGTCGATAAACAACTATAAAATGGATGATTTTAAGAAGATTTTTAAGACTTTAATAGTTTTATTAAACAGAAATATATAAATATTTTTTAATTTATGTCAATGCTTGCAGTCTATATTTATTTATTAGGTCATGTAAAAATGTAGGCATGTAGGCTACTGTATAAGTGCAGCAGGGATATGTGTGCATGATTGCGTTCGAGTGTGTGGTGGGAGGGTGTGTGTGATTGTGTGTGTATATTTGTGCTCACGTATGATACTGGCTTTAATTGTTTTAAATAAAAGTTGGCATTTTTAAATAAAAAAATTAATTAGTTTTGACTTATGAGACATACAATTTTTTCAAATGTCCTCTCTATTACAAAAACTGAAAACAGAAGGGAAACAAATAGTAGGAAAGAGAATAATTAAAAAGCGATACTTATGTCCCTTGCCGGTGTCAATAAAATATAAATATAATATAAATAAAAATATAAACAATAAAATATAAAATATAAACAATAAACAATCAAATATATAATGAAAACAATATATATATATATATATATATATATATATACTGTATATGTATATATATATATAGTTTTATATAAAAATAAATGTAAAACTTGTATTTTATATATATACATACATACACAAATAATATATATATAGAAATAAATATATACAAAAACTTCTATATACATATATTAATATAAAACATTATATTTTAATATTTTTCTATTCTCTCCCCTCTCTCTCTTTCGATATATATACAGTATTTATACACACACACACACACACACACACACACACACACACACATAAATACATTCTCAAATATTTTTGCTAAATATGAATTTTCCTCTGTAAACTCTAGAAACCATAAACAAATAGCCCTCCGTGTGCTTTTCATCAGGCCTTTCTAATAAGCACTTGACAGATGTGTGTTTATTTTGTTTTCCACTGTTACTATATGTGACTTTTTAAATTGTAAAAATGTCCCATTAAAAGGCCCCAGTGTGAATGTTGCCTTAGGGTCAGTAGGACCAGACGTCTATATCCTAACACAAGGACTTCTGGAAAAGAAATTTGCAGGACCTTGCCATTTTGAATGCATTAATGTTTACTAAGATCATCAAGGATGATTTTAATTATTGAGAAATTACTGAGAGCTGAAATTTGTACATTTATAAATCACAAAAATTGTCCCCGAGACATGTAATCTACAACCACACACCTCTAAAAAGGTGGTTCAGTTTAACTCCAATGTTGGTTTGTGTCAATCAGAGATTGTCAGTCAGTTCTTCAAATAATATAGCAGTGAAATCAATACAGCTGGTATTGTAAAAATCACTAGCCTTTTCTGCTGCTAAAAGCAAACACCAGAAGATGTTTGACCTTGAGGGTTGGCGGGACCCCTGGACTCATTTTTAACACCTGAGTGTCTGATATCAGTAGTGAAAGTTCGATACAAGTCCACCACACTAGAGACGGTCTACAAATACAAGAAAGTGTCACTTCTAATACTAAAAACATATGGACGCAAATTGCTTTCTGATATGATTAAGCTTTCATACTGAGAAGAGAAGGAATTGGTTATGTGAAAGGGGTTAAAATGTGCTTTCAAAAGTAATTATGGATTGTATAATACACATATGTATATCAGCGACAATAATAAATAATAGCGACATGACATCATACGCTACACAAGTAGGCTACTTGAACTGCGGCATCCGAGTAGGTTTTGTTTTGGTAAGTTAAAGGAAATGTATGTAGTTTTGTGTATTTTTGTGACTCTTGAGCCCCTAATGGTTAAGTGAGGAAATTACTGTCGTAAATATATAACTGACATAATTACAGTGGATTTGCACATGAATTTGCTGCAGTGAAGCAATTCACTTTTTTCACAGAATTTCGTACAGAGCTCTGAACATAGCATGCAGACAAATATATTTGTGGCCACGAATTAAGATTTCCTTCCTCCATTTTATAAATTTGCAACCTCCTTTTAGTTCAGTCGTGACCATGAATTAAGAATTTGTTCCCACGACTTCCCACTGATTAATTCATAGCAATGTTGTAGCAATGTCATAGCAAAAACGTGGCTATGATTTACTAAAACAAGGTAACGATTTCTTAATTCATGGCAACGTTGTAGCTACTAATTCGTAAAACGAATTAGTAAAACGTGGCTATCATTTACTAAAACAAGGTAGCGATTTCTTAATTCATGGCAACAATTTAACTAAAATGAGGGGTTTAATTAATTAGGGGTTGTTTACATGACATTGTTTTCAACAAAAAAAAAATTTTTGTTACTATTTATTTATACGGTAGCATTTTAGGAGCATGAAAATGATACCTTTGAAAATGGGTTTCAAAGTGCACGTTTTTGAAAACAATACCATTATCATTTCCATGTAAACTACGAAATTAGTAAACTACGAGTTACAAAGTGACATTGCAAACTACATGCCTGGCATGCATAATACACATTTTTTAGTTGTTTTCATGGATCCAAGTGATCCTCAAAAATGCAAAGGAAACACATTTCTGTTTTTAGTACAATCGTTGTCATGTAAAGAGACCCGTAATTGTGGTAAACATCTCCGATTATATACATATTTTTCCCGCATGTCATGTGCGGGGCTCCATAACAACATTTCCACAAATAAAGAATTACTTCACAAAACTTGCTAATGCATTTCCTCATTTTAGTTCAATCGTATCCATGAAATAAAAAATCGTTCCCTCATTGTAATAAATCTTAGCCATGTTTTATTGAGTTGTTACCTCATTTTAAATAAATCAATAATGTGGCCACAGTTTAGTAAAACAATGGAACAAATGAATAAGTTGTGGGAACGAATTCTTACTTCGTGGCCACAATAAATATATTCTTGTCCATATGTCATATGTGGGGCGCCGTAGGATATAAATTCAACCACATGCCAAAATCAAGCCCCAGTAAGATTTAGTTTTAGTATAATAAAGCAGCTGTATGTAGTTTTGAATATTTTTGTGATTTTTGAGCCCCCTACAGTTAAGTGAGGAAATTACTTTCATAAATATATCACTGTTGTAATTACAGTGGATGGCTGTACACGTGCATTTGTTACTGTGGTAAAGCAATTCACACTTTTTGAAGAATTTCATACAGAGCTCAGCAACATGCGGACAAAATATATATTTATCATGGCCACAAATGTACAACTCCTTCCCTCATTTTATAAATTCGTTCCCTCCTTTTAGTTCAGTCGTCACCGTGACGTAATTCATTGCCTCGTTTCACTAAATCGTAGCCATGTAGCTACTTAAAACGAATGGTGAACGAATCGTGGCCATAATAAATATATTCTTGACGGCACGTCATGTGCGGAGCTCCACAGGATACGAATAGAGCCACATACCAAAATCAAGCCCTAGACCTCCTATTCTCACATCCAGATGTTCATTAATGAGATACATTGATGTTCTACTTATGTCGCATATGTGCTGTGATAAAGAACATTTTATAGGCTACTTATGGTTCAATGACTCGGTAAATTCATTCAAGGCCATCAAACTCCGTTTGAATCAAGAGAGAGAATAAATCTAACACCGCGGGACACAGGCGGCTTGTGTTATCCATCTCTGGAGAGCTGAAGTAATCCAGTGAGATTCAGTCATGTTTTCTGTACAGATCTGAACAGCTTAATCTAGCACTAATGAGAAGCACACAGGCCTCGCTCTTTGGGTGGACAGGTACCGCAGCGCGTCGGCCTCAAATCACACGGTAATTTGTCACGTCCTTCCACGGTGTGAGAACATGCTCCGTGACAGCGTGGCGCTGAGGGAAACACACGCACGTTTCCTCAACCTCAAACACAAGTCCATTTCCTCCGACTGTGCATTCGTAAGCCAAATAAATGAAGACTTATCTGTAGTGTGCTATTTCATCTGATACGCCTGTAGATCTTCATTTAGGAAGTTCTTGGAAGGTTCTCGGGGTTCTGCAAATTGTTATCAGAAGAGTGAATTAAGGTCCTATGAAATGTTTGAAACCGGTCCAAACCAGTGGTGTAGTTGGGGCCATACGCAAGTATACGCCGTATGCTTACTTTTTCCCCCGGGATGTTTGCGAATTACGACTTCTAAGGATCAATATTCGCGTATACCCTCGGTATACCCACTTGTTTTGTTGCTTCGCAAGTCCGTAATCTACTGTCATGTAGCTTCCCCTTTAATGGTGTCCCATACTGCTGTGTGAAATTCGTGATTCTTTGTAATTGGTGCAATATCACTTCTGTCATTCAACGCCGCTCATTGTCGCTCGCGCTTGGCGTTTTGAGCCGCACTGAGCGCAGTTCCCTTTCATGGGAACTTCGAACTGCGTCCTCTAGGGGGCGCTATGGGGAACGCCTCGTCGTGACCCGTGTCTGAAGCATACATTGAAAAAACACCAACTCGTTGGCCAGCGACAGCCATGACACCACTGGTCCAAACCACACAGAAACTGGAAAATCAGTGTCAGAGCAGTTCATCTATTTGCAAATTGGCTTTACAGACTGCAAAAGTGACTGATTACACTGCAAAAATATTTCTTATTCAGTATTTTGTCTCGTTTTCTAGTGAAAAAAATTAAATACAATTTAAATAATATCTAAAACAAAACTGCATAAGATAAAACACCTAATTTCAGAGAATATATCAAATATACCCCAATTCCTTGTTTTAAGTATTCATTTTGTTAGATTTGTTTATAATGTAAAAAAATATATATTTTAGCTAAGAAAATTCATCTTTAATAGCACTTATTTTTTATATAAATCAATTATAAAATAAATGCTATATTAAATATATTTTAATAAATAAATGTGATATTTGTATATTAAAACACTGATGTATTCTTGCACTAATGACATCAAGACTACCAAATCGTTTATTATATAATGGTTTAAGCAGACATATTGGCAATGAAGAAGTCTGAACCAGGTCAGTCCTGTTTGAGAATATCTCTTACCTTGATTGTTGATGTGGAGTGTATGTTACATATCCCTTCCTGAAGACAGTTTTCATTAATGTTTAGTTCATTTTAATGTCTTTCACAGAAACTGAAAGCTGATATAATTCAAATAAAACCTCTGTCTTACACAGATGAGCTCTACAAGATCAGGATGAAATACAAATGAATCATAGTAATAAATAATTAGGATCAAAGTGAGAATTTTAGTTCATCTACACTTTTACACTTTCAGAACAAAATATGAGGGCTGGTTAATTGGCAAAGATGTTTAACTAATTACTGGTGTTCTAGGTAGCTAAAAGAGGCCTATGATACGATGGTCTCTAGTCATGGCTCAAATCCCTTTATTAATGTATTTCTATGGCATTTTCAACCATTTTTTAATCTGCCAGGCTGCTATGCCATCAAAGCAACACAAAAATTGACTAGCTTGAATATAAAAGAGAAATTACCATTTTTTGGTTTGGGCCAAGCTGTCAAAAGTGATTAGAGGCTACATTAACAGGAAGAGTCCTGAAAGACAAATGTCTCAGAGTAGGACAAAAAGTTCACAGCGCCTCTACCAAAGATCCCTCACGTCTGACAGCGACATCCATAATGGGCTCCATAACTGTAAACAGATCTGGAATGTACCAAGATCCATCATGACTCGGGGAAAACTGTTTCCTTAACCCTGGGATGGAGTGAAGGGTCACACTGCTGCTGTGGGCCTATTGAAAACAGGCCGTTCAGAAGAACAAGATGGAGAAAGATGGAAATGGGAGAGATAGGTGAGACCTTTGATTCATACGCGGGCTTGGGCAAACGCTTTATTGATGTGATTTTAATGGGATGATTTGTCAACCACGTTATAGCTGCTCTGGTTTTTCACTGCTATAGAAATTTATATGGCCATACAGGGTTCATTCATTAGTCATAGTATAATTTCTTAGCTGCTCTGAGCATTTTTGTCTAAAATGTATTCGTTGGTTACATCATGTCCATTAACTTTTATTTAAGATTGATTAGTTTGTCTTATGGCTTCATGACTCCTATTAGATTGCTGCGCTCTCAGTTTACCTTGATTTTTTTAATACACTCTTTAAAAATAAAGATTCCTAAAGGGTTTATGCACCATTTTTTGGTTCCCCAAAGAATCTTTAAGTGGGAAGTACTTTAAATAATCATTTTTAATTAGTCTAAAAAACATTTTTTAATCTAAAGAATCTTTTTCCACTATGAAGAACCTTTTATGTAATGGAAACATTCCATGGATGTTAAAAGTTCTTCATGGAAATATTAATGCCAATAAAGAACCTATATCCTTAAGAGTTTAAACTATTTTTTATGTGTTTATATAAAATAATTTTACTTAATAACTTCAACATATTTATAAACAGGCATATGTTTTGCATTCTTTGAAAGTTGTCACTCCAGTTTCCATCTCTTATTGCAGCTTTATAGCTAATATTATTTATTTTTTCAAGATATAACAACAAATTTGGGTGAACATGTTCTTGACAGATCCCAACGCGATTTAAGAACTGAAATTATTAACTATTTTGGTAAAGTTTACAATATCTTCTATATCTAATAGTTTTGGAGTCCACACAGTCTTAATTTATGACTCAGCAATATCACAGGAGATACTTATACAGCAGTTCAATAAACAAGAAGTTCAAACTTACGTTTAGACACAACATCACCAGATACTTTGTCCTTTTTCAGTCCACCGGTGTTACGAGATTTTCGGTTTCCGAGATTTTCTGTTCCAATGGGCGGAGCATACTTGAATATTCATGAATTTCCCGGAAATTCTGAGAACACCGGCGAAAATACTTCCAAACGAAGCAAACAATCGCGTCTCCGAGTCGGCAGTGGTGATTCATTTTTGAACGAATCAGTGTTCATGAACGAATCATTCACAAACTCGATTGCATTTATCTCCACCTACCGTCGAAATCTGCTAAAAATCCCCACCATTTACAACCTGCATGAACGACACACTGGAAAGTGCTCGACTGAGGACTGAAACGAATTGTTGTATATTACAGAATGAATTTGGTGACTTGTTGCTGCTGAAATAATTTAATCTAAATTATACAACCATCATGTTTATGTTAGTCTAGGCTGTCAGAAACATTTCACTGCCTTGCGCAACTTTCTTGAGAACAACAGGTTTCTGATATATTGTGTTAGCTGTAGTTTGTCAAAGTAATGGGTTCATATCTCCGTCTGTTTTGTTGGCTGGCCTTTGCATGGCCAGTCTTTGAATTATCCAGTGAAAATCCAAGTTCAGAACTGAACCAATTTCTTGGCAGATCACTTTAGTTCTTGAAACAAAAATGCAAAAACCTTACTCTGGTCGGAGTTAAAAATTGTACAAGAGATGAAATACTAAGTCTTTCAAAACATTAATCTATAAGTTCATACAAGTACATAGTTTGTCTTTAAGTTTGGCAAGAAAGTACAAACATGAAGGACGAATTTCACATCAGCGTGAATGAAGTGGTAGTCAAGTCACACTGAAGTCAGCCAAAAGTCCAGTTTTCCCAGAAAACCATTTATTAAAATATGAATGTGTATATTTTCACAAACTAAGCAACACAGTAAAGTCGATCATAAATGGTTTCACACATTGACCTAACCTTTTCAAATGTACCAAATATCATATTTACCCACATTTCTGCTTGCCAGATTTTTCTGTGACATCCCTTCATTGTTGAACTGTAAGAGCACATGGAAAAGCTATAAAACCATGTTAAATAACACAATGATTTCTTGCACATTCTTCAGTAAATATTAAGTATTATTATCAATTCTAGGCCTGATTTAACAGACGACTTGGCCCTGTTGCTCCCTGGAAAATAGGAACAACCTGCTCTACGTTATGGCTTCCTATCTGCAATTAAAGGAAGTTATTTTTGGAGACTGAATAAGCAAAGCTTTCATTGAGAGCAGATGAGAAATATGGCCGACTGGGTCGCTCAGCCCAGGCCATGTCAGAGACATCAGGAGCCTCTTTTGGTCCTGCAGGAGCAATAACCACAGTAGCAAATGAACCGATCCAAGTTCCTCTAGTGCTGTCTAGGGAGCACATCAGTCTATTACAAGCAGATACCTTTTTTAAGCATTGAGAGAAGGTTCAATGAAGACAGAGGGTAGGTCTGTGAGACCGGTCTGACATTCAGAAGGACCACACAGGTGAAAGGTCATGGGACACGGTTTGGGTGGCATGATGGAATGCTCTCCAAACAGCGCCTCTGGGGTACCATGAGGACATTGAGAAGCAGCAATGGGAACAGTTTCACGGATCATTTTGGGTAGCGTGAAAACATTTATACATAAAAGTATTCAATGGTGAGTCCTTCCTGCTGAAACATCCATCTTCATTTTGTAAATGTGTTTTAAAACATGTAAGCTGCATTCTAGCTGTTCTAAACAGAGCAATGCAGTGATGACATATTTTTGTAGGCCAATCCAGAAGTTAGGATCACCCTGGTTCCCTAAATGAAAAACACAAAAGGTACTGGTTATTAGCTGGTCGACCAGCCACCATGTTCCAAACCTCACAATGTTCTACCAGCTTGGACTAATTAATGAGCTAATGACTAGCTTGGACTAGGTAATGGCTAACTTGAACTAGCTATTGAACTAATGATCAGCTTGGACTAGCTAATGAGCTTATTATCAGTTTGACCAAGCTAATAGGTTAATGACCATCTTGGACTAGCTAATGAGCTTATGACCAGCTTAGAATAGCTAATAAACAAATGACCAGCCTGAAGTAGCTAATAAGCTAATGACCAGCTTGCACTAGCTAATAAGCTAATGACCTGGGGTGCGTTTCCCAAAAGCAAGTATGGTCGCAAGTTCCGTCGTTACCAATAGATTTCAATGGAACTAACTACCATAGCTAACGATGCTTTTGGGAAACACACCCCAGTTTGGGTCAGTTAATGAGTTAATGATCAGCTTGGACTTGCTAATAAGCTGAGGACAAGCGTGGACAGTTAATGAGCTAATGACCAACTTGGACTAGTTAATGAGTTAATGATCAGCTTGGACTAGCTACTAAGCTTTAGACCAGCTTGAACTAGCTAATGAACTAATGTCCAACATGGAGCTAATGGGATAATGACCAGCATTAACTAGTGTTATTGACCAGCTTAAGTTAATGATGAACTTGGACTACTAGATAATGAGATAATGACCAACCTGAACTTACTGAGCTAATGACCAGCTTAGACAGCTAATGAGTTAATGGTCAGCTTGAATTAACTAATGAACAGCTTGAACTAGCTAATGAGATAATGACCAACCTGGACTGAGCTAATGACCAGCTTGAACTAACTAATGAGATAATGACCAACCCGGACTAGCTAATGAGTTAATGACCGGCTTGAACCAACCAATGAGCCAATGTCCGACATGGACTAGCTAATGGATTAATGACCAGCTTGAACTAACTAGTGTTACTGACCATCTTAAGTTAATGAAGTTGGATTAGCTAATGAGGTAATGGCCAACTTGAATTAGCTAATGATCAGCTTGAACTAGCTAATGAGTTAATGACCGGCTTGAACCAACCAGTGAGTTAACGTCCAACTTGGACTAGCTAATGAGCTAATGACCAGCCTGGACTAGCTAATGAAATAATGACTGGCTCGAATGATTTAATGTCCAACATGGAGTAGCTAATGGGTTAATGACCAGCTTGAACTAACTGATGTGTTCTTGACCAGTTTGAGTTACTGGCCAACTTGGACTAGCTAATGACCAGCTTGGAATATGAGGTATTGACAAGCTTAAACTAGCTAATGAGCTAATGGTCAGCTTGGACTAGTTAATGAGCTCATAACCAAACTAAACCAGCTAACCAGGCCAGTTGGTAAACAGTTTCAAAACCCAGCAGGATTTTCCAGGAGGTTTTGTTGTTGTTGTTAGCAAGGTAAAAGCGGTGTAACAGAAAGTTGTGTCTAATGCCAGTGGGTTCTTTGGGACTGATGCTGTGTGACTGCATTGGTCTCTATGTTCGCAGAACCGCTTGGCATGGTTTCATCATCATCCTGGGACCATAAACATAGACGGTTGAGGCAGAGAGACAGAGAGCTCTGACCTCTGGACATTTATCTTCAACTCTGACCAGTCACATCAGAGTCAACGGCCCACCGGGTACCACTGGCACTCCCATAACAAAGACACAAACCTCTCTATGACCATACACAGTCATATCCAGCTACAGTAAATCATGTTGATGAATTAAGTAGATGACAAGATTGTCTGGAAAACTCACAAGGCTTCAGTTAAATATGAAATATTTTATGCCAGAACATGATCACCAGTTTGATAGCCATCATACTATTTTATATATAGCTATCTTAAATTTTGCCATAATTATAGTATTTAGATAAAATTTACATGATCTTAATCTGCACCATAATAAGCAATATTTGGCATCATTATTGACATACTTGGATTATATCCGAACATGTTCGAAACCACACAAAGTTAGCTCCTGGATGTTTGTTTTGAGCTATATCACTCCTAATAGTTACAGTACTGTTCTTTATGTTATAAGATCACATTTGCAAAAGAAAGTGTTCTCAAACTTACCTGTGTGAGTTACCTGTTTTGATAATGTACAGTATGGCTAGAGCTAATGGTTAGTAATGTAATCTAGGTTACTAATTTTAGATAATGTATTCTGATAATTATTTTTAGATTAATTTTTAATCAAACTTGTTTTCAACCATTAAATGTAACATGTTGATATAAAAAAGCAAAGAGAAAGAAAATATTTAATTTTTTATATCAGCATCATAAAATGCAATAAACATTACATTTAGTTAGAGTTGATAGTGAGTGAATAGTGAATAAATGTGAATAGTGAGTAGTTGATAAAAAGCTAATAAAGTTATTTGCACAACATTTGTGAATATCAAAGCTCAAATAGTCAAAGCTAATGGTATGACAGTAGGATTTTTAGAAAGGAAATTTTAAAACAGAAACAAGATGATTTAGGGAAAATCAATAAATTATGTCTCATTTACTGCAATTCTGTGAATAATATGTAATCATGTAATCCATAAAACCGTAACTGTAAGCCGATTATAAGCATTTTTAAATAATATTATACTCTAATTTCAAGTACCTAATTTTTGGAATCTGATTACATAATTCAAATGACATGTAATCAATTACTACCCAGTTCTGATAATATATAACTGAATATGACTAACAATGATAAACAAAAGATGCCTTACTTTGTTCAGAAAAAAATATGTAAGATGTCACAAAGCAACTGTGAAGCTAAAAATACACATAATCTGTACTGTTCATATTTAACTTCCATAATGAGATATTTCTTTGAGGGGAAATCTGGATTTAGCATTAGGACTATTTATTCTACTGGATCTTAAAAAAGTATTTCTTCAAAATAATGTAGAGTGATGGTCTACCAATAAAGTAATGCACATTAAGGTCCTGGTCATAATAAACAATGCTATTTTTAAAGAAAGAAAAATAGGTCAATTGTGATTTCATTTTGTCTTTAAAGCATAGCAAATTTCTAAAGTGGTTCTCATAGTTGTTATGGGAATTTTGGATTTCATATATTGAAGCATGTCAAAAATGGCCACATACTGTAGCTGAGGATAGTTGCCCAGGGTCAGTCTACAGTAGAGAGGTCAAATGACTTGACTTTGGACTCTAGAGAGACGGATGCCAGTGGATATTAGCTAGAGACCTGAGATTCTGTTCTGGACATCAAATAGCTGTAAACATGGGAAAAACATGCTTTCTCTTGTAGGAAATCTTCCTTGACCCCCCTTATCAGTCAGGCCAGAGACGACCCAATGGGAGTGAGAGGAGAGGGACACTGAGCTCTGAACCCAAACAGAGGAATACAGTGGGATGCCGCAGTTTTTACCATAGGAGTATCAGATTTGTAAGTCCTCTTTGAAGATATTCTGTCCAAAATATGTATTATGGCCTGTTCTGGAGAATATATATCTTGAAGATATTGTATATATCTTGAAAAAAATTATTATATAAACCTCAAAAAAATTGTGTAAGATTGATGGTTAAAATACAAAAAAAATATTTAGCAATAGGTAAAGTATAATAAGAAAACAAAACAAAAACAAAGAAACAAAAACAAACATTAAAGAAAAACTAAACAAAACAATTAAACAAAGAAAACATTAAAACAAAAACAAATAGCAAAACAAAGCAAAGAATAAACAAAATGAAACTATACAATAAAACAAAGCAAACAACAAAACAAAACAAAGAAACACAAACATTAAACAAAAACTAAACAAAAGCATAAAACAAATAAAGAAATAAAACAAAAACAAACAGCAAAACAAAGCAAACAATAAGCAAAAATTTAATAAAAACAAAGCAAACAATAAAAAATGAAACAAAAACAAAAAAGGAAACAACAAAAACCCACCAAAATAAATAAATAAATAATCAAAATAAGCAACCTTACTTGACATATTTAATAACAAAATTATTACCATTTAATTCAATACTGATTGGAAATCATATTTATAAATATTTAATAAAGAAAAAATCTTTTTAAAAATGTACAATATAAAACTTGAAGTTGGTTGCAAAAATATTTAGCAAAAGTAGGCCTAATAAAAAAAATAAAACAAAAACTCAGAATAGTACAAAACTGCTGCTTTTACAAAGTGAATCATAGCAACAGATTTCTGTTTTTTAATTTTTCTTTCTAAACTGTGTCTAATCAAGGACATCTCAGTTTCACCACTACTTTTGTTGGCTTGATCTGCAAATTCAGGAGAAGCTTTCTGAAAGTCAATTTTTCTTTCTAATGATGCTCTGGGGGACTCATTTTGGTCACTTGGAATGTATTTTGTTTATTAGTATCCTGCCATGTTCTGCCAAAAAATTACTCTAAAGTTCTCCAAAGTTTATACTATTTGCATTGACTTAAATTATCTCTTAACAGGCAATTAACCTTTAACATAAAATAAAGCCATCCGTTTATGACCGCATGATTGTTTGCACCGTTCTAAAAAGTAGAAATGTGTTTAAATCATCTGTTCAATAGCACAAATGCGATTCTTCCTAGAGCAGTTATGAGTATTCCGGATGTGAGCTGCACTTTAAGTATTCACCAAGGACATGTCACATTAAATTAACTGCTGGTGGTAAGTCCCGGGGCTTATTTTAATTGAGATGAAATGTCATTTTATTATGAACAGTAAGACTTGCTTATTTTAGAGGCGAGGCGGTATTGAAAAGCCCGTTTCAGCTATACAGGAATAAATTTAACAGGGGTACACGCAAGTTCATAGGAAATGAAAGGAATCGAACCAAGTATTTACACTCAAAACAAAATGAATATATATATAAAAATGCATTTTCAGCAGGATATATTGCATGGC
>NW_015549618.1:154242-182395 GCF_001515605.1 Sinocyclocheilus anshuiensis
AACAATGTAAAACAGCAATAAAACAGATGTGTTAAGGTTCACTTGTCACGTAGTTCACCAGAACAAGCTTCAGTTCTCAATAGCGAAAAGAAACTAGTGATGACATGATGTGACATGAAAAATGTGTTGCGCAGAAATGCAAGAACAAAACTGCTCAAATGCATAAGTTATATTTATACTACACTTCTGTTCCAAAACCTAGTGAGCTGCCTACCCGGTACCTACTACAGCCAACATTTTTTTAAAGATACAATACGTTTCCTTTTAACCCTGAAAATCCTTTACCAAACTTGGTGTCTGGGGTTAAAAAGAGGAGCAGCCTTTTAAAAATTATTTGTAAATCTCATATTACTTCATATAATTACCACATCTTGTATTCAATCTTTTTGTCAGCTTCCAAAAAGAAACACAAAACCTATGCTAATTGAAAGAAAACAAGTTGATAAAAGACTGAATGAAAGAATTGGTGATAATATAGCATAATGAGAGATTTACAAGCTATCTTTTGTAGGCCAGTTATTTCCAAGAACACCACAAGTGTAACAAGTTGGACATGAGGGTTAAGATATCTCGTTTTGCCCAAATTTTAAGACAGAATTATATGGTTCCCTCACAGACAAGGCAATGCTAGCATTACAACGAGTTCAGTGAAAAACAATAATCCAAAATAATCATTCAATACTGAAAAGTTTTGATTAAAAAAAAGTTAAATCCATTTCAAATTTGAGTATTTCACAGATCTTAATATTTGTGTATATGTATTTTTATGCTTAGATATTGTTAGCGCAGCAACATGCTAAACATAAAACTCTATTGTAAGTCAATTGTTTCCACCACTGAATAAAAAATAAAAAAAGGATTGCAACCTTTTATCTCGCAATTCTGACTTTTTTCTCAGAAATTGTGAGATATAAACTCCAATTCTGAGGAGGAAAAAAGACTGATATGTTCTCAATTTAAAGTTTAAATCTCAATTCTGAGCAAAAAAAGTCCGAATTGTTAGTTTATATCACGTAATTCTGAGAAAAAAGTCAGAATTGCAAGATGTAAACTCACAATTGCGAGAAAAAGTTAGAATTGTGAGATAAAAAGTTGTAATTATCTTTTTTATTATTATTATTATTCAGTGGCAGAAACAAGCTTCCATAGTTTTGTGTACTTCATGAGTGTGGAGCTGATTCCTAATAAGAGCATTTTAAATCAGTCACTTATGTTCCATGTTGCCTTTGAAGGTGCTTCCTATGTAGGCAGTAGGCAGCACACTGTGTTTTGTCACAGAGCGCATCAATGCTAACTCAAAAACAGGACTGTGATGTCCGCCTGATTTGTTCTGAAATACATAATGTACCAAAGGCTGTCACATGCAAATCTTTGACCCGCCTGGTTATAAACTGACACTGTGAAGGAATGAATTTCATTACAGGTCCATATGTTTCATATACAAACCCTGTTCGGCCCACTACCATAACAGTGGGCTAACAAAGAGGCCTTTATCTGCTGAGGTATTGAATGGATAATCCGAAATCAAATTCAGGATAAAGGTTTGCGTAAACATTATTGATGGTGTATATTACACTAAAAAAGCGGTGCTACTCCCAGTTTATAAATTTGTCCTTAAAATGAACCGATCTATAGCTGTACAGTGGCGTACGTTAGGACAGTGCAGAACTATTGGGAGGATTGTTTTGCTTGCATTTGTGTTGTGGGTGAAAAGGGAGGTTCTGATTCCTGTTTGACTTGTCGAAGGCCAGGCAAAATGTTTATTAGTCTAACAGTTGGGCGTCAGTCTCTGAGGGTGGGGTGCACTTGTTCGATACAGTTTTATATACTATAAACTTTGGCACTTTCATCGCCATCAGCACAATGGTACCAAACAAAGAAAAATGTGAGTATTGCTTGGCTGCGCAAAACTCACGACCCTCATTATAACACATTCTGGGTGGTTGCGAGGGTGTTGCTGTGCAGTTATTAGGGTGAAGTCTGATCAAGTCTGATCACTGAGAATAGAGTTTTTCACACTGTGGGGCCACGAAAGAAGAAAACAAAAAACAAAGCAAACAACAAAACAAAAAACAAACAATAAAACAAGGCAAACAAAAACAAAACAAACAACAAAACAAAAAGCAAACAATAAAACAAGGCAAACAAAAAAGCAAAACAAAGTAAACAAAAAAATGAAACACAACAATAAAACAGAGCATACAACAAATAACCTACAATAAAACAAGGCAAACAACAACAACCAAATAAAAAAAAAAAACTTCAAAAAACAAAGCTCACAATAAAACAAAAAGCAAACAATAAAACAAAGCAAACAGAAAAAGAAACAAAACAATAAAACAATGCAATCAACAAAAAAAGCAAACAATAAAACAAGGCAAACAACAACAACAAAACAGCAAAAACAAAAGCAATAAAACAAAGCAAGCAGAAAATTAAACAAAGGGAAACAAAACAAAATATAAGCAAACAATAAAACAAAGCAAACAAAACATAAATAAACAAATATGAAACAAAACAACAAAATTACAAAACTTACCAAACAAATTACTGATGTAGAAGACCTCTATAAAATAATCCAGGCTTTCCTGAAGCACTACTGCACTAACAGCCATTTCAAAGTTTATTTTCAGGAGTCTATAGCTCCGCAGATGGAAACCCTGCTTACTTTTCCACTCCCCAAAAAATCAGAGACGCCCTTGGGGCAGCCATTATGCAAACCAAAGAGTGCGACCCAAGATCCTCAGCGGTCAGTGGAGGAGTTGGTAAAGACGCCCCATATAGAGCAGCCGAGTCGAACATCATCCGTAAATGTGCGCAGAACAGATCCAGCTGGAGGTGAGTGAGGGGGGTTGGTTAAAAACACTTTGTAGGTGTTAACATAATAAACCAGGGCTTATTCTGAGAATAAATGGCAACTGATGTTGTTTAAGAGACTCGCTGAAGGCCTGTGGGCTTCAAAGTCTCCACGCGGCAGCTGAGTAAATACGACGAAGGAAATCAGGGGTCAAAAAAGGGGGGAACGAGATGGAGGCATGATGAGAAAGATGGTAAATGCAAAGTTATCTATATGAATTACCAGGAATAAATGCATTTAGTAAGATCAAAAGAGTCTGAAAGCATAATTTATCATAACTGCAGGTAAAAGGACACCAAATTAGTGAAAATATCTAGATATAAAGGCTAACGACAGTTTTAAGTGCCATGAGAGACAAAAACCAGCCGTGGCCCTTAAAACACAATCAGCAGTTAAAACAGTGATGATTACTGAAAAAATATTGCTGCATATGACCCATCACATTCCTAAAAGAACATCTGTATTTCAGTGAGAAACTCCATTTTGTCTTTTTAGCGCTGCTTGAGTGAGCCAGAACAAAAGCCAGAACAAATACTTCAGAGTTTTAACATGCTTCACTAGTCACATACTGTCAGCGCTGCCAGTGATGTAAATGTTGCGCTAATTCGCCAAATTCAACATTAAAGGAAGCCCTGGGGTCTAAATCAAATAAACCCTCATGTGGAGAGAGACCTCACAGCAGATAATCTGGGCAGTATATCTCATGATGTAAAGGATTCAAGCAAAATTACTTGTAGTTCTGGTCTATTTGGGTTTATAAATGGGAACTGAAGAACCGAAGGGCAATCTTGTTGCAGAATGATCAATAAAACCTTACTTGTGCTTGAACTATTACACAAATCCTGGCCAAATTGTTGTGAATTTATTTTGCCCATAGGGATTAAAAAAATGTCTTTGTTAGGCCATGAACCAAACCAACCACTTGAAAATTGCACACAAAAAGACAAAGGTGCAAGACTGTGTACTTAACAGCTTTAATGAGTGAAAGAACTACAATCCCATTAACCATTGTCAATATATTCAAAAATATTTACGTGTTTTGAGAGCGTGACCGGGTTGATTATGTTATTTGTGTGGCTTCATGGGAGTGGGCGGAGCTCAGCACTCATTTGCTCACTGCGACTTAAAGATTGGTGGAATTTTCTTTACAGCATCATGGGTAATGTAGTTTTTAAAGGGGTCATATGACGTTGCTAAAAAGAACATTATGTTGTGTATTTGATGTAATGAAATGTGTTTATGCGGTTTAAGGTTCAAAAAACAGGGGATTCCGCTATTAAACAATTATTTAAAACATAAGTTGAAAAATAATGCGAACTCATGGCTTCAACATAAGTGTATCATATCATATCATTAAAAATCTATTTCCCTATGGGATTAAATTCATAATATTATGATAACAAAGTCGTAGCATTGCTGATTAAAGCCATAAAGAAAAAGTTGCAGCATTTGATTTAAATTAAAATCGTAATTAAATTAAACTGTACAGTGAAAATAAAGCCACAATTGTAAAATAGTTCGGTAACACTTTACTTGAAGGGGTGTGCATAAGACTGACATGGCATCTTCATAATTATGACATGACACATGTCATGAATATGAAGGAGGTTTTATGCATGTTTATGACAACTGTCATTAAGTGTCATTCGCTCATCGCTCAGTTTTTTAATGCAAATATGACATTATTTGACCTAACCCTAACCTAACACTACCCCTACCCTTACCCCTAACCATAGCCCATAACAAAGACATCTCAAACAATGTCATCTTTGCATTAAAAATTACATAACTGAGCGAATGACACTTAATGACAGTTGTCATAAACATGCATAAAAAAACCTTCATATTCATGACATGTGTCATGTCATGATTATGTAGGTGTCATGTCATGATTATGAAGGTGTCATGTCAGTCTTATGCACACCCCTTCAAGTAAAGTGTAACCAATAGTTCTTTTAATTAAAGTTTAGAAGGGCACATGACTAAAAAAAAAAGATGTACACATGAAAATATTCAGTATTCCATAAAACAAGAATTGTCAATTTCAAGGTGCCTTTAATTTAGTAATTATTGTAATTATTTGTAACTATATTCTTGCAATTTTTATTTAATTCTCAAAATATTATTACTTTTATATTGTAATTGTATGGCCTGATTCTTAAAGTTATATTAATTACAATTTATTACTTGTATGAATTATAAATATCATAAATATATTTATTTTTATATGCCACCTAAATATATTTATGCAACCTCTGAGCAATGTTTCTGATGTGTTCTTCGTTAACATGAACCAACAATTAACATTTTTACAGCATTTATTATTAATCTTGGTTAAAATATAAATATATATACTAATATATTAAGAATTTTATATTAATTTATTAATAATTATTACAGTAGTAAGAGTTTTGACATTAAAATTTGATCTTAACTTTATTTAGTGCATTAAATTACTATGGGTCAATCAATCTAGATTTCTTCACTATGTCTTGAAGGCCATGAAAAGCAACTCAGGTCTGTATTTGATGTCTCTGCCCATAAGGATCAAGAGCTGTTTACCTGCATCAGTGTTTACCAGGGAAAGTCCTCTCTCTCCCCAGAGACTCACTGATCACTGAGATTGGGAAGGAGGTATCCACATGGGTTTTGAGCACAATGAACTATTGGGTGTGTAGTGTGTGAGTGGTTTGTGTGTGTACCCCCTAAAGAGGCCAGTGCCGCCAACCTAGGCTCTCCGGAAGCATTGGCGACTGCAGCGCAGTGACAGCAGGAGACAGGAAGAGCCACAAATACAGGAACACACAGTATACCAGAGACAGAGAGAAGACACGGGGAGTAATGAGAGGAGAATCACACGTCCACTAATCAGAGCGAGGGGGAATATGGGACCGAGGGAGGGATGCTGTAAAAAGATATTTCTGGTAAGAACAGAATAGAGTCATGGCATAATGGTAGTGCAGGTGCTTAAACCACATCGGTTTCAATCTGGTCTGCGTCACATTAATCCCACTCTTTGGATGATTTTTACCTGGCAAGAGAGTATTTAAAGGATATTTAAGGAGGGGTCTGAGCCAAATGTTGATACCAGAAAATTATAATGCCACTTAGAAACCAACAAAAACCACATACCAGCACTGTGTCAGGGAGTTTTCATGGGCAAGTAGCATACACTTTTTTTTTAAGAAAATGCAAAAATTTAATATTATATCCATGCACTCTTATATTAAATAAAAATAAAAAATTCAATTTTATATTTAATGTTAAATATAATATTGTAATATATTATATTGCATAATATTAATATATTTAACATAAAATAATACAATTAAATTTTCAGAGACCCAAAAATGAAAAATTACAATAAGACCTGTGGCTCTACCTACCAAGGTTATTATAGTTAACTAAAACCATTAAACTGTTAAAACATTTTTGTTGACCAAAATTAAGCTGGAATGAAATATAAATATTAAATGAAACATTTATGCTAAAAGAAAATTAGAAATGTTGCCTTGTTGCAACTAATGAAATCATTTTACTTTAAGTTGAAGCACTAAAATTAACTGGAAATAAAAAATAAAAATAGACAAAAAACTAAAATAAAAATAAATGAATATAAATAGTAATTTATATATAAAAAAATAACCTAAATTAAAATTCATACTGAAATTATACCAAATAAAAGCTAACTCAAAATATTAAAATAATATATAATAGTATATAATACTAAAATAGCACTGTAATGCACAAATGCACGAAGCACTAAAAATATTGGAAATAAATTACAAATAAAATGGACAAACTAAAATAAATCAATTTAAATAGTAACCTAAATTAAAATACAATACAAAAAGTCAATTTAAAATATTAAAGAAATGCCAAACACATGACAGCACACACACACACACTTATAGATGATGATAAACATGCTTACATGCTTACTCATGTTCAGCAACAATTCTTTGCACAGAAATGTCAGTCAGACTCAGCACAAAAATATGTGTATTCAAACCTAAACACACATTGACTGCTCTTTTGAGAACCATGTTTAGCAGCAGTTGTGCATTACTGGCAACACAATCAGTGGACCACACAATGGATCCGTGTCATAATTTATGTTTGAGTCTACTGACACAACATCTATGAATAAACAATTGTTTCCACTGCTGTATATTGTGCTAACGGTATGTGTAGCAGGAATCCCCCAGGGCTTTGTCCTCAGCCCCATACAGTTCTTGTAATGGTCTATAACTGGCCCTCTGTGGCTCGTTTATGTGCAGGGAACCCGGATCACCTACTCCCTGAGACCTGCTATCTGAAATCAGCCGCCAAACACAACACAACAAATAAACTTTATCACCATAAACCATTTTCACGTCAGATTACAGACTTTGAGAAACAGATCGAGGGAGTCAAGGAACGGGGTAACAGGAACCATGTAAATTGCAAGAGAGGTATTGTCATATGTATGTGTGTGTGTGTGTGTGTGTGTGTGTGTGTGTGTGTGCACATATGTGTATATACAGAACAATCCGAGCCAGGCTGGGTGTATTCACTATGAACCCCCTGCTGGGACAGAGGCCTGGGCTGGAGCTATTCAGACATACAGTTCGATCCCTTTATCCGGCCTTGAGAACAGACCTGTGGTCACCATACATCTGGTGACTGCAAGTTTAAAAGGATAGTTGGGTGAAAAAAAGAAATGTCTGTCCTCATTTTCCCACTCTTATGTATTTCTAACTTTCTTTTTTCCATCATACAAAAGGGAGATATTTGGCAGAATGCCTTAATACATCGTGCCAGGTTTGACACTTAACAATTAACAATACTTTTTATAGAATGTATTAATCTTAGGTTAATCTATAATTTACATTTATTTTCTGCATATATTAATATATTTTATATAACAATTAAAAGTTGACATTATGAAATAGTTTACATTATTTACAGTTTCATTATGGTTTCAACACATTGAGAAAATACTATTTTACTATAAATACTATTTTATGAATAAATGGCTGACAACATTCAGTATACTGTCTCAAGCTTCAGTATACAATTATATTAATCTACAGACATGAACATTCATAAGTGGAGTTCTCATAAGATCTCTGTGTTTCTTCTGAATGTTCCTATACATCAAACCAATATAAGACAGTTAATTGGCCATATAAGGGTGAATTAAGTTTTGAGTAAGTATATGAAATATATTTAAACCAGACCAAATAAGGCAAATTCTACCAAATAGGGCAGATTCTATCTTTAAGATCATTCTTCCATGAAAAAGAATGAGACCGATACATTCAGAATGGAAAAAAGAGAGAAAAATGGAAGGGAAAACAAGGGGAAAATGTTCTGCTGAGGATTCTCAAAAATAGCGGGTTTGGATTCTTAAAGGATGACTCCCGAGTGAAAATGCAAGGGGAAAAAAATGGCAAAAGCTCAAACAGGAGATTATATGAACTCCAAAAATCAATTTAACAGACGTTTGGCATGTTAAACAATAACTCCCCAAATGACAACTGTCCATTGTCTATTGTATGGAGATGTCTAGCTTTGCTCATTTAGAGAAAATATCAGCACACAGAGTACTATTACTGGAAAAAACACTGACTCAGAGAATGACAAGCTCAGCTTGTTATTTTCTAACAGTCCCATGTATTATGTATTATGTATTATGTCTTATGTCTAGCACAATACGTGTAAGACACTTCGAAAATATCAAAACTAAACAGCTTCGAATAGAATATAATGAAAACATTATTTCAAAACAGAAAAAACTTTATAACTCAGTTATATTTTAAGAAATAATTGATATATACACTGATCAGTCACAACATTAAATTCACTGACAGGTGAAGTGAATAACATTGATTATATTGTTAACGGCATCTGTCAAGGGTGGGAGATGTTACAAAGGAAATGAACAGTCAGTTCTTGAATTTCATGTGTTGGAAGCAGGAAAAATAGCCACTTTGACAAGAGCCAAATAGTGATGGCTAGACGACTGGGTCAAAGCATGTCCAAACATCAAGTCTTATGCAGCTGGTTAGTACCTACCAAAAGAGGTGCAAGGAAGGACAAACAGTGAACCAGCATCAGGGTCATCATGGGTGTCCAAGACTTGGAGAGCGAAGAATGTCTGGCCCGATCACACAAAACAGCTACACAAAACACCACCAAAAGCACCGATAATGGGCATATGAGCATCAGAACTGGACCATGGAGCAATGGAAGAAGGACACCTGGTCTAATAAATTACATTCTTTTAGATCAGACGGATGGCCGAGCGTGTGTGTGTACTCTGACCAATGTTCTGCTGGGAAACCTTGGGTCCTGCCATTGTATGTAGATGTTACTTTGACACCTACCTTTGTCACATCATTGTAGAACACATACACCCCTTCATGGCAATGGTGTTCCCTGATGGCAGTGGCCTCTTTCAACAGGATGATGCACCTTGCCACACAGCAAAAAATTGTACATGAACGGTTTGAGCAACATGACTAAGAATTTAAGATGTTGCCCTCCAAATTCCCCAAATCTCGATCCGATTGAGCGTCTATGGGTTGTGCTAGACCTACAAAACTGATTCATGGAGGTTCCACCTCGCACCTTGCAGGATCTGCTGCAAACATCTCGGTGCCAAATACTTCAGGACAGTAAGATATTCGTATATTCGTAAGATTTACAAACTTGTGTATGAACCGGGTATCTACTATAATTCCAGCATATGGAACAGGTAAAAGTATTACAGTTTAAGACAAAGTGGGTACAAATTTATAACCTCTATCCATTGTTACTAAGACGCCCGTCAAAGACGACAGACCGGATATTTTTCAAGAATGACTGTAGACAGAAACATCAGCGTTTGCAGGTGTTTATGACAGTTCGGAAACCTTTATTTTCTTTTGCGGTATATTGTGTTACTCATGGTTGATATATGTCCGTACAGTGCCTCTGGTGTTCAGCAGGGCTCAGGGAAATGCTTGTGCATGAAAGCTGTCAGCAGGAGCCGTTTTTTACCCGGTTCCTAACCCGATCCGCCCTTGAGAGTCATTCATTGCCTTGCATGCGTGTCACAATACAGTCTCTGTATCTTGGGGGAAACTGTAAAATCCTATCTAAGAACCATTTCCATGTCCCACCTGCGATTATGGGCCTTGTATATTTAAGTAAAGCAAGCAGTCAAGCCAACACAAATGTTTAGAAACCCTCTGAATGTCCAGGACACGTTATTAACGGCTTCTCAATCGTCTGCTACACAATACATGAATGGTGTCTTGGTGCGCAAGTCTTGTTTGCGGGATTCAGTCATGGATTATTCATTGTTAGTCAACGAGGAGCTGGAGTTTGTGTGCCCCTCGAGGTCTCCACTCTTTGCCCCTCACCTGTGTGTGGTAATGAGGGAATGAGGGACGTCCGAGAAGAAATGCCAAGCTGCAATCTCGGTACATGCCGGCCTGATGCAAACACTTTCCTTTCTTTGTTATCCAAACTGTTTCCTCTGCGCAGCGCGAGGCATGTTTCTAATTATAGTCCAGCGGAGAGACACAGCGGGCTCCCGTCAACATGTGATTCATGGTGCAGGTGACCCAGAGACTCTTCCCTTGGACGTCTGGAGGAGAAGAACTCGCTGGATTTACTGTCACAGAGACTCGTTCAGACTCTGCTGTGCTAAATCAATGCTGCACTAAAGGCACTACTGTAAACCATATTTTATGCACCTATCACCTCTTTGGAGGTGTTACTTACTGGTAATACTTGCGGATTTGAACAAACCACTAAAATTGAAGTTATCCTGCAAACCTGAATGAAGGTACTCAAAATAGTGTGGCCTGTTTACAATGTAGCTTATTTTCTAAATGTTTGGACAACAAAACAGGTGACAAATCCCTCTGACCTCTAATGAAAAATACAAAAATGACAAAAATCTCTTAAGGGTAGACCCAAAGTTAACTTTATAATAATTATAAATCTTTAAATTCTGCACCACACATGGCTCCTTAAAATATATATAACAACAAACTAGTCAGGCAGACAGACAGACAGACAGACAGACAAATAGATAGATAGATACCAAATGTTGTGTGTCACATTATCATATTATATTCAATATGATGCATCATATATTAAAATGCCATATTATCAAAGTCATGTTTAAATGGCTCTAATGCCCCAGAGAAGCACTGACTGGCTACAGACTTGAATTACTCTGTTGTATAAACTTATAAAAGAAGAGACAAATGACCAGGTCTGTTTATTTGTCATTACAGTTCTTGCATTAGTCATAATTACCAAGCTATGTAGTGTAAGCAATGACATACATAATTTCCACAGCATAGCCGATGAATTAGCACATTAACACCAGAGAAGATAAACTAATACATGCTTTCTAAAAAAAGCATAACACACTACTAAAATATTCACGTTTATTTTCTGTTTCTTATTTTATACCATTGGCCTCAAACTCAATTCCTGGAGGGCCACAGCTCTGCACAGTTTAGCTCCAACCCTAATCAAACACACCTGATCCAGCTAATCAAGCTCTTCAGGATTACTAGAAACTTCCAAGCAGGCGTGAGTTGGAGCTGGTTGGAGCTAAACTCTGCAGAACCCTCCAGGTATTGAGTTTGAGACCTCTGTTTTAAACCATCCTAAGGTAGTTTTCAGGTCTAATTTTCTGGTTGTAGAGGAGTTATGGGCACTTGTCATCTGGTTAGGCCAACTAAGGCCACATTTACACTGCAGGTCTTGATGCCCAATTCCCCTTGAAGTTGACTTTATCCGTTTTTTTTGGCGACCAGCTTACTTTTAAATGGGACACATATCCAATATCTGCATGTACACTATGGTGAAACAACCCAAAGTAGACATACTGACCCGGAAACAGGGTTGCCAGGTCTGTGAAACAAAACCAGCCTAAATGATAAAAACTAGCCCAGCTGTGTTTTTTTCCATATTTTTTTCTTCCTTAAAATCACATTCCAGGGGGAGGAGGAGATCGTTTTAACCTGCAAACTAAACAACAACCCACAGCAGCAGAGTAACAGCCCAGTTCCATAGGAATACTGTGGAAAAGGCCATATCTGATCTGTCCACTTACATGGCAGATGCAAATGCACATATCTGATTCATATCGGATTTATTTCCACATAGGCCTGAAACCAATCAGAGAATATCCGAATCCATGTGCATTCTTCCTGCTTACACGTATGTGGGTCATATCTGATCTGTGCCACATGGGAGGAAAAAAATTGGAATTGGCTCACTAGAGCCACATAATGTAAATGCGGCCAAAATCAGATGAGCATCAGCTTGACCAGACCGGTAGAACATCCAAATCTGCTTAAATCACCTAAAACTGCTTCTTTGTCAACAAGGTCCGCACTTGTAATAGGTTCAGCCTGTTTTTTCTGAAAGTAAATGCTTCACAGGTTTGTCACACCCTTGTAGATTATTTTACTTAAACTGTTCATTGGAGAAAACAAGGGGAAATCCTAACAGACAGGAAGGTTCTCCTTTCATAAAACGGGACTCAAAATTGCAGTGCCAAAAATATTCAGGCTACAAAACAATGCGAGGGCAAAATATCTGGATGACAAATTTGAGCCTCGACGACTCAACCGTGGACTAACAATTGATCAGAATGATGTCACCGCCACTATTATCGACTTAAAGTATACTCATGTGATACGTGTTCAGGAATTGAGCCCGTGGTGATAATCACTCTGGAGTCCCAAATATGCACATAAACAAAGGAACTCGCATTGAATATGAAATAGCACAGCGGTGAAGTCAAGGCCAAAGCAATATTGTTGATCTTAGGAAGCTCTTCCCAAATAAACACAGAGGTGGGCGGTCATCATGGGAAGCACAAAATAAAGAAGTCAAATTGGGCTTCGGGAGCACTTCAAGACATAAAAGAGCTATGAAGGTGCCAAAGGTCTTTTCAATACTCGGACGTTTTGTAGAGGGAAAACATCTTTGTTCCTTTGTTTAAGTGGAGCGGCTTGTCTGGTGGTCCGATCTAAGGTGTATTATAATGGTATTGTATCCTTATGTGCAGGTCACACATGCTCAGTCAAACACATGGCAGGCTGCTCCCATATTACCAAGAACACATTGACATTCTCCATAAATAGCGGGAAGTACTACAGATCACTATACGCTTGGGGAGAATATGACTTCCTGATGATGTGGTAGGCTTATATGCTGATAAAAGATGACAAATGTGTCTGGCATATGTGCTTCCTACATGCCATTCAATGTTATGCATGAGTGGAAGCTTTTTTCAGTGTTATAAAAATATATTGGGTTTACGCGAGAACCATTAAGATCATATAGGCTAAGCTATGGGCCTTTGTGCGTTCTGATAGGTTTTTAACAGCAGATACTGTTTTATTAAGGATTTGTGGTCAAAAGTGGTATTTTTGCCTTAGCCAAAATAAAAAGGAATAGATTTTACGTTTTTTTAAGAAAATGTCGCTTGCCAGTGCATAACTCACCGTCACGAGTTGGACTGAGGACTTTACCAAAACACTCTAAAACTGATGTTGAGTGGTTCTGACGCTTTTGTTAAAGTGTTGTGGTAAAAAAAGGCCCACCAAAAGGCCTCAGTGAACTAAATCTACTGCATGTCTACGTACATACAGGTGATTTTTTTTTTCACCCGTTTTAGCGCCTGCTGGCCCCTGCTTGATTTGAGATATTATATAGTTTTCACTGACATCTATTGGTGAAAAGGGAAATCGGACCTATAGGTCAAAATTAAACACTTAGGCTATATTATATTATATTATATTATATTATATTATATTATATTATATTATTAACAACTATGTATTAATTTCTTTTATTTTTTAAGCATTTAGCAGACACATTTATTCAAAGCATACCGTTTGAGCTAAAGAACAGAAGACTCATACTATTGGCCCGAATATAAGACGACCCTGATTATAAGACGACAGTGAAAAGGGAAATCGGACCTATAGGTCAAAATTAAACACTTAGGCTATATTATATTATATTATATTATATTATATTATATTATATTATATTATTAACAACTATGTATTAATTTCTTTTATTTTTTAAGCATTTAGCAGACACATTTATTCAAAGCATACCGTTTGAGCTAAAGAACAGAAGACTCATACTATTGGCCCGAATATAAGACGACCCTGATTATAAGACGACCCCCCCCCCCCCCCCCCCCCCCCTCTCTCTCTCTCTCTCTCTCTCTCTCTCTCCATGCTCTGCTTTAAATTTTAGGTCCCTCCTTGACTTTTACTCTTGAGTATCAATTCGTCTCGAATCATAACAAGCCGATAATAGTTATCTATTTATCCAAGAAAAAACATCGTCTTATATTCGGGTCAATACGTATATTGCATTATATCATTATATTTGACTTTTGTGAAATTTTTGATGTAGACATAACACTTCACAGATAATACAGATCTAGTTGTCACACCAGCTTTTAATTAAAAAGACAAATATTTATTTATTTATTTTTTTAAAAATAGAGATTTATACACATGATTAATGGGCATACATGAGGTTTAATGCTGTGTCCGAAATCGCTTACTCGTTCACTCATTCACTATTCCCTGTGTATGGAACTACATTTGAGTCCACTATGTGGGGAGCTATCAGAGTTACGTGATATATAGCGCGTCATTCTACTTCCTGTTTGGAGGCGGGTCTAGTTCTGTAAACACGTACACAACGTGATGTGAACTGCAGCAGACTGCGGACCGTAAACACTGCAGACCAGGTAAAATATAAAAGCGGTCCTGTTTTAAATAGTTGAACAAAGCAAACTCCTATCAGTACGTATACTGCATACAAATTAATATAATTAGCTACATAGACTTACATGCCGACTGTCATAAGTCAATGTCACGAGTGTAATGGCACAATGGATACGAGTTGCGCAATGAAGATTAACACTGACATGATGATTATGCTTCTTCCTCACTATTGACAGAACAGTGGCTAAATATATTTGGCCTTGGTTGGTTGTAACTGGCTACAGCTTCATTGTTTGTAGACGTCTCATCTTCAAGACTTGCCTTTATTTATCAGAGGAGAACCAGACATAAACACAGGCAGTTCATGATGGCTGCAGATTCAGCAGTGTCTAACGGAGGAGAAAACATCCTTACTGAGAGCGACGATGATACTCTCAGGTACCTTTCAGTGTTATTAATAAATAGAAGTAATGTATATTAAGAAGCTATTAAGAAGAATGCATCCACATTGGCCTTGTCCTGATTTGACAGGCTTGTCATAATGTTTACAGGTTCAGGATGTACTTGTTTTGAGGGTGCATCAACTTTATCCACATTAAAAAAGTTCTGAACAGATTAAAAAAAAATAAAAAATTAGGCATCATACACCTGCTGACTTTGTGAATGGTTACAAAGGGGGAAAAAAACTTGGCATCATACACAAAATTACTATTGTATTTCTAAAATGGCATTAAAAACTCTTTGGCTATAAGTGGCTCAACCTCCAAGCCAGTAGGTGGCAGTATAGAGCATAAACAATTTTTATCTTTATAAATCTCTTTTTCAGCCCTGATGACCTGTCCGAAGTGTTGGCGGCTGGAACCAAGGAGTCTCACGACAAAGCAGAGAACTCGCCATTTGTCAAGGACTTCCTGAGGGGCCGAATCAAACGAGAACTTTTTAAGGTGAATCTAGTGTTCATGGACTTTTGTAGAGTTTGATGAAAGAGCCAATCTGGTTTTGACCTCCATTCTGTTGCTATTTTGTCCCCCAGCTTGGCACAGCTGCCCTGTACTACGTTTATTCTGCCATTGAGGAAGAGATCGAGAAGAACAAGGACCACCCCATGTTTGCCCCACTATATTTCCCCTCTGAGCTTCACCGGCAAGACGCCTTGGCCAAAGACCTGGAGTATCTCTACGGTGAAGACTGGGAGAGCAAGATCTCCTGCTCAGCAGCCACACGGCCCTACGTGGACCACATTCATGAGGTGGGACGAGACGATGCGGTTCTTTTGGTCGCACACGCTTGGACCCGCTACATGGGTGACCTGTCAGGAGGGCAGATTCTGAAGAAAGTGGCTCAGCGGGCTCTAAAACTGCCCCCTACTGGTGAGGGGGTGAACTTCTTCCATTTTGAAGGCATCCACAACCCCACGGCTTTCAAGAGGCTGTACCGCAGTCGGATGAATGAGCTGGAGGTGGATGCAGAGACCAAAAAGAAGCTGCTAGACGAAGCCAACCTGGCATTTCAATATAATTTGGATGTAAGAGAATTATCAAATATGGCTTCCTTTTTTTGATCCAGATCTTTTAAAGGAACAATTCACCTGTTAATGAAAAATTGTGGAACATGTACTCACCATCAGGTCATCCAAGATGTAGATGAGTTTGTTTCTTAATCCAAACAGATTTGGAGAAATGTAGCATTAGTTCACTTGCTTGTCAATGGATGCTCTGCAGTGAATGGGTGCCGTCAGAATGAGAGTCCAAACAGCTGATAAAAACATTACAATAATCCACACCACTCCAGTGCATCAGTTAATGTCTTGTGAAGTGAAAAGCTGTGTGTAATAACTTCATCACTAAGACGTTTTTAACTTCAGAGCATCGCTTCCAGTCAATTCGTAATATTGCTTTCTCAAGTAATTTAATCTGAAACAGGAGAGAAATATGTATAAAATAAGCACCGTTTACAAGCAAAAACAGTCCAAAACATTTCTAAACAAGTATTAGTGGATTTTGATGTGAGAGGAAAACAGGAGATGGACTTTTTCACTGGAGGAAGCATTGTTACAGATTATGGACTTGTATTTTGGCCAAAAGCAACGGTTTAAAGTTTAAAACACCTTAATAATGATTTTGTTTCTTACAAACACGCAGCTTTTCACTTCTCAAGAAGTTAACTGATGGATTGGAGTAGTGTGGATTACTTGTGATGGTTTTATCAGCTGTTCAGACTCTCATTCTGACGGCACCCATTCACTGCAGAGCATCCATTGGTGAGCAAGTGATGTAATGCTATATTTCTCCAAATCTGTTCTAATTTAGAAAAACACTCATCTACATCTTAGATGGCCTGAGGGCGAGTACTATTTTCAGCTAAACTTAATTCTCCCAAAAATGAGGATATGTTAAGTACATTTATGTGCGTTTAAACAATATGTTAATAGTCATTTTTGAACTTCATCAGGTATTCACAGAGTTGCAGGAGATTGGGAAAGATATAAAAGAGGAAGTGCAGGACATTGGCTTTCACGCACATGGGGATATGGGTGGAGACATCAGTAAATGCCCCTACTATGCAGCCAAGATGGGTGAGTTGTTAGCGAATAGCGACACTATATTTTTTAATGTGTTTTATATCATGTAAATTTAAAATGTTTTGTTGTTTTTACTCAACTGCTTCCATCATTTTCTGTCTAGCGGTGAGTGGAAACACGACTTATGCATGTAATTTTGCCAAGATGCTGCTTCGACAGTCCACAGTACAGGTGATTCTGGCCACATGGGTCGCTGCTGTCGCTGGATTGGCTGCTTGGTACCTCATGTGATCACCTTTACCTGAGTCAGCCAATAAGAAATTAAAATGGCAACAACTGGGCTTCAAAGTGGAAATCTTTCACTCACTGGGCCACTTTGTGAAAATATTGCTGCCGATCATATAAATATGTAAAGTCACTGACTGGACTTTTAATCCATGCCACGTATCTGTATTAAATACAATGCTTTTAAAGGAGATGTGACATTCTTTATCCTGTTTTCAATCTCAGTCAAGAGTGTAAGCACACATGCTAGAAGACATTGGAGCTGCTTAAAATAAAACTATTAATGCAAGAACTGTTTCTTTGACCATTTGTGATTGCAGTTGCACATTGTAATACACGTTCATAAAAAAAAGTATTCAGGTACATCACTGTGGTGCAGTGAATAAATCATAAGAGTGCTGTCTCTGCAGATTTTAATGTCCATGTTTTACCAAAGCACAGAAAGCAGAGGAGAGTAGGGAGCGTTTGTCTTTAACTCAGTGTCCCACTAAAATATTCCCTTATTTATCTGCTACACATAAAAGTAACTTGAATTATAGTAATTCTATAACTTATCCCTAAACCATGTAAATAATGTCAAGTACACAGAATGTGGTTTTATAACCAACTGAAAACATGGACATTTTACATTTTGTGCTTGGGGTTACTGTATTGTTACCACCCAACCAATCAAAACTGCAAATATATATTGAACAACTTTTACACTCTCATTAGAAGGGTTTTACTTTTGTGACGTTACGTTCAACACGGAAGCTCCGAAGCTTGTATCTAAAAAAACAACACATTTCACTTTGAAGCACCTTATCGGAGCTTGATTCGTTTTGCCAAAAGCACGTGATCTACGATGTCTGAAGCTTCGCTTGCCTGAAAACTACTAATGACTGCTTCAGTATCTGATTCAAATGAAGCGAACCCCAGTGCCGTTTCCTTTACATTATAATGCGTTAGTAATTTATAAATTAAGCTCAAATGAACTTTGACCATGAAATAACAGTCTAAGGACTGAGGCAGAATTAAAATAGACAAATCACAGATTTAATTTATGAATTTGTTTGATTTATTTTACTTATTTTAGTGGCAGTACACCGACACAAATGAATGACTTTGACAATGGCCATTATTTATATACAATAAAATAAAACAGAGAATCATTTGTAGAACCAGATGTGAAACCAGCAGCTGTAATGGAACACAGCCCTTTGGAAGGTGCTATTCATTTTTATGACCACTAGATGGCCACAACATAAACAGGGCTGAAAAGCTTCGCGTAATGAACCTGTTTCCGATACTATAAGTGTTGAAAGCTTCGCTGGTTCAGAATGCTTAACTTCACCAACACTAGCTCTTTTCTAGTTAGATAACTGATGCTGTTATAACACTTCCCAATCTCATCTTCAGGGGAAAAAATAAAAACGAAATCTGTAGCGGCCTACAACAACAAAACGTGATACAAAGTAAACAATATACAAATAGAAAGTGCAGGTAAATAAATGCAAATTCATCTAATTATCTTGTTTTTCAAAACTGATCTGTGGCTTCACTGTATTTTTCATCCATTTTCTAACGCTGTAAGGGCCCTGATATACTTCAAATGAAATCGAAGAACGAACTGATATGATGCCATTTCCAACAAAATCAGGCCGAAACGAAGTTCATTTTGAGTTTGTTTTGGCAGTTCGAAACAGCTCACCAAACTAAGGTGACCAGACGTGCCACTTCCCGGGGACATGTTCGGCACAGGATTTCTAAGGCCATGTCCACACGTACACGGGTATTTTTATAGTAGGAGTATTTTTTATAGTAGGAGTATTATGGTATTTTATTATGGTAGTTTTTCCTTCTTTCGTTTAAAAAAAAAATCTCCATCCACATGAAAACACAAACGCATGCTATGAAGCACTGTCAAGAGCATGCCAAACCAACAGGTGGCGATATAATCTCAACCATAAAGCCATGTTGGCCAATCAGAAGCCTTGAAAAATGTTCAAAAACTCCGGTTGCAGTGTTATCGTGTAGACAGCGAAACGGCAGTTTTTGGCTTGTGACGTCGGAGCCTGCGCTGTTATCTCCGCCTACTGGAAACTTTTTCAGGCTTCTGATTGGCCAACATGGCTTTACGGTTGAGATTATATCGCCACCTGCTGGTTTGGCATGCTCTTGACAGTGCTTCATAGCATGCTTTTGCGTTTTCATGTGGACGGAGATTTTTTTGTTTAAATACCCGCGTACGTGTGGACATGGCCTTAATTGCCTAAAATAACCAGGTGTTGGTTGTTTGCGCTGTGCTGCGCCGAGCCGATCGATCGTTGTATACGATCGTTGATCATTGCTCGAATAGCTGAGCTGGAACAAATGTTTCTGCACCTGTACGATCGCTCGCGGAGGGACTTTAAAGATTCAGAGAAGGCATTTATTGTTGTGTTTAGGGGATACGCACGAGCGGCGCGACATATTCACATTAATCTACACCCCGCCTCCAGCAGCGCGAGGGTGTTGAAACGTTCAAAAATAGTATACCGTCGGCTCAGCCTTTTCAAACTTTTTGCCCCTAAATGAAGAACTTCGTTTGAAGTATATTGGGGCCATAAACATCTGTATGGGTCACTGAGGTGTAAAATGTAGCCAAAACTTTTGCCGCAGAAATAATATACAAAGTCGAGTGAAATCATGCTCTTATTTTAAATTTAGCACAGTGTGACAACAGGCACAGCGTTTATTTTCTAGTTTGCTTTAGAGATGCTCAGTCTTAATGTGAATACCGCGTTCCAGACACTCTTTGCACTCTTCCGTGCTCAATTTCCTGAAACCTATATTCATGTCTTTTATGGCTTTCCTATAGGTTTCATATGAACACGCAGTTGAACTTTTGCCTTTAAAGTCTTTGTACATCATCATGACAGTTACATTGCTTGGTAAACATCGTCTGCTTTCAGCGTGTTCACATTTATAGTCACTGATAGTTGGATTGAACGATTCAATGTGTTGGTAAATTGGCGACAGATCTATTTTATTGGCAGGTGGGTGTCGCCCTCTGCGGTCTGGAGGAGGAACGGCACCGGATGTGTTGCCTGTCACGCTGACAATCACTCTGTCGTTTTTTGGGTGGTATCCCAGTGTGGTTAGGTAGAAGGTTTTGCAAACATCTTGAGGTCGCCCGAGGCTGTTATTTAGATGATACTGAAAAGTCTTGTTGCGTCTGCTGGGACCTCCCGTCGTGAGACGTGTTTTCAGTGATTGGGTAACTGAGTGAAATACAAAAGCCCATTTGTCGCTGTGTGACATGTCCTGATAGGCGTCAAATATTTCTTTTCTTTGAACATGCGGGATCTTCTCTGTACATTTCTTTCCACATGTAGGTCCACAGGGTTTGCCCATCTTTGGTGCCCGTTGATTTCCTATTTGTACCGGACAGGATTCTTCATCCTTGTATGCCATTTCATCTTCTCCGCTCTCACTGTATGTTTCCTGTTTAACAGAATTGACTTTGAAAGTGCCAAGCACCCACTGTGCAGTTTGTTGATCACTGATATGAACAGATTGAATCGGCTAAATCTAGTGCTGAATGATATTGATATTAGACTTACCAAATTAGATTATTCAAATAGTTTTTTTCAACCATTTTTGTTTTAGATTAAACACACACACCATTTATTTATAACAGTAACTACAATAAAACGTGTAAGATAACAGTAGGCAACTATGAGTAACTGTTACCTACCACTTTTAGTCTTGTTTCCGGACTTTCCAGGGAAGTTAATGACCTCAAATCTTCAACTGGACATTGTTTTGGACTTAAATGGTTAGCCTCTGTGATCTCAGAAACATTGTTTGCTTTGAGATCTTGCACCATCCTCATAATCTTCCTCTGCTGCTCCAGAAGAATTTCTTGTTTAGTTAATATGTCATGGAGAAGTGCTGAAACAAACACAGGAATTGCAAAGTTTACTACACTACCCATGCTATGAAACGAGCCTTACACTTAGGGCTGGGTTTTGACACAAATTTCACGATTCGATTCTGATTCACAAGCTTGCGATTCGATTCATTATTGATTATCTTGGATATATCAGGTACAGTACATGCCAGATTTACATTTTTTAAAGGCAGCGGCTATTTGCACTAAGTGTAAATGGCAATTAGACACTATTTACAAAAATAGCATATTTTCTTAGCAATAGATGCTATTTACACCAAGTGAAAATAGCAGTATTTTTTTAGCGATATGCTATTTACACTAAGTGAAAATAGCTATAGATTCTATTTACACTGTTAAAATAGCAGGATTTTCTGCTATTTAAACCACTTATTGCAAATAGTGGCAACTATAGAACTGTAGTACATTATAAAACAGTATGCAGTAACGTATTGAGTGTAAATTATCATTTTAATTCAAATTATTAAATGGATGCAACCTTATTGGGACAATAAAGCCCTCCCTACACCTACCCCTACCAGATACTTCATTTTCAACTTTTCGATTATTTCCTTCATTTTTATTGAAAATAAATGCCTTTCCGATGTGATGTGACATTTGAAAAGGGAGAAAAAAAAAAGTTTGGCAAAAGGCGGATTCGAACTCAATCTTCTTTTGTAGTGTTGACTAGCCCAATCACACGTTGGTGGGCAGAGTAGCTTCTGCCAACAAGGTGGGCTATTTGCACTCCGTTTTTTAAAATATAAACATTTAAATAGTGGCTCTCATAAAAACTTGACAGATTTATTCATACTACATACATTAAAGATTGAAGAACAGTAAAAATTATAATGAATGTTATATAGTGCATACATTTATAAAATGCTCCTCTCTAGACTTCATTTTTCTAGCTGACTAACGAGTTCATGGTCACCGAATATGTTTCTTCTGAGGTAAATGTAACGTTATGTGACATTGTTACAAGCTGTTACATTGACGTCTTTGCGCAGTTTAAACACTTATTGAGCGATTACATGAGACAGGATACGGATTTCGGTAAGTTGTACTTTTTCTTTTAACATGGCTTCTGCTGTTTATTGAGGTTTATTTTGTGGTGAAACTGGTATTAAGGCGGAGATGATCAGTTCACGTTCGCTTTGTGCTGCTGCTTCCTTGAACTGAGGCGCTACAGCAATCTGTCGCTCCACATTAAACAGTACCAAAGCGGCATTTATTGCTTGAATACTGTAATAAAAAAATGGACGTAATTTGAAACCTGAGACTTTGTTTTATATCAAACGTAACAAAGCTTATTGTGATTTATTGGATGGGATGCGCTACAGTGTTCCGTTCATTAACTGAAATTATCATTAATTGATTTTAAGAATCAATATCGTTTTGTAAAAATGAGAATTGATTAAAATCGAAAAATGTATATTTTTACCCAGCCCTACTTACACTAGCAGTGAATAAATGTTAGAAAACAGAAATGAATCTTACAGGTTATGAATGGGTCATAGCTCGAGAGGCTTTTTCTCTGGGGTCTGGGTGTTTCATGATGCCACGGTGACTGTGCCGGCTGCTCGGGAGACTGTACAGTTGTGTCCTGTGGCCATGTCAGTTCACTGTTAGGTTCTGTGATGTCTTGTGATGCTCTGTCAGAACTTCTTGTTTGCCACGGCTGCTGGGAAATCTGGTGAGGCAGCAGAGTATTTTCATGCCACTCGGAGGCAGGACTTATCTCCAACAAGGATGGTCGTGAAGTTTCTGCAATCTGTGTCACACCCGGGGATTGATTTTGACTTTGTCCTAGAGGACTTGGTTGTAGCTCATTAGAAGCTGAACAAATCCTTTTGGACAGTGGCTGTATTTGAGGGGCTTGTGGTAAATTGTTTTTTAGGGGTGTGGTAGTCTCCTCATCACAGTCATAATCATCCAGTAGACACCTGTCTCGTCTTTAGCAAAGACGAGAAATTTAATGATTACTAAATTTGATGAAGCAAGGGTGGCATGTTAATGTGAAAATGCTATTCAGCAAAATATTCCCTTTTTGCAGTTCAAAATGATGTTAATTTGTTAAACTGCACATCGATACAAGGACCTGTTAGACAGGTCTGTGTTAAAGAATCACATAATATAACCAATCTTACTTTATTTTGCATTTTGGTGGCATCAGGGAGTCAGGCACAGCCTCTAACTGGAGATCGGTCTGCTGTTCTGCAAGAGGTAGCTTCCGGCATGCTTCACTATAATTATCTATGAAAGACAGAATTAAGAAATCAGAACAATCCAAAAAGTTGTTTACCATTTAACCCTTTTTAATTAAACATAATGTGTACAGAAAGGATTTAGACATACTTGTAGTATACATTATTTTTACTTTATATGCAGACCAAGACTCCTGGGGTTGCTCCAAACACTTGGCTGCCCTCTGAACTCTTTCACCTTTGTATGGAGGCCATAAACACACACCACTCTTCACCCAGATTACAGGCACAACCTCCACTTCTTCAGTGTCAACAAAACTGACAATGTGGTACATGATTTCTGCAAGCAAAACACAAATGTGGATAAACATTAAAAAAAAAAAAAAAAAGATAATATAAAAGCAAATAAATATCAATTGTGACTTTTAGATGTCATACTAGTGTAGATTGTGTCCAAGAGTAGCTCAAAATTTCCGATTTCAATTCTGGGGGAAAAAAATAAAATGAACACACACACTCACTTCATTTTACATGAAATTTCTGTAAGTAATTTTCAAAAGGAAATCCAGATATTAGGTCCAAGTGAAATCACAGCTAAGGTGAATCAATCCATAGTGTACACCACAAATTCTGGGCCATACAACTTACTGAAATGTTCAACAAATGAGACAGGCAATGCATTGGCAAAGTCATTCATTGATAAACAGAATGACGGATTTGCTAAAATGCAAATTGCAGCAGATAGAAGCATGAAATTATTAGCTATACACTTGCTCAGCCAGACAACCTCTGACAACTGGCCTAGTATATAGAAGACGTCATCTAAATCTGTTGCTTTCCATTTTAGTCTATCTTCCAGACCCCTTGGTTTTCTGGCAAATTCAACTGGGACAAAATCTTTTAAATTAATTAATCTCTCAGAGATTAGAAGGCCCACAAATCCACCAGTCTTCGTCCCACACCAACGCACACCAAATGCATATAGCCTAATCATGAGGAAAACTAACCATCCCTATTCCCTAATATTGTTTTCGACCAGAGGTGAATGTCCTAAGTGGTGATCTTCATCCTCCACAGCTTGCTTACAAGACTCACCAGTCCTTTGAAATGCATGAATCTAAGGGAAATACTGATGCCTGACTGAACACACCGGTCACATCCAGAATAGCCAGTATGAGTTTTAATGCATTTGACAAAGGCTCTAGCAGGAGCATCACATATAATTGAAGTTACCTGCAACCAAAAAGTCTTGCCACAAATAACAAATCCTTCTCTCAAGCTATTTAGCTCTCTTACAAGAGCATCTAGGTAGTCTGAAAGGGAAGTTGGTTTAGTTACACCACAAAATAAAGCAATTAAAACTGGTCTTATAATAACACAATCTGAAGAGATTAACTTTTAAACAAAGGCAGACCATCTGTATTTAGTTGTAACTTGAATACATGTCTTTCTGGAACTTTAAAAGACAGGTTTTCAAACGTTTTACCAAGGGAGTTCAATATTCCCGCCTGATAACCTTTCCAGCACATACTGATTTGTTGTATTGAGCAAAGAATATCCATCTTTCTGAAAGAAGGAATGCTGTAAGAGCAACCAAAGAAACGCCAAACTCAACTGCCCAACCTGACAGAGTTTGACAAATCACTAGAAACACCTCCTCCTCGCTTTCATACGCATCAGTCTCAAAACTGGCAGCACTAGAACTTGCTTCAGCGCCATCTTTGGTTGGCCTCTTTCCAGGCTGGGAATGAACTCGTTTTTCCAAAGATTCAAACACCGTATCGACTCTTTTAACAGCCCCTTTTCGCATGTTACTTCGCTCACCATAAGCCTATAGGTTTTCCATTATGCACTGTAGAATAATTCTAGCAACGCTAACACAAAACAAGTCCAAGCAGAGGAAAGAAGTGTAAATCTTCTACAAAAAGTAAATCCAGTAACGTGCTGTAGAACAATGGGTGAAATCTACGTGTTGGTTGAGATTTAAATAAATGTTGACTTACCTTGAAGTATTAAAGCTGCAAAAGACAAAACGGCAGTTAGAATTTCACTTCCAGACTGTGTTGTGTTGTGTGGGTCGTTTGCGATGTTGGACTCGAGAGGGAAGCGTCGAGTGGTTTTTCTGTGGGTTGCTTAGCAACTGAATGTCGATCGCGCCACCTGCTGTCCTGGAGTATACATTACGCCTATATACAATGTACACAAGTATACTCAAGTCAGACAGGGTTTTTGGTTAAATGGTCGGTGTTAAAAACTAAAAAGGCTAAAGGTCTGTGTTTCACATGGTCTGTGGTATAACATTTTATTCCATGACATAAAATACACCAGTAATGCCTGATTTATTTTTTTAAGGATTTATGTGTCTTGAAGAAGGCAGCTGCTAACACCTTGAACAGTTTGTCTGGGACATTAAATGCCATGATGCCAAACAAGTACACTAGTTTATTCACTTGTCCACTTTCACAGCTCCATTGTGTAAAATTGCAAAAAAATACAAAATTTCAAACTTGTATAAACTTAATGGTGGTGCAGCCGTGGTATAGTAAGTAACTGTGTTAATCTGAGAAGATTATCATTCAGTGTAGGGAAGGTTACTTTGGAAATATAATAGATTTTAGAAGTTTACAAGCTTATAGGTTACAAGTTACCCTATTTCAAAATGTAGTGTAACTATTTCAATTACTTCAATTGAATTAGAAGCAATGTAACTGATTACATTTGATTATTTTTTCTAAATTTTGAACAAATGTTTTCAACTGTTAATCATTTTCACAAATGTAAAGCAGGCAGGGTTAACCTTACAGTAGTGCTCAACACTGATTACTGTCAGACTTTCAAAATCCTTCTTTACTTGAATTAAGATGATAATTGTTTAATTTTAAAGCACAGCCACCACAAAATCAGACTTTAACACCTCTCTTTACTTTGAGATTGTTCTGAGGTTAAATACAGATTTAAAGTCATCACAAGAAACCGACAGCTTTTAATGGCCACAGAGCTTATTTTTTGCAGCAATACAATAATACTAGTTTTTGTGTGTGTGTGTGTGTGTGAACCAGGGTGATACTAACTTCTGGGTTGGCCTACAAAAACACGTCAAAATAAATAACCTCCGGACCACTCTATTAACATTTTCCATGAATTATGTAAAATAAAAAAATCTTTATTAGTCACTTAAATTACAAAACAATATCTAACGGTGCATGAAAAAAAACAAAACAAGAGAAAGTGAATTCATGATAAACTCCCAAAAACTTTCTCAAAAGCATTTCTGTCCACCACTCGTCCCAGTCTGGTAGAGAAGTACATCGTATCAGAACAGCTGTAGCGCTTTAAACGCAGGATCGGCTCTCCTTTGGTATCCCCTGAATCTCCCAGAGTCATGACATCTGACACGGGCACGTATATGTCCCGTCTGTGACCCCAAAATGTCAGGTGCGACACCTTTAAGACGGTCTGCGTTGAATCCAGATACATCATGCCAACCACTCGTCTGACATAGTGGCTTATGGAGTACAGCATGACGCCGGCGAACACGGCGATGCCTGTGGAGTAACTCAGCAGCATTACTGACGCCTGTCCCTGCAGGTAGAGGTAATAAACCGCGGGCAGTAAGACGACAGTGATGCCCGTCTGCATCAGTTTGAGTCTAGAAAGCGCCCGCAGGCCTTTGATAGCCGGAAAAGTGTAAACTGGACTGTATTTCCTTGAGGCAAGGTCAGAACAGAAGGACGCAGGTTGGATCTGTACAGTGTGTGTGACTGTAATGGGCATCCGTCGACCCACATGCACCAGGTCACTGCCGTATTGCACATGAGAGCTTGAAATCAGTCCTGCACGATGACACCCATAGAGAGGAAGACGGGAAATGCGGATTAATCGTGCGGACATCATCTGAGGAGACAGTAACCATGGTAACGATTAGTGAGGGGCGCTTTCGAAGCACTGCTTCGTCAAGCTTCGAAACATTTGTGAATCATTTGTTTCCAAACATTGGTTCGGAGCGCGTATCGAAGTGCCAAAGTCATGTGATTTCAGTAAACGAGGCCTCTTTATGTCAAAACTGTTTTGAAACGTTTCGAATCATGCGAGTTCATTGAGCTCGCCCCCAGCGGCAAACCATTGAACCAGCGTCTATGGTTTTTCCTGATCTCGGATCAGTTTCATCAATTTGTAAACATTTTTAACGAGACATTTGCGTAACTAACCCCCGGTTTCACAAACCAGGCTTAGGCCTAATCCCAGACTAAAATGTAAGTCTGAGCTGTTTCAACTGAAAGAAACTTGCACTAACCGATCTTAAAATATGTCAGTGCCTTTGTTTTGTCTCAAGATGCACACCAGTATTGTTTTTGTTCTAAGGCATGTTTATAAAAACTACTTAAATAATGTCCTAATTGAACTATTGCCTAATCCTGGCTTAACCTAAACCCTGTGTGTCAAACCAGGCCTAAAAAGATGAGTAGTAGTTAATAGTGTCTTACTGGCCTCCATTTACAAGCTTTCAATAAAACAAACCCTGCAAATGAAAAAAACAGACATTTTATATTTAATTATATTTATTTATATTTAATTATATTTATTTATATTTATATATATATATATATATATATA
>NW_015549618.1:183327-189603 GCF_001515605.1 Sinocyclocheilus anshuiensis
TTATAGCGTTTTTCCCATCGCTAGTAACAATAGTTATTAAAAGGACAAACGCTTACAATTGACTAGATTATATAGCATACTTCCTTAAATTAAAAAAAAAAAACACATTAACCACGTTTACCTTTGGGTATAGTAGTTAGAGTAAGATAACTGGCTGTAAAGGGCAATCCTTATGTGAACTCAAATTGAGAATATTTGCTAAAGTGTTTCAGACTTCTACATATTCGATAACGAAAGAAAATACACCAACGATAGCAAAATAATTCAATAAATTGCATTAATGTCAACAATTTATGCAGCTTTGAAAGCACTTACATCTCCACGCACTTACATCTTGCGCAGTGCTTCTGTGAAGCGGGATATAAAAAGTCAGGCAGCGGAACTTCAAACTAAAGGTCCTTGTGTCGTTATCGCAATAAAATAACTTAAATAATGAAATAATTTATATACTTTTGAAATGTAAAACTGTTTTCAATTGTAAAATTAAATAAAATGATAGAATATTGTATTTTTAGTTGCCTTTTTATTTTTTTCTCATCCTTTACACAGGGATTTTTAAGTTATACAATCCTTGTGTGAACTCAGTTTGAATAAAAGGTATTTGCAACTCGTGTTCTAGGCAGCTAAGATATAATAATGACAAAGAAAATACACAAAACAAATGGCCAAGATAAGTTCATGAAATATATTAAAATTGCATTTTTGAAAGCACTTACATCTCCACACAAGTTCAGTGCATCGCGCAGTGCTTCAGTGAAGCTGGACACTTCAAAATAAAAGTCTCTGAGTTGTTATTGCAATGAAATAATTTAATATAACCTTGCTAAATTTAAAATGTTTTGAAGTTAATAATAATAGTAATAATAAAACGTGAAATTTACTTATAGGCCTAACCAAAAATCTTTTAAACACAGGAACTTTTATGTCATAGTCAAGTTGTTATTTTCTACAAGTAGGAAGTTTCCACTAACTGGCATCGCGTCAGATAGTTATTATATTTTAGAGATCTTGCGCTCTTTGTTCATCAAGCAGCTTGAATGTAAATACATTTACTTAGGCTGTCGTTAATATCAGTTAATGCTGTTTATTGTGCTGAGGTCAGCAGTCAAACTGCCAACTGCAAGCGATTTCGCAATGTATCCGTGATGTCTTTAATACAGTTTCATGCCAGTTCATTAATGCAAGCAGCAGCAGGTTTGTGACACAATTGTGTGGCGATGAATGACTGACTCAAGGCTGAACACTTTGATGACACTCGCGATGCGGATCTCATCTGAAAGCAACGACGCTTATAGCGACCGAGCAGAATACCGCCGATGCTACGTTTATTGATCACCGATCGATTATTTGCAGTAATAGCGCTCGTGTGTTTGTAGGCTCGCTTTCTCATCATGCTTCAGTTTGGAGACGAGCTCACGCTGTTCTCTGTTGTCTTCGTCGTGGTTCTGCTGGGAACCAGGAGCGCCGTCTGGCCCACGGTGCTCACGGCCTCTCTCTACCTCTTTCTGGTGATGTTCCGGTTCCCGCAGGTCCCCTCCAGCCGGGCCAGACAGGTGCTTCGGCCCGCGTCCGGAGCGTCGTCGAGCGGCGCGTCAGCGGTGGCGCACCGCAGCGGAGGACACGACGCCCCCGAGAACACCATAGCTGCTATACGGGCGGTGAGCATCGTTATGCTGCTTTCTGTTTCATGTTTTAGTGCAGGGCTGTCCGAACTCGGTCCTGGAGGGCCGGTGTCCTGCAGAGTTTAGCTCCAACCCTTTGTTTTTGTTCTAAGGCATGTTTATAAAAACTACTTAAATAATGTCCTAATTGAACTATTGCCTAATCCTGGCTTAACCTAAACCCTGTGTGTCAAACCAGGCCTAAAAAGATGAGTAGTAGTTAATAGTGTCTTACTGGCCTCCATTTACAAGCTTTCAATAAAACAAACCCTGCAAATGAAAAAAACAGACATTTTATATTTAATTATATTTATTTATATTTAATTATATTTATTTATATTTATATATATATATATATATATATAAGAAACTTCCCAGAAGGTGTGTTAAGGCAAGTTGGAGCTAAACTCTGCAGAACACCGGCCCTCCAGGACCGAGTTTGTGAAGCCGTTTTAGTGCTTAAATATGTTTTTTTTCCTTCTCGTGGCAGTATTGATTTAGCAACTTAAATTCAGCAATTTAAGCTTATTATTTTTAAAGACTACACATAAAGTGATAAAAGCAGCATCACTCTTGATAGGTGTCACATCGCTGACAGAAGCGATGCTCGATTTGTGAGCGAATCGTTCTTTTCAGGTCGGATCTGTTCAATGAATCTGTTCAGCTTGTTCCAATTAATGAGTTTTTAAAGAATCAAATATAGCAGTTCACTGGCTGATTGAACAGAGAGAATCGTTTCTTTCAAATATGTCCGACTCGAGAGAACCGAAAGCTGAGTTGTGAACAATATTCACTGTATATAAAGTATAATTTATATGAATTCTATAAAATATATTGCAATTATATTTTATGATTTATATTTCTGTGAGCTGAACTGAGATGCTAAAAAGGCAGCGCTCAAGAAAGTTTAATGAAAAAAAAATGCGTATCTACATTTTAGTTTTTATTTTATTTATTTAAAAAAAAAAAATCCATTCCTAACTTGCCTCTCGCGTTTTAAAAACGCATTCTGTGTGAATGGCCCATTAGCCAAGATGACTTTAAGTTGACTCTTTGTCAGTGAATGGAAGGGCTAAACATTTGCTCCATTTAAGTATTTAATATTCTTTTATTGCACACTGGAAATGTCTGCTTTCGTTTCTTTCTTTTTTTTTTTTTTTTTAATTACCAGCACATGATCTTTAACCTCAAAAGCTCATTTCTTGTATTTCTTGTACCTTTTGCACATTGTGAAAGCATTGCATTAACTTTGGTTTTGTGGTATTATATCTCACACCGCACTGGTTTCTTCCTCTTATAATGACTCTCATTTCTAAATGAAAGGCGAGTGAGAATGGAGCCACGGGTGTGGAGCTGGACCTGGAGTTCACGGCTGATGGGGTTCCCATACTGATGCATGATGACACCGTGGACCGAACCACAAACGGATCGGGACCACTGAGCAAGCTGCTCTTCTCTGAACTGCGCAAACTGGACGCAGCGGCCAAACACAGATTGAGGTTAGACGGGAAGGAAGACAGCCTTGTTTCATACATAGGGTATAAATAAGCAAGACCAAGTTAAAGACAGCAGGTGGTATGTTTTTGTTGGTTGCGAGCAGTGACCGTTTCCGAGGTGAGAAGGTTCCAACGCTGCAGGAGGCTGTAGAGGAATGCATCAAGCGCCAGTTGACCATCTACTTTGACGTCAAAGGTCATCCAGATGAGGTACTGACAACTGTCGCAATTTACATGACAACTGTCCGTTATTGGTGGGACAATTTCTTGTCCATAGGTTTTCTCAAAGATCTTGCTTAAAGGGGTCATAGGATGCCCATTTTCCACAAGTTGATATGATTCTTTAGGGTCTTAATGAAAAGTTTGGTTAAAATTTCTCAATGGTAGTGTAAAAAACACGTTTTACCCTGTCAAAAACAGCTCTTTTCAGATCAAGCCGTTTTTGTAGCATTTTCCTTTAAATGTTAATGAGCTCTGCTGACCCCGCCCCTCTCTTCCCAGCTGCTCTCAGAGAGACTGTTTACTTTAGCTGCATTCATCGTGAAACTTGCTAATTAGCACAATATTAGGAAAGGCGATTTGCAAAGATTCATTACAAAACATTATACTCACTTCTTCTGTAGATGAGGCTGGATCATGAATGATTCACGCGAACATAGACGCATTTATGTAGATCGGGGGTGCATTCTATTCAGAAACAAATGTAATCCACTGCGAGTTCAGCGGCTCAGATGTCGGGAGTAAATGACGACTGCTATGTTCATTATTACATCCAACAACAGAACACCTCAATCGCTTGTTAGGAGTCATTCTTGTCTACATCTGCTCTGGCGATGAAACAATGGCGGACTGATGACAGGTCACTCAGGGCGGAGCTAAGGTAAGACGCCAGTCCAGTCTGTGCTGAGACGCTACTGTCAATCAAACTATCGTGGGAGGGGCCTGTCTGTGACGTCACACAGACAGGCATCTGAGATCGGCTCGATTTGAGAAAGGGGAAAACATTTAACCAGATTTAAAAAAAAAAACTCTGGGTGGATTTTTATCAGTATAGGGTGGTTGTGTACACACACTGCCAGCACACATTTCAGTTCAAACAACTTGTAAAAGTGCATGTAGCATCCTATGACCCCTTTAACAAGAACTTGATTTACAGTGGTGGCCATTTTTAGCTGGTAAAAATACTAGTGTTCTAATAATTTTGGCCACCAATGTGTGATTCTTGCATTAGCAGAGCACAATGTTAATGCTTTCATGTATCTGTTGTCCACAGGCAGCTGCAGCACTGAAAGAATTATTCCAGAAGTATCCAGTGCTCTACAACACAAGCATCGTCTGCTCATTTGAGCCCAAAGTCATCTATAGGGTAACGTAATCCAGCCCGACTGCATTTCCTAATTTTTTGACAATTATACACTAATATAAAGGTGTATTGGCTGATCTTTTCCAGATGCGGCAGGCGGATTCTAATGTGGTGACCGCATTGACCCATCGGCCGTGGAGTCTGAGTCGGTTTGGCGATGGGACGCCGCGGTTCTCATCCGCGTGGAAACACCACTGGATGCAGGTGTTGGATGTGCTCCTGGATTGGGCCCATCATCACCTGCTGTGGACCCTGTGTGGAGTTTCTGCCTTCCTGGTGCAGAAGAACTTCGTCTCGCCGTAAGTCAACATGTCATTATTGCTATTTTTAGATTATCATTGTGAAGCCATATCATTATGTGCATTATATTACTGTAAGGTGTTTAACACACCTACCACAGGTTCTAAAATAAATTGTGCCTGTCTGTCAGTTACAGAAAAGCTACTGCTGCATGTAACCGCTGAAATGGGAGTTGTATTAAAAGTGACCACTGTGTGGTTGTGTTTAAGCACTGACTATTATCCTTGACCACTGCTACACCACCCTAAGGGGCTGCTCACACAGAATGCGTTTTTCCATTCCAATGCGATACTTTTCCATTGTTTTTCTATGTTAATACGCGCTAGACGGACGTGCAAGACCACTGCACTCGCATTGTGTGTCTTTTGCAGTGTCTTGCACATGAACGCCACATTTAAGACGTTAAAAGAATTTCAACTTTTACATGTAGCGCCGCTTTTCAGTGTCAATTCAAAAACAGTGGACCAATCAGAAGACTCTGGAGGCGGGGCAAGCGTCACACGCTTTTGAACATGGTTGTATCTGCATGAATGGTCATGTGACATGTGTTTTCGGTTGTGTAGTGTGGATGGAGATCATTTCTGAAACGCAGTGAAAACACCAGTGTAGATGAGGATTGTTTTCATTTTAAAACGAAAATGCACCAGTGTAAGCAGGGCCTAAAAATGGCATAGAATAGTGCTCAAGTCCACAAATTGGGACGCACGTAATGTCTTGGCAAGTTTACAAGTACCAGTCCCTTTTTTTTTTCTGTAAACGTTCTAATTTTGTTTTTCCTGGTATTATTATCTTATTGGTGCGGTTAGATTTTGTCAAATACTATTTAAATAGAGTGCTGCAGGAATGACATAATTTTGTAGGCCAACCCTAAAACCAGGAAAATCACCTGGTTCCCTTGACAAAAAGCCAATAGGGTTTTTCCATTGGCTTTTGGATTATTGCAGAAAATACGCTCAGTGGCCAACAAAAGTTAATGGAACTTGCATGTTTTGTTCATAATAAATGTTACATTTACAAAAGAAAACAGCTCTTCTTACTTGTGAAGCCTAATTACATTTGCCAGAAGTAAAATGCTGAATGTATGCTATAAACTAACTACGCCATGGTCACATGACTTCAAAGTCACCACCATGTTTGGGTTAGCGTAGTGTTCAGTGTGATGACATTTAATGTCCTTGACAACCTCTGTAGTCCCATTTAGCCATTGTTAGCAATTGCCTTTTTAAAGAAAAGCCTAAAAGCTTTTAAAAACAATTAGTGGAGTTTTACTGATGTTTTTTAATAACATAATAGCCTCGTGGTTAGTGCGTCAACATACAGTGCAACTGTGCTCATGGCAACCCGAGTTCGATTCCCATCTTGAGGTCCTTTGCTAATCCTCTCTCCTCCCAGTGTTTTCCTGTCGTCTCTCTCTACTGTCCTATCTATCTATCTATCTATCTATCTATCTATATAT